>NC_064579.1:23813750-24116458 GCF_937001465.1 Orcinus orca | reverse complement strand
TAAAAGGGCACAGACTCTCAGCGCTAAGTGGGTAAGACCTGAGGACCTGATCTGAACAGGTGATAACACTGCATTGTATCACTGACATTTGCGAAGAGAGTATAACTTAAATGTCTCACCACCAACAAAAATGGATAAATATGTGAGATGGTAGGTGTGTTAATTAACTATAATAGTGGGGATTCCCTTACAGTACATACCTCTACCAAATCACTGTGACACACACATATATCTCACAATTTTATGTCACTTATTCCTTAACAAAGCTGAAGTTAAAGAGAAGAAATCTGAGTCAGACCAAATATTTTATAGATGTTTAATTTCACTTTTCAATGTTTTTGATTCAAGATGACAAAATAAATAGGTAAACAGTAACAGAACTTCTTGTGGTCTTCTGCCATTGTTGTGAATTTTTTCAGTTTCCAGATATGGAGATGAATGCAGTGACAAATTAAGAAAATTGTCTTACTGTAAGTGACCTGCAAAGAAAAGAAAAACATTGTTAGAAAATTCGCGGCACAGCCGGTGGTTCAGATCACGGGGTGAGGGGGTCCGGGCGTCACACACCGCGAGATGTATCCGAGGAGACGTGCTTCATCGTCTGAAAAACCAAACCTGGAACCAACCATTCAGCGAAGATCAACGATTTACCGTTTACAGTGACCTGAAGTCACTGTGGGCTGTCAGAGGAGAGATGTGCACGACATCTGGTGGGGGAAACAAGACGGTCGGCCCGTAACGGCAGAAGGGCCGGCACCGAGGAGAATGATGGCCGCCAGTGCTGCCGGAGCACCTCGGGCTCCCTGGCTCTTCCTCGGCAGGATGGCTCGGTGATCCGCGGTCTCTGGAGCCCTTGGGGACCAGCTCCGTCTACCGCAGGTCCAGGACTACGTGGGCGCCGACGGTACGAGGTGGCGGCCAAGCGCACGGGCGGCCTCCCCCCACCCCCGAGGCGCGCGCACGCGGTGGTCTCCTCGCCCTTGTCACCTGACATCTGGTCCAGAGGGAGCGTCTGCTGTGCTTTCAGTGCCCACGGCTGTCTACGAGCTCCCCAGAACCTCCCATTCTGTCTCTTACTTTGTATTTGTCTTTCTCGCGGGGGCTCCAGCCAGGCCCACGATGCTCACGGCTAGGAAGGCCCCGGGGCTGACAGGCGTTGAGGGCTCACTGTCCCCACTGTGCGTCCTCAGGACAGCCCCACACACCTGCCTGGTCCTGCCCTGATCCCGCTGTGCTGCCACTTCTCCAGCATAATGTAAAGTGCACTGGCACGTGGCAGCCGCCAGGTGTGGCTCTGAGCCTTGGCGGTGGGAGAGGTGGAGGCACACAAAGTAGGACCTGCATGTGGGAGAGGGTCTCCTCCCATCACCCCGGGCCCCGGGGGCCGGAACTCCTCCCATCACCCCTGGGCCCCGCGGGCCGGAACTCTGCACACTTGCTCCCGGCCCTTCCCTGACTCACCAATCGCTTAAATCAAAAACGGTTTCTTTAACTACGGTGCCAGCTCTGTCTCTATTACTGTACTTATTTATATCACATTAGGATTATTTTCTAGATATCCCTTTCTAACCAGAAAATGAGTTGCTTTGAAAGGACCATATGTTTAGAGTCTCTGCCATCCCAGTGCCTGGCACAAGGGAAGTTTAGAGCGTGATGTGATGAACAGACAGGAGACTGAGGTGAGAGCGTGCAAAACAGCCTCAGACATGGGTCCTCTGCTGTTATAACCGCACGAGGCCACGCAGAGCCTGGGAATCGCGATGGGACCCCGGGAAACTGACACCAAGGAGGGTCGCTCTTCTGAAAGTGGCTGAGGCTGTAATCTGAGAACGTTCTAGGAGAAGCCAAACAACACTAGGGCAAACGTTCTGACCAAGATGGGGTTCTCCCTGGAGACGGAGCCCACACGCATCAATATGCCACCCAGGTCCTTTTCCAGTTTAGGTGACTGCGTGTGTGCATGTGTGTACGATGTATGCACACACACACATGGGCAGACATGTTCAGACACATACATGCATAGATATGCACACATGTACATATCCATATATATTGATTCCTCCTCTTCCTGTGTATGTATATGTACGTGTGCATACACGTGTGTGTGTGTGTGTGTGCGCATACACGGACAGAGAGAGAGAGGAACCACTACATATCTGGAAAGAAGCAAAACCTTATAAAACGTAAGGCCCTACATCACACACGTAGTCAATTCAAACAATCTGTCCCGTCACCCCAGACTGTCCTTCCAGGATTCTGTTCCCAGCTGCTCCCTTATGACAAGGACTAAAGCGTCAGGTCGGGCACCAGGGTCGGTCTTTGCTCTGGAAACTCCAGAGATCTCCAGCCTCAGCCCTGAAACGTAACTTCGCGAGGCTCTTCTTCTCACACAGGCAAGTCCTGCTTCTGAAAAATGCACGGTGACCCTTACCCATCCTGAACGACACTCTGTGAACTCTATAAGCAAAGGGAACAAACCCGCATCACTGTCACCGCCCCCCAATCCAGGTACAAAAGGACACGTTACCTTCTTGTAACTTTACTTCCGTCTCAAACCCACCAGGCCCACAAGAGACAGGGATTCTGTTTGGCAGGGTCCCCACATCAGGCTGGGCGTGGAGCCAGCGAGAGCAGGGCCCCAGGCCGCCGTCCCCACGGAGAAGTTCCAGCGTCTCCACGAGGGGCCCGCTCGACTCGGAGCTCGAGCCAGAAGGAGCCCTCCTGCCAAGGGCCTGGCTGTGCCCTTGCTGCCCTCCCCTGTGGCACCGTGGCGGGGACAGATGAAAAAGGCAGCATCACCCCCGTTTATAATAAAGAGCAGCCGGGACTTTGCAGAGCATCTGGACAGCAAACTCCTCACAAAACGATATTTAAAATTTGAGCACTTGCAGATAGAAGCACTACAGACTCTCTGAAAACAGCAATAAAGACAGACGTTGAAATGGAAACGCCATATCTCACTGCAAAATCATGAGAGAGGACACCTTATGGGGTATGCACATCGAGACAGCAGAACTGGGCTAATACGAGGGGAAAAGGAGCTGACGTGGAACCAGGGCTGCAAACAATGTCTTAGCCACACTTCGAATGGTCCCGGCCAGGTCCTTAAATAGAGAAGACCTTGAACCCGCCCGTTTATTTATTGACTGTTTGTTACAATAAAACACACAGGCATCTTGCAACCACACACACGAAAATACTTCTCCTTTTAGAGTTTGTGTTCAGTCGTTTTCAATACATGATTTTGGGGGGTCTAAGACTTCTGTAAGTTACTGCAGAGGAAGAAGTGTTCCCAGCCTGAACTGATCCCATTGGGGTTACAACCAGAGTTCAGGGCACGTGGGGAAGTAACATCTTTTACCAATTCTCCTTAGTAAATGAGACTCTGTCCTGTATCTTAAAATATACTGATCTTCCTAAAAGTGAATCGGACAATTTTTTTTTTAAAGAAGCATCCAGAATTTAAAAGAATTCTTTATCTGGTCCTTTGAGAAAATTAATGCCCAGATGTAATCGCAGACACCCTGATAACACCTGATCAGAGATTCTCCACCCCTTTGTCCCTGGGGATCTAGACAAAACAGAATATTTTTATTAGCAAAAGTGTGTCCTTTGCACATTTGGAAACCAGTGTCTTGCTGATTCCTGGGAAGGGAAGTTCATGGCCTCAACCTCAGTGTCAGCGTCACCATGTGTTGCACAGCGGGCCTTCTGTGCAGCTGCAGTGTTCTGTCTACACAGACACGTGTGCACGGTCAACGCCCTCCATGCAATCGGTGCGAGCACGTTCACACGACAGCCTCTAAATCCTGATCAAGGGTGTTTACGTTGGTCGCTGCTTCTCAAGGTCACCGTCCCGGGGGGACGGGCGGCACCTCCTGAGTGCCTTTCACCCCCCGGGAGCAGCATCTGTGTGTTGCCCAGACTCTGCTCTGCACCTCTCGGTCAGAGGCAGCCCACTCATTGCCACAAACACTCTGCCCCACTCACCCCCCGTGTGTGTGTCCACAGCTCCTCCACGTGGACAGTCTACAATGGTCTCAGGGCCCTCCTCTAAGACCGGTAGTGACATCGAGCAAGGGGACGCTCCCCAGAGGCAGTGGTGACAGGATGGGAAGCACAGAGACCTCGTCACGGAGAGAGGAAGGAAAGAGCCCACCCCCCTCCTCACACCAACAGCCGTGCGTGGCCCTGACCGACCCCGCGCTGGCCAGGCACTTACAGACGGACGGACGGACGGACCAGAGAATCCTGCGCAAGAAGACACTGGCTCCCCGACCTTTTCTGCAGGGAAATAAACTCAGTAAAATCGTTTGACCCTAAGCCCTTCCGGGTCTTTAGCTGGGTTATCAATTTAGCCAATTATTTTGACTCTTTTTATCACATCGATGGATGGTTTTTCCAGGCCTCTGATGGCCTCCACAGGTTTCCGCCTGCCCGTATTTGTTGGTCTATAATTAGAGGAAATCACTCCAATAACTGGTCCACAGACGTTAGCTGAGCTCAGCAAGGCTGATCCACCACTGCCAACAATGGGGTGTCTCTGCTGAAAGCCAAACAAGAGAAATGCCACAGGCCACCCCAATCATGTCTGTGCGTCTCACAGAGCATCTCCGTCACCAAGAAATGAAATGGGTCATCTCAACTGTGCTTCCGTGAACGTTTCCCAAAACATATCGTAATTTCATGGCTGGCAGCTTCTGAACTTGACATGCTGGAAAATGAGAAAACCCCATCAGGAGCCTGCTAATGTCGAGGGTAACCACATCTTAATATTTAAGATGTTGCCTTCGTTGGAACTATTTATTTCTGGAGTATATTAATACTGAAATTAGTATTGATTGCTCTGTAAACACATGACCATCACAGGAGCAAACTTCTAGGACAAGCCAGTGCTTTGGTTTTCCACCCGAGCTCTGACACCTACTCACAAGGTAACTTTGGGCATCACCGGCCATCTCTTCCTTTCAGCTTCTTCATCTAGGAAATGTGTGTAGGGACACCTCGTCCCAGTGGGAGAGTGACTAACCACTCCGCCTGCTCTCGGGCCTTGGGGAGAAGCCTGGTGATACGGGGTGAAGCAGGATGGACCGCAGCCCATGCTGAGCCAAACACACGCCCCCTTTTAGAAACTTCAAATCTGCAGAGAGATTCTGTTCATTTCTGGAGTGTAGACACACATGCGAATCCAGAGCTGGAAGGCAGTGTGGTCCTCAGGCCTCGGGTTCTGGAAGGACTCGCCCAACATCGAGACAACCAGCTTCTCATCTTCCTAAAGACAGGCTGGGCGGGTCTGGGGCCCTTTAAACCCAATGACCCCTGAGATCCGTGACCAAATGTCCTGTGTGATCAGCACAGTCTCTGATCACATGGTTACCAGCACCCCTTTCACTCTCAGACATGCCCTGATGTAGCTAATAAATTACATGGTCACGATCCCTAAGGCCTCATCCCCTTCTTAGATTCAGTGTAAATTCGAGCGAGAGAACGTGTATGTGAGGTTTCTGAAAACTGTTAGGCTGTAATGTGTGAGCTCTTACTAATTAGGGCAAGTAGCAGAGGGTTTTACTTAGAGTAAGAAATCAGCAAACACTTGTGGAAGGAGAGAAATCTGTCTTCAAGCCAGCAAGGGCTTCAGGACGGTCTGAGGACAGCAGCGACGGGCACACGCGTCCTGTCAGGTTGACAATAAGCACGGGCCACCCCCGAGGGACCTCACTACCTCACGGCCAAGTTGGTTCCCCTGGAACTCAAAAATCCTTCAGAAACAGGATGGCCTCCTTGTATTTCAAAAGCAAATAAGTAAACAGCTTGTGAGACAATCAGGAGCAGCTCCACTCTATACAAACAGTCCAATAATCTTATGATTTATCTTACTTCAAAATTATGCATCTGCTTCCTAGAAAGTGTTCTGTAGCCGTCAGATATTAATATATGTGTCTGCCTCCTGGTGTACCTCTTATTGGATGACAATTAATTAATTAATTCTCTTGCGCTGCAGGGGACAGGGCCTTTGTCTCTCCCCGCTGCCTTCACAGCCCCGGCTACCCGGGAGGGGTGGGTGGTACCCTTGTTTTCTTTCTGTCTTGCCTCCCATGAGAATCAGCGGCTGCGCCCTCCGTCCAAGGCGTCACGGTGTATCTCACCCTGGGCCAAAGGCAGAGCCGCCAGCCCTGCATCTGCCCCTCACTGGGAAGCAGCAGCATGGCAGAGCAGCTCACGGTGAAAGAATATGACAAAAACATCAGCTCCACTCATCTCTATAAATAGAATCACACCAACGCAAAGTCCGTACAACAGGTGTAGAATCCAAAGGAGGAGAAGCCACCGTCCCACAAAGTTACTAAATTCTGACATCAATAACTCACCTTCCAACCCAGAAATGGTTTCCACCACTAGATGAGGCAGCAAACTCTTCTCGGTCCCCGTCCACAGAGGGGAGAATGTTATACTCAAGGCACAGAGAGACAGAATTCTCTTTTACATAAGATTCTTGGTGAGATCTTACTTTGTGGAATTATCGCAGTGGAGCTGCTCTGGTCCAGGCACTTCTCAGCTTGGTGCAATTATCTCAAGATGGGAAACCATGATGGAGAGAGATGTCTGAGCTCCAAACAGCAAGGCGTGTGAGAGCTGTGTACGAGCCACCTGTGTGCACGCGTGAAAAGGCAACATGTGATATGGCCCATTTCCCAGGTATGAAAAAGCTGTTCAAATTCGCCATGAAAGAATAACGCTTATATGGTAGCAAGCAACTAAGGCAATCATGATGGCGTGTGACATGCACTTAGATGGTCTCCAAAGACGTGTGAATGGGACTGACCTTCTCCGCTGCCCGACGAGGTGAGAGTGGGCGGGGCCAGCTCCCTGGAAGCGTGTCCGCCTCAGCTGCTGAGCCCAGGACTGTCTTCAGTAACGACTGCTTCCGCCACATCTGCTCTTCATTGCACTTGTCAGATTCAAGGGTTTGGAAAGTAAGTCGCACAAAATAAGGCACCAAACAATTCTTTAACAGACGAGAAGTCAAAGTCCGAAACAGCAATGACGTTTGAGTTGAAGCAACAGTTGAAATGGGTTTCCTTTGAATTGACAAAATATTTCTGAGGAAGAATAAGATCTAGAATAAAGTAGCCAATGAACGTGAAAATTATGAAGCTCGTTTAAATATCACAAGTTACTAAGTTAAGGAGTCTTCAGTTTGGGATGAATTAACTTTAATTTCTGCCAAGAGGAATGTGTGCTTACAGCCTGGCATATGCAAGGTGGGGCATGGGGGGAGCCCTTGCTCTCTGGGACGGCTGGTCGACCTCCACAGGGGCCTGGCTGGATCTGACAGCGAAGGCAACTCACAGAGCGGCCAAGAGCTGGCGAGCTAACTGAGAAGATATCAAATGTGGTCTGTTTGCAGGAGGACTTCCTGACTTAATGCAAAACAGAACCGCAGGAAACTACCCTGTGATCAAATCAACGCCTCACGCTTCTTCCTCTGCAGCTCAGATACCAACACACTGACCGTCAACCTAGGTCAGCAAAAGACGAAAGCCATCACTGCGGGAAAGTCTGAACCGGAGCGTTCACCTGACCAGAGCAAAGCATGATGAGGATGGAGGGGCAGTCAGGGCAGGGGTCATGAACGTCTCCTACAAGGGCCGGAGGGGACGTATTTTAGCCGCTGAGGGTAACATTCTCTGTCCCCCCCGTCTCGGTAGTGGGAAAGCGGCCACAGCAACACAGAACGGTGGGAGTGGCTGCGTTCCAATAACACTTTCTTCACAAAAATGGGCAGTCGGATGCAGGCTATGGTTCGCCGGTCCTTAGCCAAAGCTGACCGAGGTCTGGACGCTGGTGAACCTGCCAGTGTGGAGAGGACCCAGGAGAAGGGGTCCACCTTGCAGAGCCGGCCCGGTCCCTACCGCCTGCTCCCAGGGCCTCCGGGGATGCCCTGCACCAGCCCTGGCATCTGCAGGCCCCAGGAAACACAGGCAGCAAGGCAACAGCCCCACCTGTCCGTTTTCTAGGCAAGGACGGGCTGGCACTGCCTACCTCGGAGCCGCTCCGTGAGGGCTGCTGGGGCTGCAGGGGACCTCCCACCCCTACCTGCTCAGCCCCCTCCTGGTGCTTCCGCCTTCTCCGAAAGCCCTGCGCCTCCCTCAGGTATTAATTCCAAACTTCCCTCGAGACTCAGGGCCAGCACCACCTGCCGTGATTACACACTGAGTGCTCCCCGCCCCGAACCCCGCGGGACCGTGGGGGTCTCGACTGCGCCAACCAGCACACTGAGTCTCTGCTCTCTTTCCCCTGTTCTTTATTCTGTTCATCTGTTTCTTCTCATCAATTTATAAGAGGCTAAAAGGCTCTATGATATTCTGCTTGGGGCCCAGGACACAGTTGGTGTTTAACAAACACCGACACTTGCTCTTCACGGCAAGTCTTCACCGCAGACACAAGCCCTGTGCGGACAGGACCACGGAGACCTGGAAACAGCCGCTGTGAGCACTGGCCGGGATGCATTTGTCTCGGGCACTTTCTATCACAAAGATGGTAGCAGATTTTAAAACAGGTTTCCAAGAGTGTTTTCTGCATTATCTTTCTCAATTCCCGAGGTGGGGGGGGACCCTAAGAAGAAAGCGGGGAGGGGGGCAAGCTGGTGGGAGAGGGAGGTGCCCAGGAGCCGTCAAAGGGGCCCTGAGGATGGAATTGGAGGGGAAACTCCCCCGGGAGGACCACACAGCCGACAGGGCGCTGGACTGGACCCGGCCACCCTGAGGGACAGAGCCGTGACCCCTCCTCGGAAGACGGCGTCGGGAGAGCTGGCCTCTGTGGGCGGAGCCTGCAGAGCAGCCCGAGGTCACCTCTTCCCCTGAAGCCGCACTTGTGGACACAAGCCCCACAGGAGCTGACCTCGCGATCAGAACGTGCTCACATGTCCATCCGCACACGTCCGGGAAGAGTTACAGGCGGATCCACACCCAGAGAACCAGAAGACCCCCGGCTAAGGGCACCGACCCCAAGCCGTGCCCTCCACACCCGTCCCCCAGCTCTCCCACCCCAGGCTCATCGAGGGTCCTGCCCGACAGCCTCCAAGGGCAAGGACACACTGAGCTTTCTGTTTAGATTTCTGAGGTGTTGCTGAGGTCTAACTGGGGGCTCTTAAAAGCAAAACGTCCCCAAAACCCTCTGGAACTACTTTCTGAAGGAGGAAAACAAGCATCGTGACCGGAACTTGTGGAGAAATTCTTCCAAGGCCCCTCGGTCACCCTGAGGCGGTGCCTCCTGGCAAAGTCGCATCCTCTCACCGGTCTTTCTTTAAGTCCCACTAAGGCTCCATCGGCATCACCCTCGGCAGAGCCGGAGCTGCAGAGTCCAGAGGACAGCCCCACGGCTGACCCTTCAAACGCTGTGTGTGTCTGTACACATACTCAGACAGCTGGGGACCAACCGATGAAGGCGTGTCTTTAAAATAATAGTTTGTTGAATATGAATAAGTCTTTCGCTCATCGACAGCAACAGCAAGGAAGGGATAACACTCTTTTTAATTTAAAGCAGCACCTGGAAACTCTATCAAAAGCCAATCATGCTCTTATTCTTGAGATGCAAAAATGCAAGCACCTCCCTGGCTTACTGGTGAAAACCTGACATCAAGTATGATCTCCCATAAAGCTATTTGGAAAAGATAAATGGGCCTTTGCTGTTGATTACTGCTCCGGTTTAGATGGTAATCTCCAAAATTATAATCTCTGCTTTCCTCTGTAGAGTGCCCTGGTCACGGACGCAAAGCCTAGACTCTTCCAGACAAGTGACTCGAGGCCCAGGTTGCAGGTGGAATGGAGGGTGAATCTCTGGTTCTTTAAAAGGCAAGTGCCCAGCAGAGCAGAAGGGCACATTTGGGCTAAGTCTGGGTCACGGGCTCTGCTTCCCGCCGACATGGGGTAGGACCATCCCCCCGCCATCCCTCTCCTCCACTTCCATTTCAGCTGGAAAAAATCCAGTGTGTAAAGCTAACATCCTCACTTGAATTTTTAAAGTTCCACTTCATCATCCACCCTCGCAGAAAATGTCAGAGATCAGTAAGGTCTGTTCCAGGTGTTAACCCTGAATGACAATCGAATAGAGCCTCCTTCAAAAAATCGAGTTTGTTCCTCAGGTCAAACCAACCGTCATTAAAAGAAGAGCCACTGGGGTTGATTACACGGTCACCTCCCCAAAGTCTACGAAATTTTCTAATAAAATGGGAACTGGCATCTCTTGACATACATTCTGAGCGGAGCTTAATTGACAGGAAGTGAGTCTATTTTGTTGCAGGAGGGGGAGGGGTGAAAGGCAGCAGGCGAAACAGAACTGCAACGTCAGTGAATCTGGGGACCGAGACTTATGAGGAGACCCCCCCAAAAGAGAACAGAGAGGCTTGAGCGACAGGATATTTTATAAAGGAAGCCGTTGGACCAAAACAAAGACCAAAACCCCCGACGCTGGGCGTTCCATCAGGGGTCCCCCAACCGTGCCGATGACACACAGCACATAAAACTCCCATAAACGTAAAGGAAGGCATGTGACACAGGCTTCCCCCACGCACAGCCCCAAGGGTCTCTGGGGGGCTGGCTGGGCGAGGACAGTGAGGAAACGTCGGGACAGGCCAGGAGCTCCGGGCACCTGCCCTCGGGCACCCACGGGCTCTGGTCTCTGCCACATCCTGCCCCTCTTGGCCCCTGTCCGGGTTGAGAACCGGTGCTGGGGGCTGGCGGCCCCCCACGTCAGCACCAGCGTCCTTGCACGGGAGGAGGGGGCCAGGGGAGCCCGTGCCCACCCCGGCAGTCCTCGAAGGCTGGCCGGGCGCGGCCTGACCCTGACCGTGGGGCAGGGGAGGCCGTGCAGGGCGGCAGACCGTCAAGCATCACCGGCCCCCCTCTGAGTGTGGACGGCTGCCCACTGACCCATCGAGGCACCGCCTGGCTACACAGGACAGCCTTTGCCACCGGAGGACTCGGACACTTCAGCCTCGTAGGGCTTAAAATCATGTCTTTAGCGTGCTCAATTGTTGCCTATGCGGGAACAGCCGTCTGAAATTACAGGGAATCAGTAAGAAAATACGGTTTTATATGCAAACATTCACTTTGTTCCCATTTCAAGAACACACTTAATTCCTTTAAAAAGCTAAATCACATCTTACTAGAATATGACCAGGATTCTGTTAAAATCATACGATGCAACTGGTGTCAGTTCTCACATTAATAGATGCTAGTTGTAAAATCAGTGAGTGTCAAAGAAAGCTGAAATAGTTTAACGTCTTCATAGAAACTAACTGCAATCAAATTTTTAAACGACCTTTTTAAGTGATATTTTTGTTCTAAGTGATCACTGCTGACATTTACCTCTTTATCAAAATCTTGACCCTGAATTTCTTAAATGCTTCCTAATTTCAAAAATAAATATGTCCAGAGGCAAGACAGATCAGTACTCTGCTTCACTAATCAATCTGGATGACAAATACATAAAAACATACTCGAGCCTGGAGAGTCCTGTGACTTTCAACTAATAACCTGAAAGCAGAGATTCTCAGCCTCTCTAATCCGTAACAGTAAAAGAACACATCAGCTCCCAAACGGAGAGATAACACTTCTTCAAAAGCCAAGCACCAAAGAATAGGTATTACCCTCCCCCATTACGGCACATTTTGTCTTTTAAAATGCCTTTGCTATAGTATCGGAGAAACATTACTTCTCGTGTTATTGGGCTCGAAATTAAGCCAAACCGCCGTTCCTAAAATCACAGCTCTAGTTGAGACAAAGGACACTTTGCCCCAGGACCGAATCAGTTGCCTCACTGCTGGTCCCCACACGGCGGAGGTGGAGCTGGCCAGCTCTCAGGGTGCTTGTGGCCGCAAACCCCAAAACACCCGTGGAGAACACGACCGGCACCCCCCGCACCTGGGGCCACCTGACCGCACGGCTCTGGGCCCTTAGGCCCAGCAGCAAATGAAGGAAACGTTTTCCTTCTAAGGTGAAATCAGGTCTCGGGACTCAGTCTGTGACTAAGGTTGTCACGATCCATCAATACGAAAAGGCAGCAGGAAAGGCCATCCTTGCTCTTCACCCTCCCATCCCTGCCTCGGTGACCGTAAAGCGACAGGTATCGGTCAGGCAAGACGTGGCACCGGGCCCTCCTGCCGATGCCCCCAGGGAATCCCAGTAGCAGAGGAGGTAGTGAAGCGGGAATGTGAGTGCCGACGATGGAGCAGGTCCTGAGACGCGTGATGTCCACGGGAAACAGACGGTATAAAGGCACAAGCCTTTCAGAAATGCAGCGTCACATGATCAGTTTTGCCCCAACTTCTCTGCGATCTCCACTGCTCTCCATTAAAACCTAAGTCCTAATCATGCCGGCTGTCAGACATCTGAAGCAGGCTCCCAGAAGATCTTACCTGGGACACCAAATTCCAAGAGGGACACGTGGTAAGAGTGTGAGCGCAGAGACTGTCACAGCCATGGGGTCTGCTGTCCTGACCACGTGAGGACGCTCTGGCCAGATGGGAGAGGGTCCGGGCATCAGACGCCTGAAGGGCTGCCCTACAGAAGGGGCGCTGGGTTTCCGGACCTTCTCTGAAGCTGCGACCCTCTGAGCGGGAAGCACAGGGAAGCAGGTCACTCCACCCCGGGCAGGGCGACAACCGTGCCCCCATGAGCGCACGCTAATGCCCCTTGGGAAGCAGCAGAAAGGACGCCGACCTGTTAGGGCATCAGCCGCTTTCAACCCGTGTGCTCTGAACTCCCTGCAGGCGTGCCGGTGAGGCTGTCTCAGGGTTGGATCGTGAAACGGTTACAGACCCGTGAGAGGCACGGGGGGTACAGAGCGCCCGGTGTGTGCCCCCCGGAGGCTGCCCCTGCACCCCCGCCTGTCCAGCCGGGGCAGGCCCAGACCAGGGAACCGACCTTGCCCGTGGCAAATGGCTGGTCCCGCACAGCGTCCCACGGGAAGAGCTGCGTAGGCCTCACCGTGACCAGGACCCACGCCCTGGCGGCGTCCCAGACCCTCCTGCCTGCACTGTGCCCGCGAATTTCAGTCACTCTGTGATGTCCATGTTTTGACGCAGCTGGAGGATATAAAACGTGATGGCAGTGTCTCAACAGTGTGACAACCAGGGACAAGATTGTGCCTAGCGGCTCTTACAAAGCAGGGCGGAGAGTGCTGCAGGACGGGCCTCAAGTTGCTGGCGTAGTGGCAGCCTGGCCTCAAAGAAAGTTTCTGCACTTGCTGGAAAATGCTCATAAATTCCTAAGAAAGTGAGATTAGTTCTACTCCGTGGTGGGCCCAGAGGTTCGGCGGGATGGCGTGGGTACAACCTGACGACCCTGTACGAGCCGTCAGATCATCTAAGACCCAAAGCGCCCCAGCACACGTCTGGATTCTGGGACACTGCCTCAACCTCTTCCAGTTCTAAGCTAAGTTACCCTGTGTGACCGTAACACTCCACCACACCAATGCCAAAACTGCACGTGTACTTAACAAGCTAGACCTCACCTACTTTATATTGTACGTAGCAATAATCCTAAAATGCAAATTAAAGCAATAATGAAATGTCACTTTAGCTTATCAAATTTATGAAGATAAAAGACAAAAGTTAAAACGCCAAGTGCTGGCTAAGCTGCTATGAAGAGTCCTCTCGTGTTTGCCAGTGGTGATATACATTCCTACAGGTCCTGGGGAAAGTGTTAACTTGGAGGTACATAGCAAGAGTCTAAAACATGCATATACTTTGAGCCAGTATTTTCATTTCTAGGAACAATTCTGGGGAAATTTTAATTAGTAGAGGAAATTTTAAAATTATGTTTTGGTTTAACATGTAAAATCCAAAAAACTGCAAACAACCTAAATGTCAATTCTGTTCTAATGTGTATTAGACACTTCCTCTGTGCCAGGCGCCACAAAAAATAAAAAATGGGTATAAAAGATCTGAAGTAAATATATTTCTGGTATTGGTAAAGTTTATAACCTGGGGGGGGGCAGGGAGGGGTGAGCACACCAAAATAAAAATATAATTTCACTAAAACATGATGACGGGCTTCTCTGGAGGCACAGTGGTTGGGAATCCGCCTGCCAATGCAGGGGACACGGGTTCGTGCCCCAGTCCAGGAAGATCCCACATGCCGCGGAGCGGCTGGGCCCGTGAGCCATGGCCGCTTGGCCTGCGCGTCCCGAGCCTGTGCTCTGCAACAGGAGAGGCCACAGCAGTGAGAGGCCCGCGTGCCGCAAAAACAAAAACAAAAACACAATTGAGAAATGGTCTGTGGATCATCTCTTGCTAGAATGTTACGTAACTATTAACCCAATGGGTCCCACTCGGAACCCAGCCACCACGTGGCAAAGCCAAGCCTCGTGGGTGGTGGGTGACGTGGAGGAGACGCAGGTGACCCAGTCCACAGCCCTCGATAACGTGTTGGCTGACGGCCAGCATCACTGCAGCCCTGTGGGTGGACGTCTGGGTCCCCGCCCCCTGTCAAAGCGGCAAGTGACCACAGCCCCAGTCACACACAGAGAAGAACCACCCAGCTGAGCCAGTCACCCTCAGCCACTGGAAATGACAAAACGACGGCTATTCCCGCCAGCAGCTGAACTTTGAAGTGGTTTCTTACACAGTCATAGAAACCAAAAGAGATGGATTGGCTAGAAGATTATCTGGCCGAAGAAACACTCCATCCACTAGAGATATTTTAGAGTCCTCATTCCAGCAGCCTGGTCTATGCCATCTGTAACAGGATTTTCTGAGCCTTGGGCTCATCAATGATGTGACAGATAACGACTTTGCAGACGCTTTTATAAAAACCAGCAGCCACAAGTGTTCACCAAAAGGCGAGGCCACAGCGGGGTTAAGACGGGGACACACCTTGGGGCCGCGGCCACACACGCACACAACGGCCGCCCCACAGCCATCATCACACGAGGGTGACAGATGCCTGAGACCCAGCCTCTGGAAAGTGCCCCCCATAGCTGTGCTTTCCCCGACCTCCTTGGCCTTGGGACATCCCCGGAGGTCCTCACAAGGCCCCTTGCAACGTGGGGTGAAGCCGGGGAGGGACTGAACCATGTTGCCAAACTCTGTCCATCCCCCCTCAGACAGCTAGCTGGAATCCAGGTCCCTGTAAAGGGTGATGTACCTAGAGGAGCACAGAACACACCTACGTGACAGGTGTGGCCTGGCCCACCGGTCCCAGCTCTGTGGACGGAAGGCATGTGTGTGACCCTGTCCCCACTGCGGCAGGCTTCACCCTCGGCACCTGTCACGAACCTCCCCGGGGCCATCTCTTCCCATCAGCTGCCCTCCCTGTTATCATTCAGGACTTCTCATTCTCACCCTGGTTTGTCCTTTCTTGTCCCTTTAGAAATAATAAGGAATCTGGGGGACATCACCTCTAGTAACCGGACTCGGGCTTCAGGCCCAACTTTACAGCCAGCCTGTGGGGACTGCCCTCCACACCTGTGTGTCCAGGAGGGGAAATCAGACACCCTCACCTGTTACCGACCTTGTCCGCATTCCAGGCACCTGCCTTCAGGCCACACGGACGGTCGTGATTCCATAAGCAACTGTTGAAAATTTTTCCTCATATCTGCCCCACTCAAACCTGGTCTTCTTTCAAAGCTTGACTCTCTTAACAGAAAGTCATCCATTTCATGTAGATAATTTTCTTAGCATGGGTTCAGTTAAACAGGTTAACTGTGGCCATTTCAATAGGACATCTTTCCCCTTAATTATAGCATGAGGTCACAGGACCCTGAGGAACTACTGAAAACGTTCTTTGAAAACCAGCAGGAAAAATTGCGTTTGTGTAACAGTCTCTTCTCAAACGCAGTGACACACAAAAGAGCTCTGGGGCCCGACTGCCGAGGAAGGAGCCCCGGACTCACCCTTTGTTAACTCTGCAGCCGTATCTGATGCCCTGAACTCAGACTCTCCATCTGTAAAATGGGGTAATAACCGCAGCCCCCTTCAACACACGGGTGGAGGCTAAGAAGCCCTGCAATGGATTCGGCACCGTCCCTGGAACAAATGACAAGTGCAGCACCTACTGCGTCGGAAAATGAACGCCTTTCAGAGTGGGGTCAATTTTCCTCACTCTTATTACCATTTTTTAAGTTCAAACAAATCTTTACACCCATCACCTCCCAAAGCAAGGCCATCGCTGAGACCAGGAGCATCTGCAGTGATCTTCCTGCCCTGCAAGTCTGTGTCTGTGGAGTCCTGAATCACAAGACTTTGTCCTTGCTTCTTGGTCTTGAAACAGTGACAGAAATTTTGTGGGGACGTTTACATCTGTAAATACTCTGGAGCAATACAGAAAAAACCAATTGCTTTTGCTGCCAAACTCAGGAGCCCTGGCGACTTCTACAGCTTCTAAGACAAAACAGCCATGCTTCAGTGAATTCTAAAATATTATCTCTGTTTTACCCGTAAAAACAGCCTGTTTTTTTCTTTCTTTGTCTCTATAACTCACCTTGGATATTTCAATACACTTACTCAAAATTTTAAGTATCAGAGTGCTTTATAAACAGAAGCACTTTGGTCGATAATGGTATCATGTCATAAGTGTATTTTTACAGATGAAAAACTTGAAAAATTTTTGTAAATATTATTTAAATACTTTGTCGTCAAGGGCTGGCCTCAAAATAATAAACGTTAGGAAAAAAATGACATGAAGTTGTGTTTTTGTTCAAAAATCGCTCAGCAAGCTTCTGGTTAAAATAATGTCAAGTTATCAGGCTTCTGGGTTGAGAAGTAGAGAAAAGCTATATCCAGTATATCCCTCTTTTGATCATAATAAAATGAGAGGAGATAATAGTAAAAGCAATTCCTCCCTCCCCCTAAATTACAGAGGTAAAAACCTAAGTTAAGAATGAAAATAGGGCTTCCCTGGTGGCGCAGTGGTTGAGAGTCCGCCTGCCGATGCAGGGGACACGGGTTCGTGCCCCGGTCTGGGAAGATCCCACATGCCGCAGAGCAGCTGGGCCCGTGAGCCATGGCCGCTGAGCCTGCACGTCCAGAGCCTTGTGCTCCGCAACGGGAGAGGCCACAACAGTGAGAGGCCCGCGTACCGCAAAAAAAAAAAAAAAGAATGAAAATAGCAGCATCACAAAACCAGAAGTCAGACGGGACTAGCACCTATCAGAGCAGATACATATTAAAAGAAAATCCTTGACATATAAGATTTGAGATAATCACACTGAAATCAAAGGAGAGGGACTGAAATCAGAAAAGTCAGAAAAAAGATAACAGGACGGAAAAAGACAGTCCAGGATAAGGATAACTGGCATGGCTAAGGAAGGAAACCCACCTAAAATCATCAAAGGAAGTAGCAACAAACAGGAAATAAAATAACTTCAGAGATACGACAGGAGGAAGTATCTACGACATGAAGAAAGCATTAAAAACCACAATTAGAAATAATGACACACAATATTCTAACAAATTTGAACAAAATAACAGATAGCAAGAAATATCTTGATTATGTAAGGAAGAATGAAGTATAAATATTTTCTCAAACACACAGGCATGAAGTCGAGGGGAAATTAACCTGGTGGGATACACCTCCAGAAGTTTACAGGTAAATGTGACCCAAGGATATCATACCCAGCTAAGTCATCCCTCAAGTGGAAAGAAGGCTATGGTGGTCTCTCCAAACGTGAACACTGTGGGCAACGTGGCACTCGTGTGCCTTCCTGGGAGAGGAGTTCAATTCATAATAAAGTCCAGCCCCCAAAATAGTAAGTAGAAAATCGTGGTACAAGGATGACTGTAATATTCCATGCTAGGAGACAATGGGACAGTATATCAGGAGTGAGAGCTAAAGGAGAGGAAGTGCATGACCCCAGAATTTAATCTCGGCCAAGTTTTCCTTTGAGAATAAGAGCAAAAGACAGGCATTCTCACCCAGGAAGAAAAATCCGAAACTAAATACCCATGGCCCATGTCGAAAAGAACCACTTGAGAATAAAATTAACCAACCGAGAGAGCAAAACAAAGAAGTCAAGTTGGAAAAGCCACAATAAAAGGAGTGGTGGGTGGGCACTGAGTCCACGTGAATGGCTGAAAGAAAGGCTCTGCAGAGGTTGGGTTACACGGCGTATATACTGTAGACCTCGTCCAACGGACTTACATGCGTGTGTGCGCACTCACACGTGTGTACGTGTGTACATGCACACACACATAATTCTATTCTTGTGGTAGAGGAGAGAGGACAGGAGAAAATATAAAAATACTACTCTCATATTCCAAAGCTTCTTAATTTTTTTTTCAATTTTTTCTTTTTTTATTCTTAGAAGGCCTTTTAAGGAACTATGTCTATTTTTGATAAAGAAATATTTATGTGAAACACAGTAATGAGGGGTTGGGGAGGACGGGATAGGGCTGAAAAAGAGAGGTTTCCGGGGAATTTCTCGACATTCCTTTGTGCTGCCAAAGTTTAAATTAAGAAGCAGAAATCACATTTCTTGTCCTTCACGTGAAATGAACAGCTAAGGAAACTGAGTTAGGCGGGTAATAAAAGAATCGCAGGCTGAGTGTTCGCCGAAGCTTCGGAGGAAAGAATGAAAAATTACACTTTGCCGAGAGACTTCAGGGCTTCAGTTTGCCAACACTGATATGTCTAGGTTTCACAGAGACCCTGAAACTAAAAGCTAGATTGCTTTTAAAGACACATGTTTATAAAATTCCATTATGCATTTGGGGGTGATTTGGTACCTACTTCTCGGTCTGAATACCAAAGGGCACCAAGTAGATAAGAATATTTAGGGAGAGAAAATATACGCCACGTAAAAGCCCTACGATGAAGTGCTGACGCGGGAGATCGAGGAGACCGCGGTCAAAGCGCACTCAGGCCTGCGTGACGAGGGGTCACAAGCGCTTCCGACGAGCCTCACTGCAGCCACACCACCTCCTCAACGGGTACTGCCTACACTGCCGACCACACTCCACACAGAACCCCAGGGGCCTCGGAAATTAGCAGCTGAAAACGTAAGAGGCCGCCCTTATCATTTTCTTATCGTATCCAGGAACCACTGTGAAGTAAGACTGAGATTTCCTGAAATAGTCACTGTTTGCAAATGGAAGCAAGGCTTGCTGTCCACTTGGACTGATTTCCAGCTTCTAGCAGAAGAGCTGAGGGTGGCATCACGGGGAAGAGAGCGAGGTTCCCATGAGCTACGAGAAGACCAGGCAGCCAACCCTCCTGACGCATAGGTGGTTCGTCCTGGTGGCTTGCTGGCTGGGTTTCCAGGGCAACCACAACGAGGGATGTTGGAGAGTGGACGGCAGGGAGACCGCCGGGGTGTCCAGTGGGTTTTCGAGCAGCAGGTTTGCTTCTTCCTTGTGGGGCCACTGATGAGTTGAATTGTTTTTAATCTTTTTTTATGGAGTTGTCATTAACATACGATATTATATTCGTTTCAGGTGCAGAACACAGTGCTGTGATATTTTTACACCTTATGAAATGATCACCACGATAAGACCAGTCACCACCTGCCACCGTACAAAGTTGCTACAATACTAATGACCACATCCCCTGTGTGTTCATCATATTCCTGTGACTTATTTATTTTACAGCTGCACGTTTACAAACAAACAAAACAGAAACAGACTCACTGATACAGAGAACAGACTGGTGGTTGCCAGGGGTCGGGGAGGTGGCATGGGGACAGAGGACACAGGGTAGGATCTGAGCTGCACGGGAGCAAGTGGAGATGCTCCCCCAGCAAGATTCCTGGGGGTCTGCAGCGCCGGGAGGAGAGCACCACTGCTGGCCACGCCACCTAGTCCTTCCGGAGACACGTTGGGGCACGTGGACGGACGCCCTCCCGCCCGAGATCAGTGACGCCACGGGAGCAAAAGCTGCCGCCTGCCACCACAGCAGAGCAGGGAGAAGGGAGCGAGGGCTTAGAACAGCAGGAAATGTCCAAGGAAGTGAGTAAAAAGACACGGTAGGTGGAAGCACGAAAAAATAAAAATTTGAACCTGATTCCTCCAGGAATATGCTCATGATTTTATTTATTTATTTACTTACTTACTTACCTACCTACTTATATAGGCTGCGCCAGGTCTTAGTTGCACGCGTGGGGGATCTAGTTCCCCAACCAGGGATTGAACCCGGGCCCCCCCACCCCACTGGGAGTGTGGAGTCCCACCCACTGGACCACCAGCGAAATCCCTGCTCATGATTTTAAACTTCCCCCTTGTGGGCACAGATTGAATTAAACCACTTGCAGACTATGTGACACAGTGTCGACAGGGAGCGCCCAATGGGCGTGAGGCATCCTGTGCCCCGTGGTCCCTCCTCCAAATTGGACCATCTACTGGCTGCTTGCTTTCTCTACCCCTTGGCATCTGGGAGAGAGTTTTAGTTGTAATTTTCCTTTCAAGTAAGAAACCATAATTGTTGCCACATTTAAGACTAGATGGCAGTGGGGAAACCGCATATCCTGAGGTGCCAAAATATCTAAGTAAAGTTTAGTTCACATTTCCGTTGGCCTTCGGGAATCCACCCCAGAAGACGAGTGACTGAACAGGCCGGCACCTCGTCTGGCTCAGCTGTGCTCAGCCCCGTGCTGTCCCAACCCAGAGCCTCCAGCAGACTTCTCCCCACCAGAGTCCCCACCAGTCTCTCAGTCCCCACCAGACATGGTCTCCACCAGACACAGTCCCCACCGGTCTCAGTCCCCACCAGCCACGGTCCCATTGGCCACAGTCCCCACCAGGCATCTTCTGGGCACACTTTTCATTCCACCAAGAGCTCTGAGAGGACAGCATGTGAAGAGGGTCTGGTCCAGATGCTCAAACACGTGGGAGCTCGTGCCAGGGATCAAGGGGATAAACTCAGTGACCGACCCATGTGGTTCCTGGCAACAATGAGTGTGCCTCCCTCATTCACACACCCGGGGAGGCACTGGAATCACAAGGCCAGACAGAGTTATCTTAAAACACTTTCCCCTCGACAGATGTGACAGATTGCAGATTTTCAGGAAAAAGAACCGAACTCTGTCACTGTGGGATGTCTTCTTCTCAGACTTACACTGGATTCATTAGAATTTCATGTTGCTAAACTTCATTAAAAATCCTGATAAATTGAACTCGTCTACGCTCCTTTGAAACATAGCGACTCCTCTTTGCAAAGTTTTCTCTGCATTAACCATCTTGACTCGCCCAACAACTGGTGAACGAACACGGAAATAATCGTTTTTGAGACGATGTGCCAACCACACGCGTGATTTTATTAAGTCCTGACACTGCTATTGCCCGTTTCTTTAACAAAGGCAATGCAGGTTCTGAGAAGTTAAATAACTCGTCTACACAGCGTTGGGTCAGAGGTGAGAACCCTGCCTGATTCTGAAGCTGTTGTGTCCACCACACCCATGGCAAACCCTGCCTCACAGAGCCCTGAGGGGCACACAGGACAAAGGGAGGGAGTGGACAGCCTGGCCAGGCTTCTGTCCTTCGCCCCTGAGCCAATCCCAGAAGCCCCCCTCTTGCCGATCAGAGACCTGGACACAGCCACGCCGAGCCAAGCGCGGAGGAAGCGTCAGACCAGCCCTGAGTCACTGTCACGGGAGAGACACCTGAAAACTCTGCGTAGACCACAAAGCACTTCACAAATACTTGCTGTTACTTTCCTCTCAAGACGTATTTGGAATTGTGTCTGAGACACGTAGCATATGTTCTGTTTAAGATTAACGTTAAGATAACTACGCACAGGCAGCAGCTATTCTGAGGTGTGGCCTAGTGCTTTACAGTCTGCACAAGAGGTAGGGGTACCTGCTCAAAGGCCACCTTTGGGACCCCCGTGGGAAGGACCGCTGCTCCCCACTCCTCACGTCCAGCACAGCCTCCTGCAGGAACCCTGGAGCAGTGAAACGCCAGCAAGAAGACGCCCTGTGCGCTAGGCATCGGGCAGGGCCGTTTCGCGGTTACCCGTTCCAACCCTCAGGGTCACCCCATTGACAGGGAGGAAGCAGAGCCTTGGAGAAGTGAAGAGACACCGGCAGGATGTGGACGGTGCCGGTGGACCAGAGGCTCCAACACCTGGGCCTTCCGGCAGCCCCCGGTTCTCAGGGCCTATTTCAAGCTCCGCCGACGTCGGTTTTGAGGAGACTACATCTAAACCCTGATCTCGTGCTGTGTACCCAGACCAGCGGGTCAAAGACAGGCCCACCACACCCGGCCCTGGGCCGTATTCAAAGTGAACAATAGTTCTTATTTCCCAAAGAACTTACTGTCTTAAAGGGAAGGTGTAGATAGAAATATGACATGAAAGCAAATATATTCATTTGACAAATCTTTCTCAAGGAGGTGCCCAGTGCAAAGCCTGAGAGGGAATCAGAGACGTGAAACAACTCCCTCCTTCCAAAGCCCTGCCGTGGATGAGGGCAGAGCAGGGGATGCAAATGCCAAACCAGCAGGCAGTGTGTAACGGGGACCCACTGCATGTAACAGGGTAATGGGGACCCACTGTGTGCAACAGGGGCCCACTGTGTGTAACGGGGACCCACTGTGTGTAACGGGGACCCACTGTAACAGGGTAACAGGGACCCACTGCGTGTAGCGGGGACCCACTGTGTGTAACAGGGTAACGGGGACCCACTGCGTGTAACGGGGACCCACTGTGTGTAACAGGGTAACGGGGACCCATGGCGTGTAACAGGGACGCACTGTGAGCCAGGAGACTGCAGACAGGAGCGAACCCTGGCAACCTCAGGGCTCGGGTGCCCGGCGGAGTCTCGTGAGAAGCAGCCAGTGGGTTACCAGCACTCACACGAGACGTCTTGAGACTCGGAAACCCTCAGATTCGCAAATGCCCCTCTGGCATTTATTTCTCTTGAGAGGATTTCTCTTTATAGCAGAGAATCCTCATTCTCCTAACCCTCCTAACCGTCTTTTCCTTCAGCAGCACAGCTGGCCTTCTTTACTGTGCTGTATTTTCCCCCATAAAGAAATGATTCCTAGGGGCTTCCCTGGTGGCGCAGCGGTTGAGAGTCCGCCTGCCGATGCAGGGGACACGTGTTCGTGCCCCGGTTCGGGAGGATCCCACGTGCCGCGGAGCAGCTGGGCCCGTGAGCCATGGCCGCTGAGCCTGCGCGTCCGGAGCCTGTGCTCCGCAACGGGAGAGACCACAACAGTGAGAGGCCCGCGTATCGCAAGAAAGAGAAAAGAAAAGAAAAGGAAAGAAATGATTTCTAGCACTTCATAAAAATTCATTTTAAGTTCTTTCCTGAAAAAATCCCCTTGTGTACAGGGCACATAGCAGTCATTCACATCCTTGGTCAACTGCTGAATATCTCTACTCACCCAAAGTAAAAAGAACTGGATAAGAAAAGAGACAACAGACATCAATACTCCAGTCTAGTTGGATAGAAAAAAACTCACAGTAAGAGAGCAGCACGTATTGAGTGTCTACTACATGCCAAGCAGGGCTCTAAGGGTATTCCACACATTAAATACATTAATTTAATGTATACTCACCCTATGAGGTAGGTACCATTTTTATGCCCGTTCTGCAGATGAGAAGACTGAGGCATGGTAGGTTAAATAACATGCCCACACTCCCCACCCCGGAAGGCATCAGAGCTGGGAACTGACTCAGGCTGCTGGAGTCAGTCCTTAACCACTCACTGTATGGACTGTGCTGCACAGAAGGGGTCAGATAAAAACCAGGCAAGTGGACAGGGGGCAGCTGCCTCCCAAGTGCCACAAAAGGACAAGTGTTGCCTGGAGGTGACTCTCTGAAGTAGGAACACTGTGTCTAATTTTCTGAATAGAACAAGACACAGAAGAAACGTGGAGTATCAAGATTTACTGTATTTCTATTCAATATTAAAATTCATGAAAAGGCAACCCACAGAATGGGAGAAAATATCCTCAAATCATACATCTTGGAAGAGATTAATATCCATAATATATAAAGAACTCCCAAAATCAACAAAAATAAAGTAATTCAAAAATTGGCAAAGGACTTGAACAGACATCTCTCCAGAAAAGATACACAAATGGCCGAGAAGCACATGAGAAAATGCTCAACATCACTAGGCATCAGCAAAAAGCAAATCAAAGTTACCACGACATCCATCACTTCACACCCGTTAGGATGGCTATTATCAAAAGAACAGAAGGCAACAAGTGATGTGGAGAAACTGGAACCCTCACACATTGCTGGTGGGAATGTGAAATGGTGCAGACTCTATGGAAAACAATTTGGCTTAAAAAGTTAAACATAGGATTACCGTGTGATCCAGCAATTCCACTCCTAGGTATGAAGCCAAAGGAATTGAGAGCAGGGACTCAGATTCTGATGTGCCAACGTGTTTTGCATTCACAATAGCCAAAAGGTGGAAATAACCCCAGTGTCCATCAACAGATGACGGATAAACAAAATACCGTGTCTCCATACCGCGGAATATTATTCAGCCATAAAAAGGAATAAAGTTCTGACAGGTGCTACAACATGGATGAACCCTGAAAACATTATGTTGAATGAAATAAAGTCAGATACAAAAGGACAAATGTTGTATGATTCACTTATATGACATATCTAGAATAGGCAAATTCACAGAGACAGAATGTAGATTAGAGGTTACCGCAGGCTGGGGGAGGGGAAGAGGGTACAGAGTTTCTGTTTGGGATGAGGAACAAGTTCTGGAAATGACAGGGGTGATGGTTGCACAACACTGTCAATGTACCTAATGCACCTGAAATGCAGAGTTAAAAATGGTGAAAATGGTAAATTTCCACAATTAAAAAGAATCAAACTCCTTAATGTAGAATTCAAGATGCTCCCGATCTTCTACACCTCCCATTCCAACCCTATTTCCTCTACACCCCTCCCCCCAGGTGATGCCGCCCTCCCCACCCCCGCCTGAACGAGGCTCCTGATTTCCTGACCCCGTCACCTCTGCCCGTGCTACTCCCTCCATCCCCTAAATCCACGCATTCTTCCACATCCCCTCCTCTGAGGGTTTCCTCTCGCTGTGGGTACCCTCTCCTCCCTAAGCTTTGCTAGGAGTTTGCCGGTGCATCCCTGGGAGCACAGTTACTGCAAACAGACTCTCTTATCCAGTACCATTAACTGCAGGGAGATGCTGTGTTGAATTCATCTGCATGTCGTCAGAATTTAGCCCAGAGGCTGAACACAGCACATACTTAGTAAACATTCACTGAATGCATCACGAGGAGGGAACGAAAATAAACATTAACATCATAGTTCCCAAACTATGCTCCAAGGCACCCTGGGGTACCAGGGCCTGGCAGGAAAATTTTAAATTTCAAGGGAAACACAGCAATATCCCACTTCTGTTGGACCCCAGAAGCCACTACCTCACTTAAAAGTAGGATTACACTTCACCTAACGACCAGGAGTAACACTGTCCTGATGGGCACTTCCTTCTAGATGGTAAGGGTTTTCCCTACAACACGAGACCTCTCGCTCCCAGGCCCGAGTCGGGTACTTGGGACTGAGAAAAATGCCACTGGATCGCCTGAGAGACAGCACATTTTTAGGAAAGTAATTAAATCACAGAATGTTATACTTGCTCCTCTGTTCAGTTCAAATCCTCGACTTCTCTCCTTGTGGGGCAGACCTAAGCCGGGTTCTCATTGGTCTTAGCATCTGTTCTCCCAATTATTTGGTTATCAGTGTATTTAATGCTCTAATCTCCATTTGCCTAATGTTTTTATTATTTTGTCATTATAATCCCATTAGAAGAGATTCTAGTTGCCATTATGGTCCTGTGTGGAATCACTGTGACTGCTTTTGAAGGATTGTAATAACGTGGAACCCATCCAGACGTGAGAACAGCCATCACCACCCCCTAGATTTAAAATTCTTCTTAATGACGATGGTCACATCCCCTGACACCCCTTCAGAGCCTGAGGAGCGAGAAGAGTCAGTGGCTCAAACCCTCCACTGGGATCTTCCATTAATGGCACTGCTACAAGGATCACTGATTCATAAATGACCGGCCCATTCACTGGTGAAGGACGGGTTACAAAGTTATTTTTGTAATAAGATGTCTTACACTTTCAACTGTTAGTATTCAGGATAAGTATCATTTTATCTCGGAATGCTTAAAGAAACCTCGTTCTGTAAAACATACCAAAAGTTAAGCTGGTTTGCAAACGCTCTTTTGACTTTCGGAAAAAAAATATAATACATCTTCGAAATGCCTTACCAAAGTGGCCACGTGAGCTGTGACCAAGTGAGAACCCAGCCCCTCTCTCCATTCCAGACAACCTTGCCTGCATCACTGAGACTCAACAATCTCTTAATAAACATCTACAAAAAGGGAAATGTTCTAAGACTCCATAATGAATAAAGACAGTTTCACAGGCTTCACAGCTTTACAGTTTTTACAGAATCTACTAGGTATGAATGAAAATACGCATTTTGTCGCAACTCCTCAAAATAACCCAACGGATGCGTGAGTTCAAAAGTAAAAATATCAGACTCACTGGCAACAACTTGAAGGAGTGGCTTCATTAGGGGACAAGAGATTTTGCTCCATTAGAAGGTGACATTCGTGATTAAACAAGCTTAATGTAGGTTAAAATTTTTAAACTTGCATTCTAGCTTAAAAGAGTATTGCAAATTGTTTAAGCAGTGAAATTCTGTATTTGCTTAGAGGGCTTTAATTATGTTATCAATGTCAACGTGCTCTGGGGTCTGATATACGTCGTGGAAAATGCACTGAAGTAAACACGTGTGACTGGATTAGTTTTTACGCCTGAAATCAAGGCTTAGAACATTCCTGTCAAATCGCACACCTGACTGCCTCTCCTAGGAAGTCCTCTGCGATCGCTGCAAATGAACATCTGTCGTCCTGCTGTCTCAGGAGATGATAAGAAGAGGGTCCTCTCCCATGTCCGAGGGCAGCAGGCGAGGAGACCCAGCAGGGGCGCGTCAGAGCTCAGGACGGTCCCTGTCCATGCTCAGTCACAGGACCAGCTGGGGGGCGGCCAGACCTGGATCCAGCCCCTCTGAGCTCAGAAGGCTTCTCGACAGAGGAAGGCTCAGTCCCCCATGAAAAGGACGGGTCCCCCGAGAGGGACACAGGTGGGAGGTGCCCCTCCCCCCTGAGCTGGGTCCCAGGGACGGAGGTCCAGCCCCAGGGGGCTGGGGCCGGAGCTGCCCCAGAAGCAAGGGCAGCAGAGGGAGCTTCCCCCAGGGAGGGAGAGGGGAGGGGGCCCAGGAAGGGGACCTGCAGGCAGTGGTGCCCGCACAGGACCCACCGAGGCCCCAGGACGGGCGCTGACCTTCTGAGCCGCGGTCCTGTGTCCCTGACAGGCCCCGTCCACAGTCAGCACCCAAATGTACTTTCCAAGGACTCAGCTGAGGTTCCAGACGAGCATCTGAACTTTGAGATACTGTCAAGTACATTAGAAATGACTGCCGTTGGGCATTATGCTAACTGAGATAAGACAGACAGAGAAAGACAAATACTGTCTGATATCACTTATATGTGGGAGCTAAAAAATACAACAAGCTAGTGAATATAACAAAAAAGCAGCAGACTCACAGATGCAGAGAACAAACGAGTGGTTACCAGCGGGGGGAGGGGCAGTAGAGGGGTGGAGGAGTGAAAGGCACAAACTACTGGGTGTAAGACAGGCCCAAGGATGTATCATACAACACAGGGAATATAGACAATATTCTGTAATAACTGTAAGTTGAAATTTACAGTTTAGAAATTGTGTAAAAATTTTTTTTATGAAAGAAATAACTGCCCTTGAATTAGAAGGGTTTGAATTAGGCTTTGAATAAGACACTGGGTTATGACACAGCTCTGCCGTGTGTGTGGGAACGTGGACAGTCTCCAGGGCATGACCTAAGAGGAAAAGGCGGGCAAAGGCCGTCTTACCGCGTGATTCCATGGAAGACACGTGGAAGGAGGTTGCAAGAATGCATGTGGCATGCACCCGAGCAAACTTAACCGATCCAATTTTTATTTGTTGGCTTATAAATGGAGACATAGGGCTTCCCTGGTGGTGCAGTGGTTGAGTGTCCGCCTGCCGATGCAGGGGATGTGGGTTCGTGCCCCAGTCCGGGAAGATCCCACATGCCGCGGAGCGGCTGGGCCCGTGAGGCATGGCCGCTGAGCCTGCGCGTCCGGAACCTGTGCTCCGCAACGGGAGAGGCCACAGCAGTGAGAGGCCCGCGTACCGCAAAAAAAAAAAAAAAAAAAAAATGGAGACATAGCTAGACATAGGTCACATGACACTTCGAATTAAGGTGAATCCCTGAACACATCAGGCTGCTCTGAAGTTTTGGGTTTAAGACCAGCTGTCTGCCTCCCTGGATTTGTCATGATGTGACAATCTTTTATACTAGCCTTGTGTTTGTTTTCTCAAGGAAAGCGTGAACTACCTAAATGTTTCTGTACAGTTTTATAGATCCCTGTCCTTGCTTCTGACTAATACTTAAGGTTATTAAAAGGCACACATCTGTGTCAACTAAACAGAATTTTAATAAGTGATCTTTAGGGGAAAAGAAGGTGGCCTCTTACAAACTTGAGGCAACGTTGCAAACCATTTGAACTTGGTTTTACACTTGCATTGATGTTAAATATCATCTCTGACAAAATTTTCAAGTCAACAGCGATGGTGTTGCTCTCTGAAGCAACATTTACTGTAACTCCCAAGGTCCTTAAATGACATCAAGATCTTAAAAATAATATTAAATTAGTTAATAACTGGGAAACCTTTGGTTACCTAGACCATTTTAAATAAATCAAAATTCAGAGAAAGAAAGAGAGAGAGAATAGGTCCTGGGTCATCAACCACATGCCTTACTGTTTAAAGTTTCTTTCTGTAAGATTCTGGTTAAGATGATAAAATCAATCCCTGCATACACTATGTTAAGGGTGATCATATCTGAAAGCTCACATTAAAAGGTTTAAATAACACTGTCATCTCACTACATGGAAATTCTGTATACACACAAAAGCTGTGGTAAAATTAATAAGCAAAAGAAGCTTTTATGTAGGAGGAGACTGGTCATTCCAAGCTGGCGGATGCATTTGCTGGTGGCAAGCCACTCTTGATTTTCCGTGCGGTTGGTCCAGAGAGCTAGGCCTCGAGAAGGCCCTCACCTGACAGCTGCTAGCTTTTGTTTTTTAACAAGACAACACACGTCCCTCACTTCTGAGTCGATTTCCTTTATTATTATATTGCTTCCTGAAATATTCGTTTCCACATATTGTATCGTTAAACTGGATTATGTGGAAACCACGCAATATCCCCTGCCCTCTGAGGACGCTCTGGGGTATTTTCTTCCCACTGCTGTAGACTGAGTGTTTGTCTCCACCCCCCAAAACGCACACACTGAAATCCTAACCCCCAAAGTGATGGCATTAGGAGGCGGGGCCTTTGGGAGGTGAGAGGTCATGAGGGTGGGGCCCCCATGCTGGGATCAGTGCCCTAATAACAGAGACCCCAGAGAGCCCCCAGCCCTTCCCCCACGTGAGGACACAGTGAGAAGACGCCGTCTGTGAACCAGGAGAGGGTCCTCACCACACTAAATCTTCCAGGGCCCTGACCTTGGACTCCCCACCTCCACAAGTGTAGGAAGTAGATGTCTGTTGTTTAAGCCCCCAGACTTGGTGCTGTTATAGCAGTCAGGATGCACTAAGGCACTGGGGTCAGATCCTGGGCTTAGAGCATGAGGCTCTCCAGGTGTCTGCTGTCCTGTCATTTCCACCAACACCTGTGGTGCGTGCCAGTGGCCAAGCACCAGCAGCCAATTCAATCATCTGTGAAAGGACGGGGGCGGAAAGCAATGTGGCCTATTTGAGAGCCATCGAGCTGTCAGTGCTCAGGGGTCGGTCCCCCCAGGCAGCAGAAGAGGCTGGCATGACTGCAGCCCTGGTGCAGCTTGAGGGCGGACAGCGCGCGGTCACAGAGGCCGGCACAGAGCCTCCCGAGAAGTCGTTGATGGTGGGGTGAGGTGTGGGACGCTGAAGGTGGCCAGGGGTCCGACAGTCAGTGAGGGTACTACTCGGGATCCCCGGGGCCCTCCCACTTCCGGGGGGACTCCGCGCTCCCCAATCTGAGGCCACCATCGACCTCAATGCCCTCACAGTCACAGCCGCTGCCCTGAGTGGAGTGTCCCCGGGAAGAAGGGCCTGAGAGGCGTGGGGGCCACGGCAGGAGCCCCAGGACCAAGCAGACCCACGAGCTCTGACTGCAGGGCACCCGGGACAGATCAGGACTCCCGAGGCCTCACATCACGGGTGGGCAACTTCCGAAAGCAGCCCGCCGGCCTGGGTTGGGCTGAACGAAAGCTGACAGCACCAACGAGGTCATTTAATTTTATCTGATACCCTCCTTTTTCTCTTTAAACCACTTTGTGGAGGTATGACAGACACGTGAAAAGCTGTAGATGGTTAATGGGCACGACTCGATGAGTTGGGGGAAAGCATACAACCCGTGACACCATCGCCACAACCGAGACCACAGACGAAGCCCTCCTCCTCCCAGCATGCCCTCTGCACCTTCATCATCATCATCATTATTGTGTGTGCACACGTGTGTGGTTAGAACACAACATACGCTCTGCCTTCCTAGAAAGTGTTACGTGCGCTGTGCTGGTGGCATATATGACAGTTCTGGAGAAAGCGTGAAACACACTGATCCGCCTTGCCCATCACCATGACCAAACACGTGCAAAGCTTCCTTACTGAGCCCCATCGGTTTTCATGACAATTTAGTTATTTTTATAGTTTCAATAAGAATCTGCTCTTCTCTGTACCAGAATAAACAGAAATATTTAGAAAAACAAATATTTGGAACCATAACAATTCCAGAATCCTGAGGTAAATTTCTTCTTTCAAATTTTCTATAACTTTGAGATAGTTTAAAATGAAAACTTTTAGAAGAACGTAAGAATACGATGCACACATAAGGGCACTAACACCTTGGACAGCTCCCAGCACAACCCTGTCACTCAGCAAACACCTGTTGGATTATTGAAAATAATTAGTACAGACTGGGACAAACTTCATGAATGCAATAAATATCAGAAGTACAAAAGGTGTGCTTACCCTTTAAAATAGGTATGCACTACCTACTGACCGACCTATCTACCAAGTTATCCTAAGGACATAGGTAGTGTGTGAAGAGGCACATACAAATATGTTGCTTGTGGTGTTTTTTATAAACAGCAAAGTATCAGAAACCAGGTAGAAATCCCACAAATTAGTTGAATTATGCTTTAGGCACAACGGAATATTATAAATAATGTATTAGAAATAAGAAACATAGAAAAGTATTTACTGTACAATGTTAAGCAAAAAACTACAAAGCAGCGTGCACATTCTTCTATTTACATAATCATGGATACAGAAAACACGAAGAAAATAAGAATATAAATAACAGTGATTCTCTCTGGGCAGAAGATGTAGATACACTTTCCCTCTGCCTTAAGTTAATCTCTTAATTTTTCTACAAGAAACATTTACGTAGAGTAATGCTCACATGTACAGATCGAGTTTAGATTCACTTCTTGCTCTGCAATTCACCAACTGTGTTCTATTGCTCTCCAGACATGTTGTCTCAACTATGTAACAGAGGAGATGCTCCTATCCGAAGAGTGTTGTGAAAATTACAGGAGTGCTCGATAAACAGTATCCGTTTTATGTATTACTTGTAGAATGAAAAGGTTGGGGGGAAAATGATATGGAATCTTTTCCTGCGGAAAGGGCCCCACTGTAAATAGCATCCCCATCGAGGTCTTTCTTATTAGGCAAATAAAACAAAATTGGCCGTATTGTATTTCCCGCCCTTGGTAACATGGCATCACGAAGCTGCATCTTCAGCTGAGCATGAGATTGAACACCCAACCCAGCACCATCTCTGTCACGGACCAGCTCTCCTGATCCGAATGCATTTCCTTGCCATCGCTGCATGTCAGGTCCCGAGGCTGCCACAGTGGCCGCAGGCAGGGCAGGGCGGTGGGTACGGAACGCCTTGGGAGCCCCGCGGTCCTCTGGAGATGCCAGTGGGGAACACACTGCAATGACTTGTCCATCTCCGTTATTTTTGGTGCCTCGTTTAAACTGTCATTAAATGCTGCTGTGCCCAGATAAACATCTCCTGTGGCGCCTATCTTTCTGTTGGCAGAAAATCCACACTGCTCCTGCCCACGTGGGAGGCCAGGTGGCCCGGGTCCCGAGGAGACCACACTGCTGCTCACGGTAACCCAGGCCCTTGGAGAGCACAGCATCCAAATCCTCCCGGCCAGCGGCTCCTGCTTCTTCCCCTTTAGGTCAACTGTGCCCGTGATTGACAGCTGACCACCTGTCCATGTCCCTGAAGTGACCTGAAAGACGGTTCCGGACACAGGACTTGTCACCGGGGAGGGGGCGAGGAGTCAGGGAGGAGACCATTCCCACTGGAAAGAAGGAAGCTGAAAGCGCGACTCCGATGACAGATGCAGAGTTGGGAGACCCGCGAGTGTGTGTGTGCGTGCACGTGTGTGTGCCTGTGGTATGTGCACTCACACGTGCGTACCCTGTCCTGCAGGGCAGGTGCAGACTCCGTGTCTGCTCCCTCGGCCTCCTGTGCTGGGTTTTCTCCATGCTCTGAGTTGCAGCCCGGGGCTCACGGTCCAGACCTCTCTCTTCTCTGCCCAAACTTACTCCCCGGCTCTCCTCCGACCCCCTCACGCCGTCTGCCTGCGGCAACTCCACGGTCCATCGCCAGCCTGGCCTCTGCCTGAGTCCCAGGCTCACATCCAGGGATCTGCCTGATATTCGTGCTTGGACGCCTAACAGGCCACCCAAACGAGCATCGTGCAGAACTGAACTCTCGGTTCTTACCCCGGATGCGATCTCCTTTTCCTGCCAATAACTGCTTTCGATTGCTCAGGCCTGGCGCGGACTCATGTTTTCCTCTGTCCATCAGCAGATCCTATCACTCCATCTCCAAATATCGCTGGCCTGGCACTTCCTGCCCTCTCCAGGGCTACACCCCAAACGGCCCGCGGTCACCGCCCCCAGATGACGGAAGAGCCTCCAGGGGCCTCCTGCCCCCAGCATCACCCCATCTCTGGGGTGGTTTTCAAGTGCAGCTCAGGTCGAAATGCGTCTCTGCTGGAGACCCTCATGGGTCCCCCCACCCGGCCCTCACCATGAAGCCGGGGCTGCACGTGACTGGCATGGCCCCCTGGATCTGTCTCCCCAGCCCTCAGGCCTCCCTCTGCCGTGAGCCCTCCTGGAGAACCCAGGGTCTGCAGAGCCGGCCTCACTTCACGCTTCTTTCTGCTGAATGTCACCTTCTCGGAGGGCCTTCAAGGACCCCTTTCCTGCCATGCTCTCTGTCTCCCCATTTTCTCCCTACCAGGAGGCATTTCCCTTCTTAGCATGGGGCACCCCCGCCATATTACGTTATCGTCTGTTATTTGTGCTGTGTTGAGCCCACAGGATGTAAGCTCCCTGACAGCAAGGGCCTGTGGGTCTAAGGCTCCTTCCCCAGCGCCGCGAACAAGCGCTGGACGCAGACGCCCCGAGACTATTTACTGGATAAGTAGTTCCAGGAGAGACAAACTTAAATGAGAGAACAGGGCCACCGGGTGGACCAGACGAGCCTATAAGCAAAGAACTGCCACGTGGTACAGTGAGCACAGGTGTAGGGAGACTCGAATTTAATGCAGAATTGGCACCACGAGTGACCTGATGCTGGGCGGATCACTGAACTTCCGGCTCATGGTTCCCTGAGCCCCAAAGCCAGCACATCTGAGTGACTCATCTCTGGGCTCCACGACACTGAAGATGCTGGGGTTCAGCTGCTGCATCCCAGGCTCCTGGTCCCTTGCGGTGAAGATGCTGTGGTTCTGTTGCTGCATCCCAGGCTCCTGGGTCCCTCGGGGTGAAGATGCTGAGGTTCCATTGCTGCGTCCCAGGCTCCTGGGTCCAGAAGCTCATCTGTTCCAGACCGTGGGCTTCCCTGTGGATTTCATCCCTTTGCTCAAAAGGATCCACCGGATTCTGACTGCTGCCCGCATGGTCCTCCACGGGCCGCCGCCTCCCAGCTGTCAGCGGCCGGTCTCCGCGCCAGGCCTGGCACAGCTGGTCGCTGCCACTTCTCCGGCTCCTCACAAAGCAAACGCCTAAGAGCCGCCCCGACAGCTCGCCCTGCAGGGTTAGGCTGGAAGCACAGAACTTCACCTTCCAGCCAGGACGGTGCAGTCGGGGGCCCCTGCCTGCACTCCTCTCGTTTTTTGTTTTCACTTTTAAAGAACTACAGTGTGACAGAAAGTGACTGATGGTTTCACTGACTAAGGACCCATTTGCAGAGACCTGAGCGTGGCATCCTAGGGGCCACACGAGGCACAGGTTGGGGTGTGCCCCCCAGATGCACAGTCCAACTGGGAACCTGCACTCCGCTGAGGCCAAGACAAAGGGAAACAGGGCCCTGCAGCCCGTTTCAGGTTCTGGCACTACTCTCACGACCTGAGGAGGCAAGAAAAGACGAGGGACGGGCTTCTGATAAATCCGATTTAAAAAATAAATCACACAAGGAAACGTGGCATCGCGTGTGCAAATAGTACAAATCCTTCGTCTGACAGTTGAGGAGACGAGGCTGATTCACAGCCACTGAGTGACCCACCGGAGCGGGGGCCCAAAGAGCAGCAGCCCCTTCCCACCACGTGCACTGGGTTTCCTAGGCGAACACGTCGTAAGTTTGGCCGTGACGGCATCTCTGCAGAGCTCACAGCCATTCCAGATCCTGCGTATGCTCACCCACCCGCTCCAGATCTGCATTTCAGGTCCAAATAACCCCCGTTTGGGCCAGAGCACCACCTGAGCACCTCTCCGCATAAGGCAGGGCCAACCACGCCCTTCACGTCCCGCCACCCAAGCCAGCACAGACACCGTGAGTGTCGCCGTGCGGCGTGGAGGTGACGACACTCCGGGCTTCAAGATGTCCCGGGTGCGTCCTGGCTTGTCCACGGTCTCCTGTCGAGAGACCATCTTCTCAGAAGCAGGAAGGGTGGGATTTGCTGCAGCCGCAGGGCTGAAATGTCTTGGCATCCTCAGATAATAAGGGCCCGAGAAGGCACCGCTCCCAGCGCAGGCCGACAAGCAGGATGACCCCAGCGCTGCCAGCAGCGCCCGCCATCCCGCGATCCTGGCAAGTCGTTCCCGCTACTTCTGTCCCCTTGTCTCTGCTGGTGCCTCGTTTGTGTTTATCTCTAAAAATCCACTCTCAGCTCAGAGAGGAGGTTACAGAGGACCCAGCCCTGCACGCCGGGCCCATCGGAAGGGTCTTGGGGAGTTAGGGAAGCCTCTTCCCGAGCCCTGTGGAGACCCCTCCTCGCAGTGGGCCCCCAGGCTCCACTCAGCCCCGTTCTGCACTCACCCAAGTGGGGCCAGGGTCGGGCCACCCCCCAGCAACGACCCGGGTGATGCTCCCACAGCACTTGGTTCCTCCTGACTCCTGTCATCGTGATATACCCAGGCACCACTTACAGTTTACAAGGTGCTGCCACACGAACTTGATGACACTGAAAGCCCTGGCCTTTTACCCGGTGGCAAAACTGAAACCCCGAGAAGTGAAATTGCGCCCGTAGCTCAGACTTAGCGCACCGCGTGGCGGCCTCACATCCGAGGTCTGTGACCCCGAGGCCCTCGGCCGCTTCTCCCCCTTGAGGCAGCACCGTCCTCACGACCCCACGTCAGGACTTGCTGGGCTGCAAGCGGCCAGAGCATCAGGCCAGTCCGCCTCCCCCCAACCCAGCTGGTCAATGCTGCCCAGGACCTTGGGCTCCGCCCAGCCCTGTTCATGCTTCTCCACGTGGCTCCTGCCTGAGAGGGTCTGGCCCGCGGCCAGGGCTGCCCACCTGCCCATGAGTTGGGGGAGGCTGCAGGGGAGCCCTGGGCTCTCGGCAATTGGGTAAGAACAGGACGAGGGATTCCCCCCAACACCGGCTTCCTGCCTGAACTTTTCTGTCACCAAGTCCTCAGGGTTGAGCCCTCATGTCCTGTCTGTCCCCTCCCCCAGGATGACGAGCTCCCACCCACGTACCCCCCCCCCAGCCCTTCAGGCACAGCCCAGGGGCCTGGGCATCACAGTCTCGAGGGTCCACGCTGATGCCTTGTCCCCTGCAGAGATCCGGAGCCTGCCTTGCTATGAGTGTGGCCCCATCAGCATAGATGCCTTGTCTCAGAACCCTGAGGACCCGGTGCTGGGCCTTCGCTGTGAGGTTTGCGGGGTGGGGGGACACCTTTGGGGCCACCGGGCAGGGTGGCATCCACATTAACAACCGCTCCTACCACGCCGGCGTCACCCTGTCCTGCTGGCCCGGCACCCGGCCTCTCCCTCCAGCACCGCCCAGACAGTGCCTTTCTGGAACGTACCCCATCTAAGGCTGATTTTCCCACCTCCTGCACTTGGATGCTGGCTCTGCCCCAACAGAGAACGGTCTCCTCTGCCCCTGCTATGACCCCAGTGCCTGGACCACACCAGGTGGTGGTGAGTGGGTGTTTGATGAGTGAATAACGAAGCTACTTCTAAGGTGACAGTAGTCGGACATGACAGGACACCCACCCCCTGGAGGCCCTTGTACCCCTGCACCAAGCACACAGCACCACCTTACGTTCCTTCTTTCCTCTGCAGGGATCCTGTTTTCCCAGATACACAGAGGTTGCGTCACAGCCCCATGAAGGTCAGGACGCCCAATATGTGTAACTCAGGGCTGAAACGTTCCAAAGTCCCAAATCAGAGTGAATAACGTCCCTCGACGGGCGGAAGCATGCAACCGGGTCACAAACAGCGTGAGTGCTGCCAACCCGCGGGCCCCAGGCTCGCTGGGACGACCGTCCAGGCTGAGGAGGCACTCGGACACAGGACTCTGCAGGCGGCAGCCTCACATCAGTGTGGTCGGCGGATGGACAGGGGACCCGCGCTGTGAACACAAGGGGCAAAGCCTCCTCCGAGGGGCCTGGGTGCTGGGCAGGAGGTGCCGGGTGACAGGAAGGGCCTGGGGGACGACAGCGGGGAGTGGAGACTCAGGTTTTTCCTGGACGCGGCCGGGGATGGGGGAGGACAGGACTGGACGTTCGTGTCCCCGACAAAGCCCGTGGCAGGCAGGACCTCGAGACGGGGCGAAAGCGGCCTCCGACCTGCAGGTCAGGGGCCAGCACGCTGCAGCCACCACCCGCTTTCACGAATCAAGCCCCCTGGAGCACAGCAGGTCCCCGGAGGACACACCGCCCCCGGCGCCGTGAGCGCGACATGGGCAGAGCAGGTGGTTGGGACAGACGGGCCAGGGCAGGCGAGACCCAGGCCCCTTCTCCAAAATTACTAAGAATGTTCTCCTGGCCCGGGGTCCCGCGTCCTGTGTGACAAACCCTAACACGCTGAGCGGACCCTCTGCAGCAAAGGCGGGCAGACATCTGGTGGGGACGGAGCCACAGCGGCCAAGCAGAATGCCTGGGGACCCCGTCCTGAGAGTGGGGGCGGGGTGGGGGGGAAGGGTTCGGACTATAAAGTGGGGCCGCCGCCAGCCCCAGGGCTCGACTCTGCCACGGCGAGGGCGGTGCTCCAGAGGAGGGGTCTCCCTCGGGGAGGGCGGGGCTGGCGCTGAGGCCCCTCCCCTCCAGGCACCTGCAGCAAAGCGGCTGCTCGGCTCGCCCCCCGCGGCCACCAGGTGGCGCTGCCGCCCAGCCCTCCGGGAGGGACCGGCTGCCAGCGGCAGCGACGCAGCATCAGCACCACGGTCGCTGGGAAGAGGCACCGGGAGCCCCTGGGGTTCAGCTTCCTCCCACGTCTAAGACGGGCCAGGACGGAGTCGGCCGCGTCCTGAGATGCTCGTTAGGCCGCGGGGAGGGCAGGCAGCCGCTTGTTCCGCTTTTGGCTTTTACTTATTTGGGGTTTACCAGGCTCCCAGTGTCACTGAAAGGCTGAGGGAGGCTGATGGTGGAAAAGGGCGCCGAGACATCACAGCCCCTCCTGGAGACACGGGCAGACGTGGCGGAACATCACTCGTGTCTACAAACCCGCGAGCCAGCTTCAGGGAGTCACCGCGCACCCCACCTTGGCTACCTGAGCTCGTGCTTCTTGGAGGCGTCACCGTCTCCCGACTTCTCTCCTGGGCAGGGACAGCCTCTCGGTCAGTAGCTCTCAGTCAGGGGGGATCCCCTCGGCGCCCCCCAGCAGGGGCACGTGTCTCCAGACATCTCTGACTGGAGGGCCTGGTGGGTGGGGTTGCTGAACCCCCCGCAGGGCACAGGACGGCCCAGAGCAGAAAGGGACCCGGTCCCAAACGTCCAAAGTGCTGAGGCTCAGAAACCTCTCTGCAGAATCACCAATTCCCAGCAATTCCTTGGTTTTGAGGGTTAACTAACAAGAGTTAACTATTAAAGAAATTGCTCACAACCCGGCAAACTTCCAACACATCACAGTTATTGTTGGCTATATGGTACCTATAATTCTGTCTGTATCTCTCTCCGGGTCTGATCAAGGTGGCACAGAAGATGGGTCTGGAACCCACAGAGTTAGCACAGAATTTCTCCAAGCCCCTCACGAGCCTGGTTCTACTGACGCTGAGGACGGTAACACAGCCCACGAGGTTGCAGCCCTGTCACCACTCATCCTTCTCGTGCGACGACTCTGAAACCCACTTAACCTAGAAATAAAAGAAGGAAGCCCTGTCTAGCCATTTATTGTCTTACATGCCGTGTGAGAGCTAAAAACCAAGCATTATTCACAGAGAGGCATTAAATGATTCAGGCAAAGCCCAGCAGAAGTTTCAGGGAACGAGACACAGTATCGATTTGGCCACAGCAAATGGTCACAGGCCCACCGGAGGGCGTGGCACAGGCACTGCCCACGGACACGGTCACGGCCACGCTCGCCGCGAGAGCCCCACCTCCCGCACGGGCCCAGGCCACGCGCGGCGGCAGTGGAGGCGGCTGCCTGGGTCTGGGGGCAGCTGTCCTGTCTCCACGTTCCCAGGGCCACGCGGGCTTCCCGGGAGCCTTCAGAGCAGCCACACCAGCACGTGGCGGGGCGACGCTGAACGGGAGGGGCTCTGCTGGGGGTAATTCATGCCAATTTAAGGACGGAAGAGATGAGCATCCAGAGATTACAGAGCAGTGCGGGGCGCAGTCACTGTCTGATCCCCACAGACCAGACTCACTTCCTCCGGTCACCCTTGTCCTCCTCGACTGAAACACGGAATTTCCACAGACACACATTACAGACGGGGCATCATGAGTGTAAGCGACTATTGTGCAATACCTTGGGGCGGGGGGAGCAGAGCCAGAGAGGACACACCTGGAGAAAACCGGAAGCTGCCGGCTGTCAGCTTCCCAGCAAAGACGCTGCTCCAGAAATGCCCCTCGACCCGCTACTCCTTAAACGCGCAGCCCACAAGGTTCTGCCCAGTAGCTTTTCTGGGAAGAGGAATCTTGCACAGAAACGAATGCACCTCACTGTGGCCATTTTCAGCTCCTCTGGGGCTGGGGCAGAAGAAAGGCAGAGGAAGGAGGCAACAGCTCCAGGCATTCGGGGCCTCCCTTCCTCCTGAGTTCAACATTGAAAACTCAGAAAATGTAAACTTAACAACAGACGCTGAAGTGCTACATGTTATTCAAGGTCAAAATGTCAGTTTCAAGGACATTCTAGAAACTCACTCTCTTTCTCGAAGGCCAATGACCAGAAGACCTGCTTCAGACCCCGAGGGGGGAGTGGGTGCAGCCTGTGAGGGCAGGGGCAGCAGAGCCGATGCCTCGGCTTTGAAACAGGCTTCACACTGTTCAGAAATCAGTCAGATAAAGGAAAACCGGCAGCCGGAAGTCATGCCGTGAGGGCGCCTTTTGTGCGCAGAATCCTAAATCTCCCTAATGTAAGTTTCTATCAACAGCACCCCAAGGAAAGTGTACAAAATGAGAAATTGGGGGGGGGGATGTAAGGCCAACTGGCCCGAGGCAGGGGAACGCAATCAGACTCACAAGTTGCATCAGACCGAAACTCTCCGGACCACCCAGTTCCAGGAACTGACCTGGGGACTTTCCACCCGGCCCAGCCTTCCCGCCTTTTGAGGGGCGGGACTAACGGTGCCAAGACTGATGCAACCGGCACCAGATATTGCCACAATACCCAGAAAGACCACCAAATAAGGAATACCCTGCACCCTCCCGGATTCGCCACACCCCTTTCCCTTCTTCCCCTATAAATTCTGCCCAAACCCTCGCCCGGCCGCGACTTCTCTGGCCCCTTTCTTTCGGACCAGTGAACCTCTCCCGGGAGTGTTCCCAAATAAAGCTTGTTTAAGCTCTCCTCCGTTTTTGGTGCCGTTCCTTACAGGGGGGATGTAGAGAAAGAACTCTGCCCTGGACTTCATCACACCAGGTATATGGAATGTGAGGTAAATACCCAGAAAGCAGACCAGCAGCAAAATGTTTTCTCATCAGCAGTCACACATATTACCTTCCCGATTAGGTCAGTGCCAAACGGAATCCATGCCCAAACAAATCACAGAGCTGTAAAAGAAGAGTTGTGTTTGTTTATATTTGCAACCTCAAGATGAATCATCTGCAGGGAGATTTCGATGTTTTCACCACAGAGAAAACAGAGACCAAGGTTGACTTCCTGGAATTTAAGTGAGAAATTTAAACACATTTAGAGAAGTTCATGTATTTCCACTAACTTCTGGCCATTTTAATTCTAATCAATGAATAACTTTTTACTACATAATGTCCTAACTCAGAATGTATTTCTAGTTCTACCATGTAACCTTATGTTAGTGGCCGTCCTTGTACATGGGGTGAAGAGCCCAGCTGCCCCATCCAGGACAGGGGCCACTGCCACACAGGGGCTGTGCACTTTGGAATCTGTCTGGTCCTAACTCAGACATCCCATGAGTGAAAATGCACATTGGATTTCAAAGTGTATCATTGGATTGGCTTTTTTCAAATACACACAAAAAAACTCCACAATTGCAAATGTCTCCTTAAACATTTTTCTCTTGATTACACACTGTGCAGAGAAGAGAGAATACAGCAGGCCCAAGGCTGCTATCTTCAGAAAGGCCTGCCTGCAAAGCTGACCTTTGTGGATGTCTGAGAACTTGACTGGTGAACAGTTCACACCCTATAAACTGATGTAAACATCCCCTAAATGATAAGAATGGCTCATTGTGCCTGAGCCCTTAGCATAAACAATGTGGGATGTGCAGAACACCTGCTTTTCCTTCTGGGAGTCTGGAATTTTAGTGACTGTGGTCATCACGCAGGCACTGGGCAGCCAACCCCCACCTGGACCCTTTGCAAGCATCTCTGATAGACAGTACTTCATGTCTTGTCCAAACTCACTGCTGGAGGAGCTGAATGTCCTGTGGGACTTCACTGGGAGAGACTCTTGGAAACTGCACCTCGTTTCTCTGGATTTGGCCCCCATGAACCTCTTCCCTTGCTGATTTTACATTGCATCCTTTCCTGGGAATAAGTCTTATCTGTGAGTAAGACTACATGCCAAGTCCTACGAGTCCTCAGGAAGTCACCAACCCCGGGGTTGGCCTTGGGGACCCTGACACAGTTGGTGTCACAAGTGGGATTTGCTAGAACAATCCTGACTCTTCGAAATACAGTGAAAGCTTGTTTGGAAAAAGAAGGATGAAAGGGGCGGTGGCGATGAAAATCCTTTGATGCCTGGTTAGCTGCTGAGTTATCCTCTGTAAGGGGCAAAATTTACCTATGAAATTCAGCTATGACACGTCCAACCCAAGAGACATGGTTCCGCTGGATTCTTGGACTGTTTTTGGCTGTTCTGGATAATGTGAGTGAGAAAAAGTACAGCCCAGTGATGCACTTTTTTTGTTCTCCCCCAGGTGGTAAGAGAAAGACCCAAACATTCCTAAGGTGAGCTTTGGATGTGCTAAAAATATCAAAAGTCTGTGGTACCCTTTCCTTCATGTGGGAGGAATAAAGGTTAAATCAGGTTACAGAGGCTGAAGCAAAGCTTTAGATAAACCAGAAAACAAAGAGGGAAAGAAAACACTCCAGGCGACGTTGCACCTGGTCCACCTTGCTTTCCAGCCAGGATCTCGAGGCCGCTGTAAGCCCAACCCTGTAAGTGCTGAATTGAATGCTAGGGGTTTGGGTGAACTTGCAATGAGAAAAAAAGGGGTTGAAAACCGTATTTTGTGGCTATTGCATCGGAATGCATAATAAAAACGGATGTAAACTGTACGTTTGTCATTTCATAAATGCTAGAGGGCTCACCTCAATCAAAGAAAGCTACAAAAAGAAAAAAATGTGAGTCACAGCTTCTTGCTTTTCACCACTGGTGGCAGATTGGAATTTAAGCTCTTCGAATATTACAAATAGACCAAATTTACATAACTGATGACGGTTGCTATTATTTTTTTCTATCAGAGCTTGTGGGAAAGGAATACAACAGGAAAAGAAGCACTCTCCAGTTGGGGGCACACTTCTGAAGGTTTTTTGGAGTTTTCAAAAGCAGTTTTTAGTTTGTTAATGAGCTCTCCTGAAACGAGACATCTGCCCCTTCGAGGCTGATTACTTCCCAGCCTCTGAGTGGGTAGCTCAGACCCCAAGACCAACACAGAGAAGGGCTTAGGGAAGCCTGCTGGTCACTGGATGTGGGGCATGGCTATCCAGTCACATCACAGCCTGGCTGACTCCCAAGAAAAGCCACTGGATGTTTTCATCCTGGCTTCACAGGTTCTGGCCGTCCAGACCTCACTCCAGGCTGTAACCTGAGTGTGGCTGCCGTGAGCTGGTCCAGACCCAATGCTCGCTGTGCAGAATGGAATCAGGGGAACGTGCTCTGCTAGATAAACACGACTCAGAGGCAGGGACCAGCAGGTTCAGGATGCTGTTCTGTGGGCCGTGAACTGTGGAAACACCACGGATGCTGGCTGGCTGGTCTGGGTCACCTGCCCACGCCCCCAGGAATGTTCTCGGACCACCCGAAACCTGCTGATCAGCTCTACGCTTCTGATACACAGATGACTGCATCCCTAACGCTTGATTCGTGAAAAACTGGACGGCTGGGCTGGGTGGACAAGTCAGGGCGGTGACCCTCCCGCCCACTCCTGACAGCTGGCCCCAAGCCCCTGAGCCTCCGGGGCCACTGCTCCACTGCTGCATCGTGTGTGACAGCCTCCCTTCCCGCCCCTCTCCTGGAGCACGCGGTACCTGGGCACGGGGTGACTAAACGCCTTGTTCCCAGACAGGCAGTGGTCTCTCCCAGGCTGCTCCCTGGGTAAATAATCACAACAAAAGGGCTCAGGTCGTGTAGAGCTTTTTTAAATTTTTGTAAAAATTCATGATTTTTCCCCGACCCCTCCTGACAGGATGCATCTTTCTGGTCACTATGTGAAAACTTATTTTGTCAAAATGGACCTCTTGCAACCAATCCTTTCTCACGGAAGGTCTGCATGAGAATAAGAAATAACTGGGCAAAACTGCAAAGTTATGATTACAGACCGGGACACGCTGATTTACAAAACAAAGGAGAAAAAAAAACCCCAAAACCCCAGCACCTGGAGACACACGGGGAGGGAGGGCATTAATGGACGTGTTTTCAAAGCCAATCCTGAAAGTTTTCCCTCCACCCCACCCCCCAGAAGACAAGTGAAGAAACACCCTGCGCTGCCTTTCGAAGCAAATCCTAGCACTCAGGTTCAGTGTCTGCACCTGGCAGGGCTGACCAGGGACGGTGGAGAGAAGCCCAGCTCCCGCCCCTCCCAAGACAACAGCCCAGACGCCGTCCACGCGCGAGCACAGGGTGAGCTGGTGTGATGGACAAGCAAACCATCGGAACTGACCGCTCCAGGCAGCCCTCTGAACCCCGGGCCTGGAGTGGGTGATTACGGCTGGACCAGGAGGGAGACCACATGGGGGCCCGTGAACCTGACGGCCAGGCTAGCGCCTGCCCAGCTGGGGCGCCTGGCACCGCAAACTCGGTCCCCAGGGCACCTGCGTGTCATGTGGTGGTACCCTCCTGGGTGAGTCCCTGATGACCACGGCACGGCCTCAGCCCCGAGGACACCAGCCTACTGGCCAGAGCTATGCTGGGCCTGAGCTGATGCCTCAGGCTACATAAAACGTAATAAATAAGGTGATGACAAAAACTTGAGAATGCTGCCCTTCAGATTTCTAAGGCAGACCTTTGTTATTAATGGGACTGGTTTCAACTGGCTGGATCTAGGCCCCTAGGGCTGTGCAGGGGACAGCTGGTCACCAAGGGGGTCTAAGCCTGCTGTCCTCAGAAACGGCCACTTGCATGGCTGCCCTTGGCTGGGTCTGGGCACAGGACGGTGTAAAATGTTCCCTAAACGACAAGGGCGCCTCGCTGGGCCAAAAACCTGTGTGCGATGGTGCGATGCAAGAGAAATGCTTTCCTCGGAGTCAGGGGTTCGGTGGGTGCAGGGCAGAGGGTGTGGCCTCGCAGCACGCCAGGGCTCGGTGAGCTTCCCGGGAGGACTCGATGTCACACGCGCCGTGTGTGGCTGCTGGAGCGGCTAACCCGTCCTGTGTAACTCCTGGGAGGGGGTCTGGAAGCTCGCGCTGGCCCCGGGCCTCAAGATGAAGCACAGCCGCCCTGCAGAGTCCTGGGAGGCCTCGGCCGTCAGAGCCATAGGCGCTCTCCGGACCAGTGACCGTTTGAAATGATATTTTGAATACATCGGGATAAATCAACTGTATTATTAAAATTAGTTTCACCTTTCCTTCCCTCTGCTATGACCAGTAGCTACTGTACGATCACCAGCAGCCGCCACTGGGTGTCCAGCGGGCCTCCTGCCCCCGCCAGGCTCCACAGAGCACGCACCCCCCGGGGACGTCAGGGCCCCACGAATGTCCCTGCCGACAAGAAGAGCCGTGAGCATCTTTCTCCCGGGGGTGCTGCAGGGCTTAAAGGAGCTCGTGTATGTAGGGCCGTCGGAACTGCACCTAACGTGTAATGAGGGGTATAGATGTGATGGTTATTATGATTCCCATATATTTAACTGAAAAAATTGGAGTCAGAAAGGTAACTTTCTGTCATGACTAAAAGTGTGATTTGCATCCAGGTTTGATTCCGAAGTTATGTTCCTAAGAAAAGCATAAGAAAGAGATTTAATATTTTTTATTATTTTCATTAGTATTTTCCCTCCATTACAGCAGAACTAACTCCCTTTGAAAACAAGGGTCACGCAGACGGTAACCTCTTACTATTTCACGGTCGGTAGCGAGCTTCTGAAAATTCTTTTAGGGGCAAGCCGGTGCCCTGTATTCACCAGAGGCTCACGACACCCTTTCTACACCCGAGAAAAGCCATTCGATTGGAGAACTGATACTGTTGCCATCTGATTGCACGAAAACAGGTTCCATCATTATTAAGTATCTACTGACACCACCACCAACTTTTGTGCCACGTGCTCCGTGTGCTATAACCACATAGTGCATATACGTGCACGGTGCACGTATGGGCTACATACCGCACAGTGCGTATATGTGCTGTATATATGCTACATGGCGCATACACGTGCACAGTGCATGTATGTGCCATGTAGTTCATAATGTACGTGCGTGCATGGCGCGTGTACAGTGCATATATATGCATGGTGCACGTGCCGTGTGCTGCACAGTGTGCATGCATGACGGATGCGTGTGCATGCTACATACATGTGTTGTATCCTGCGTGGTGCATGTATGTGCCCAGTGTTGCACGTACACAGTCTATACCACATGGATGATAGAACATTAGTGTGTTAGGGTCTGCAGGGCATCCTGGAGACCAGCTGGTCCCACCTCTGCAGGTGAGGTACCTCTTACCCAGAGTAACACTACCTACGACACCTCGGTCTGAACCACCCAGACTCAGAGAAGACGCTCCATCGTTTCCTGGTTCTCTTTCCGGCTCCGAGGCCTCACAGGGGCCAGCCAGCAGCACCTCACAACACGACGTGTTTTATACGCATTTCCCGTTCATGTCACGAAGGCATCCTTCCACGCGGCCGTTTTTATTATCCCAATTTTAAAGGTGAAATGGAAACTCAGAGAATTTAAGTAAATGTCAAAACAGTCATAAAATAAATAGCAAAACTCAAACATTAAGCCGGTCTTCAGGCTCCGAGTCCCACGGTCTTTCCCCGGCTCTTGCAGACTTCATTTAAATTCCAAGCATTCTTATTGCTTTAATGCCAGCCTAAGGCATTTTTAATTTTAAAGAGGAAGCTCATGATGCCCTTATAGTCCTGGCTTTCTTTTACTGGCAGTTCAGGGGCCTGGCAAGTGTGCTGCTCGTAACTCGTGCACACATTAGTGACAGCCCCGGGTGGCCCTGTAACACAGGACGGGAGGCCGGGTCCCACGGGCAGAGCCCTGCGTCCGTCGCAGATGCTGAGCTCGCCGGCAGGTCTGGGTCTGTAGCCCCAACACGGCCACTTTGCTGCTTCTCCACGGGTTAACTTGCAACGTTTCTGAACATGAACATGATTTTACTTTCGTAGGACGAAAGGGTATCCTTTGCTTCTACCCTGTTTTCACTCTTCCTTGGCGTCTGAGGTAGAGGCCTGTGTGTCCCACTCGGTTTCCTTCACATTTTCTCTCTGCGGCCCCGCGGCGGGACGAGCGCAGGGCCTGGGGCTCCCCCTGCCACGCCCTGGGCTCCCGCACACGGAGGGCCCGTCTCCCCTGAAGCCCAAGGCCAAGTAAGTGGGATACAGGTGGGGCAGACTCAGGCCTCGCCCTGGGTGTCCTCAGAGCCAGGCTCCTGGCCCGGCTGACCTGGGGCCCCGCCGTCCAGGCTGCTCGCACGGCTCTCGGGAAGCACGTGGTCCTGCCAGCGGCGTCTGAGGTCCTCCTGGCCCCAGCCCGGCCCGCAGACCCCGCTGCGCAGGCGGCACTGAGCCCCTTCCCGAGCGCTAGCCCCGCTGCAGACCCCAGGCCTCTGGTGTCTCCTCCACCCCCGCTGGCCCCTCCTCACCTGCACACCGCCCACCCCCCCGGAACTTGAGCTTGTCCTCAGCACCCAGTGGGCCCTCTCAGGACCATTGTCCTGGACCGTCCCAGGCAGAAATGGACACACTGATGCTCCCAGCTCACGTGTCCATCGTGCTTCAGGAACCCATTACGTCCTGTCCTTCAACGGGCCCTGAGTTCTCTGGGAGCCGGGCTGCCCTGCAGTCCAGCTCCTGGACAGTCCCAGACACACACACAAAACTCAGCGAAAATACATCAACATGAACAAGTCCCTCCTCTGCCATCTCTTCCGTATTGGTCCCAAGACCGCGTGACGGCTGTTCCTAGAAATGAATGAATGACAACTAGACCCGACTTTTAAATAAGGAAAATGATGAAAGACTTAAAATACCATTTTGTTTTGAGTTTACAATGGCTTTGGTTAAACGGGTGCATGTTTCTGAATCAGTAATCAATAATCCATCACCGACAGCACGCCCCACGTTGAGACGACACCCAGAGCCAGCAGACGCGGCCGTCCTCCCGCCCAGAGCAAACGCACCAGGCCCCACGTTGAGACGACACCCGGAGCCAGCAGACGCGGCCGTCCTCCCGGCCAGAGCAAACGCACCAGGTGTGCAGCCCAGCAGAGGCGCTGAGCAAGGCCACGGCGGCGACGGTGCAACACACGCCTCCCGGGCTTCACCCCAGAAGCCCCCCAGTAAACCGGAGAGCCTTCCTAAGCGATAAAATGTTCTTTACAAAACACCAGAAAACAGCAGTCGCACCAACCTCGGGAGTTAGAGGCTGGAAGAACACCCTCAAGAGAAGGTCTGACAAGACACGGTGCTCAAGTGAGCGGCGTGAGCGAAGGTGCTCGGACCTTCACGGACAAGGTCAGCACGCCCGACGCCCCCCGGCCAGGCCGGCCACCAGCCCCGCGGCTGCGGAAGAGGTACAACTAGGCGCAGGCGTCCGGGAAGGACAGTGTCTGCTGCAGGTCAGCACCACGTGAAAGTGTGAGAGGCCTTGTTACAACGGCCTGCGATGGCCACGGCCGGGCGCGCCCTTGCAACACACTGGCCAGGGCTTTATTCAGGGGAAACTGTGGGAGGCTGGCGAAGTGTCCTCTCTCCCCCTGTCCCCGGGAACCAGGGGGACGTCAGCATCCCTCGCCCCACCACGCTGTGCCTCGGGCTTCCCGCGTCTCCAGATGCTGCCCTCGGCCTACAGCCGGGTGTGGGTCTGTGAACAAATGGGTGGGGGGTAGGCGGCATGGCCTCCTTCCTCCCTGGGAAGTTCTTAGGAGAGAAGCGGCAGACGACTGGCAGGAAACGTGCTCGGAGGTCCTCCATCAACCGATCCATCCCCCCAGCCTTTAATTTCCACTTTCGAAACCCATGTAACAGACTCAAAACAATAGCTCCGGACTTCCCTGGTGGCGCAGTGGTTAAGAATCCGCCTGCCAATGCAGGGGACACGGGTTCGAGCCCTGGTCTGGGAAGATCCCACATGCCACAGAGCAACTAAGCCCGTGCGCCACAACTACTGAGCCTGTGCTCTAGAGCCCGCGAACCACAACTACTGAGCCCTCACGCCACAACTACTGAAGCACGCGTGCCTAGAGCCCGTGCTCTGCAACAAGAGAAGCCACTGCAATGAAAAGCCCGTGCACCGCAATGGAGAGTAGCCCCCGTTCGCCGCAACTAGAGAAAGCCCGCACCCAGCAACGAAGACCCAACACAGCCAAAAATAAATAAATTAAATAAATAAATTTATTAAAAAAAAAATAGCTCCTTGGGGTGCCCTGCTGTTTCCTGGTGGAAGCCGGACCCTTGGCCCCGCCCCGTCTCCTTAACGCCCTTAACCCCTGGCGGCCCAGTGCCCTCTGCTCTGGGGCAGGTGAGCTGGCAGCCCCCCTGCACCTGCTGTAGCCTCGACCCCTCCCGTTGGGCAACACCCCCAAGACTGCACGTGGTCCTCCCTCACAGGCCTCGGTCCTTTTCAAAGCCTCCTACTCTGATTCTTAACTTGTTCCTAATTTACTAGAAGTAAAAACTGCTCTCCACTCTTACGTGCCCTCCTATTTTCATGAGACAAAAGCAAACATGATTTACAGACATGTTTAAATCACCATAGAAAAAGCACACAAATACTTATCCTCCCTTAAAAAACAACCCAAAAACTAAGCTAGAGTAGTATCCAGCAAGTAAGAAATATTCTGTTTGGGGGGAAGTTACATGAAATAGAAAACGTGGTTCCTGGGCACATGGAATATAAGACTCTTCTGAAGATACGGACTTAGAATTGCCAACCACACAGAATCAGAGCAGGCACTAAAACATGCCATTTGCTGAAAGAGTCTAAAACGCTAGCAAGCCCCACTGTCCAAGAGAAATACAATGTGAGCCATGCGTACAGTTTTAATTTATTAGCCGCATCTAAAAAGAAAGGAAATAAGGGGGATTCATTTTAATATATTTCATTTAATCCAGTATATCTATAATATCTCATTTTTAACATACAATCGACATAAAAATATTGAGATGCTTTACTTTTCTCATGCCAAGGCTTTGAAATCTGGCGTGTGTTTCACACCGCGAGCGCCTCTTGGTTTGGACCAGCCCCGTGTGGAGAGCCGCCAGGCAGCACAGCGGGCCTGTTTCCAAAGGAAACGCGCGACTCGATGAGGCCTCGGTTCCACGGTGGTGTTGTCACCGAGCTCTCCATCCAGAGCAACCCTCCTGGGAGACATGGAGCCCTGGCCCAGGGGGACTGCAAAGACCACAGGCAGTGGGGCAGCACGAGAACGAGGCGTTTCCGAACACCCCGCATGGCTCTGCGGTGCCAGCCTCGCTCGCCCGCCCGGCGGGAACCGCGGACTCGATGCCGGCAGGTGGCCGGGTTGACCGTCAACACGATCAGCAGAGACGCACGTCTGAGCTTCCGCGCCTGCGAGGCCTCCGTAGAAGTCAAGGACGTACACAACCTCTGAACTGCCACACCAGAACTGATTCGGAAACGCTGAAGATCCCTTAGACTTTAAAGAGGCAACTGGCTGAGCTGCGTGGGGGAAAGGCTGTCAGCAGACCCAGGGCTGCTCTTTATTTCTCTGCGTCTGATTGGTTGTTCTTATTGATCCAGAAATAGCCTCAAACGAAGGGAATGTGGGAGCCTTTGCTCCCCAAATTTTCCGTCTCTCCCCAGAGCTGAGGCACCAAGCTCCCGCGTGGACCGTGCATCAGTGTGAAGTGACGACGGGTCCCTGGACTCGGAACAGCTGTTCCCAGGGCTCCCGGCTCCGTTCTCACCACGAGTCAGGAATAGCTGCTTGTCCCGTGCACCTCAACCCCCAGAGCCTGCTTCCTCTTCCCCGAGGGACGGTCCCGTCCCGGCAGCGCGAGAGGCAGATGGACCGAAAACAAGGCAAACGGGGGTGAATTTTGAGCCGTCCCACTCGACGAAGCCCTAAATAGAGCCATGCAAACAGGCCACCATCCAGCCCAGGGGAGGGCAGGAGCAAGCCCAGATCTCCTCCCCACGGCCGGTCCCCGCGCAGGAGCGAGGGCTTGCCCAGGAGGCAGCAGGAGATGAACCCGCAGGCCTCAGTCTGAGGTCCAGCGCTGTGAGCGCCTCCTCGGAGTAAGGGGTGTCCCCCCACCGTCTAGGGCTTTTGCAAGAATGAAAGTGGACAATCTCGGCAGATACCTTTACAGACCAGCATAGCGGGGCTCAATGAAAATGTCAGTTCTGTCCCCCACAGCCTTGCCGGGGAGGGAAAAGAGCCCCGGCCCTATTACGTCCAGCACTTTCCACCTTCCTCCCGAAGAGTCTGAGATCAGGCAGAAAGACCAGACAGAAAGCTGGGCTTTGAATGAGGAACTCAAAGTGCTGACTGATTTCCCTTCCACCTGTGGGTTACCAACATCTTTTTCATCTTCAGAAATGTTCTTTAATTTTGAAATAATTACAGAGACATAGAGAAGAGGTGCAGAAACACTACAGGGAATTCCCACAGCCTCTTCCCCAGATTATCCCCAACTCAACATTTTGCCATGTTTACCATTCTTCCTCTTTCTTTCTGATCCATTTGAGACTATCTTGCAGACATAATAGTCCTTTATGACTCATTGTGTGTTTCCTAAAACCAAGGGCATCTGTCCTATAATTGCAGGAGAATTATCAAAATCGGGAGGTGTGCAAACTGATGTCATACTATTACTTCATTGACAGACCTGACTCAGTTTGTCAACTGCTTCACTCCTGAGTTTTACAGACGTGGTGAGTCAGTACCTATGGAGGGCCAGATCGCGGTCAGGGCGATGGGCTACGTCTCATCAGAAATTCCATAAACAGGGGTGAAGGTGCCAGAGAAGGAAAGAAAACTGGGAGGAAGTAAGAGGCCCAGATGGGAGCCGATGGCGAGCCACGCATCTGAGCTCCACCTGCAGGAGGGACACTTCCAGGGGCTGCAGGAAGATTCTGGAATCTTTGCTGGGAGCCCCACTCTCTCCAGGTGCCTGGGAATGTCAAAACCATCACAAGGCGGCACCTTCCTGCCCATGTTCCGGACTGTTTTCTGGAGGCAGGAGGGGGGAGGGGCCTCCTCTCAGCCTCGTGTGGAGGCCCTGCTTTCTCGTTCCCTGGGCCTGGCCGAGTCCACCCAGACCCAGGGAGTTAACACAGCCAGGTACCACTTGGTGGAAACACAACCAGCCTGGGGTCAGCTGCACACACGGCCCCTGCTCCCCTCAGAGACCTGGTCCAGCAGGTCCCGGTGACCGAGGTCCACGGAGTCTGTGCAACTCGGGGGCGTACTGCCTCAGCCGTGTCCCCTATACACGCGTTTCTGTCTGGCTGCAGGAACGCCCTCTATCACTGCCCCATCCCGGGGAGACCGCTTCTGTGAATCTGTGGTCTTCCCTGGGGACTCGGAGCTCCTGCCCTCCCGCCATGCAGCCCACAGGCCAGGGACAGCCTGCAAAGTCCCCCAGTTAGCGCCGTCCCCAGAGGGACTTCCAGGAGGAAAAGCTCTCCCTTCTGTTGCACAGCCACTGGAGATGCGTCCGCGTTTCTTGTTTTCACAGTGAAGGGACCGTCTCCACGGCCGGCGCCCCTACCGGTTTAACTTGTGTCCAGCTCATCTCCATCCCCCACGTGGCTCTGGCGGGCCATGTGCAGGAGTCTCCATGGCCCGAGATCCTGGCACGGCTTCTGTCCCTGCGCCGATGTCTCCCCACCACCGTCGTCCACGGCCTTCTGTTCTCCACACGCATTTACTTCTCTGATCTCCACCTCCGGGCCTCTGCACGTGCTTCCTCCGCGACCTCGATCACCTCTCTCTGCCTGGCCATCTTCTCATCTGAGACTCAGCTCCGTGTGCTCTGCAACCCTCCTCTGCAAAGCATCCTCCCAGAGCAGGCTCGGGCTTCCTCCCTGTGCCCTGAGTGCCCAGTGCTCACGGCGCGGGCAGCCACGGTGACTCACGTGGCCGTCACCTCCAACATCCCGCAAGTTCCCCCAAAGCCGAGGGGTCACCTCACTCGCCCCACAGACACGGCGAGAAGCAGGGAGCCTGGCGCGCGGGACAAACCCGACAAACCCAGCAAACGCGGGATGGCCAGCAGGAAGGACTGGACCCTGCTGTCTTCATTTCTTTAGGAGGTGAGGGTCCGTGTGGCCTGACCTGTGCCGTTATTACTTTTGCAAGTGCTATAAAAGAAGGTACCAGGATTTTCGCGGGTGACTCAGGAGTCTTAGCCTCGGACCCCAGGCGGACACATCGGTGTGGCCTTGTCGGATGGAAGCGCACAGTGCAATCATGACACAAAGGCAGGCCAACTTGTTCCTTCATAACATGGAAAACCAGAATCGCGATGGAAGGAAAAACGAACAAAGTTCTGAGATGAGAAAACAAAACCACGGAGTTAAATGCAATTTCTAGGGTTCAATGCATTTCGATCACATTGTCCACTGATGTGTCCTTTCCTGGTAATGCAAGTGAGCGTGGAAATGAGTATAAATCATGGACCAGATCCAGGCTCTCCGTGCCGTCCGACAGGCCCCATAAAGCAAGGCCACTGTCTTCCCCCTTCAGACAAGCCCCGAGGGGGTGGGTGGGACGGAAGAGCACTTGCAGACGGACCGTCCCCAAGGCCCCTGTGACCCCAGCGCTCTGTGCTTTCCAGGTTTTATCTCCAGCAAGCGGGGAGCCCATTCTACCCCATGAACATGGCTGGACGCCAGATGATGGGCAAGAAAGAGACAAAAAGGGATGATTTGGAGCCTCATCCCCAGCGACTTCACCTGGTTTGGGGGTTTTAATGCCTCCAGGTTAAAGTCCTGCTGTTTCTGGTACAGCCCGCACTCTCCAGCCACCTTGTCGTGGGGGCTTGGGAGCCAGTTACCCCCCAAGGTGGTCCTGCGTTGTTACTGTGGGATGGACCCAGGGTCCCCGACTGGGGATCTGCCTGTTTCTTCTCTCCACGAAGCCCTGTGTTGACCTGGAGCCACATTAAGGACTCAGTAGGTCCGCCGCAGCCCCTGGAGGATGCGCACTCAGCCTCTGAAGGCCCCACCTTAGGAGGGAGGACGAGAGAATTCCCAGGTACAATACGGTCAATAGGTCTGATCTCTGCTCCAAGGCCCCCCGGGGCCGACCGGGAACACAGTGTGGCCTCACCGAGGGGCGTGACTCTCCCACGATCCCAGACCCAACACCTGTCCCTTCCCTTGACCACAGAAGTGACCCTCACGAAGGCCTGATACCGTCACCCTGATCCCAGCAGCTAATGCGCTGTAGCCTGATGGGAAGGCGACCTGGTGACGCTGCTAAACACAGTGGAGGGGGGAGCACGGATGCTCAGAGCACCCAGGCAAGGCAGTGTCACTGAGGATCCCACGTCCCATGTGGGACCGGGGTGCCCTGGGGGGGGACCCGCAGCCCGGGCCCTACATCCAGATGCCAGGCCGACCGTGCCCTCACTCAGGACACACACCTTCCTAAGTCACGACGGCGCCCTCAGATCCGTGACAGAGGCTCCCGCCCGCCAGGCCCTGTCCTTGTGGGCTTCCCTGCGGTTACGGTCACCAGACGCAGCCTCATCCTCCTGGTGGTCTGTCTCTCAGAGGACCCACGATGGGGAGTCAGAGCCCCCAAGGTCTCATCACCCACGGCCCTGTTTGGCAGAAGCAGGGGGTTCACGGGATGTCGGTGACCACTTCCCACTCCAACCACTATCCCTGCTGTTCCGTGTTTTGGGAGCCTCACCCAGATATCAGCCAATCCCCCACTTTACAGGGAAGCCAACAGTAATCTATATCTTATATATTTGTAGAAAGTTGAGTGCAAGGTGCACCGCTTTCAGGCACGAGGCAGGACCACAGAGCTGGGCCTTACTCACGGGATAAACTCCTCCCTGGGCTCTGCCAGGCCGGGCACTGACCTCAGGGCACTCAGATCTACTCTGACTCATCTCATTTCAGTGCAAAGAGCACAGCTCAAGACCCAGGGAAGGCTGGTTCCAAGTCCTGTCTTCACCCTGCTGCTCACGTGGCAGGTCCCAGGCTCCCAGCACCCCAGCGTCTCTCGTTCGTGAGGAACGATGTAACCCCGCCCACCTCCCAGGGATTTTACAGGGACAGCGAGAGGGCCTGCGTATCGTGGGACGGCAGGTGCACACGGCGCAGAAAGGAAACGCGCGCTTCCCCAAACTTCTGCATCCTCCCTGCTACCCACCCCTCAGGTGCCAGGGAAACCCTGAATCAGCCCCACAGGGGAGCCGCGGTCTGACCCTCTGGGCGCCAGGGCCTGGGGGTGGCTCGCTCTCTCCTCGCCCCCCTGCAGGTGGGGTCGGGTGTACGTATCGATGTGGACAGGTGGGAGGCTTGGCCCCGCCTGAGCCTGAGCGGACGCCCCTGGCATTTCGGGGAGGGCTGCCTGGCCCCCGGCCTGAGCGCGTGCGTGGCCGCTGGAGCCTGGGGCTGGCCTTGCTCCCAGGGCCTCCCTGCCTCTGGACCACGTCCCCCCCCCCGATGTTGGGGCTCAAGGCGGGGGCCCAGCTGAGTCCGGCCCAGGCACCTGCTCAAGGTGTGTCCTCCTGTGGCGGGGCATTTATGCACCACCGTGACTGAGCCATGGGGCCAGGTACTCGGGCCAACGCTGCTCCGGGTGTTTCAGGCTGAGGTCGCCACCTGAGTAAAGCAACCCTCCCGGCGTGGGTGGGTCTCGCCCATCAGCCGAAGGCCTGAGTGGAACAGAAAGGCTGAGAGAGAGGGGCTTCTCTGCCTGATGACCTTCAAAGTGGGACGCTGGCTTTCTTCCTGCCTTCGGACCTGAACAGAGACACAGGCTCTCTTGGGCCTCGAAGCTGCAGACTGTGGTCCTTGTCAGCCTCCAGAACCACATGGGCCAAAATTCCTTATAATAAGTCTAAATCTCTCTCTCTAGAAAGATAGATAGGTAGATAAATACATAGACTTAGACACACACACACACACACACACACACACACACACTCTTGTTCCATCGCTGGGGAACCCTGACGGCCACACCTTCAGACGGAAGCCACGGAGTTTCTTGTTCACCATGGGGAGAACCTCGAGGTGCCACAGAGCTGCCTCTACGTCCATCCACGAGGCCTCCCAGGTTGCCGGCTCCTGGCCCGCCTTCCACAGACGGCGTCCTTCCGTCTTCCTGTCCCACGGTCCAGAGAGAGGAATGTTCAAGATAAAAGGCAAGGGCTTCCCTGGTGGCGCAGTGGTTGGGAGTCCGCCTGCCGATGCAGGGGACACGGGTTCGTGCCCCAGTCTGGGAAGATCCCACATGCCTCAGAGTGGCTGGGCCCGTGAGCCATGGCCGCTGAGCCTGCGCGTCGGAGCCTGTGCTCCGCAACGGGAGGGACCACAACAGTGAGAGGCCCGCATACCACACAAAAAAAATAAAAAATAAAATAAAATAAAAATAAAAGGCGAGCCATACCTGGTGTAAACACCCAGATACACGCAAACATCCAAGCTGCCACCATCGCCCTGCTCCCATGTCACCTTCATTAGCAATACGATTATCATCAGTTCTTCAACTACTGAGATCTTCAGATGCCTGAGTTTAACAAACAACTAAGAACAGTTGGGAGCAAGCAGACAGGTCCCTTCCTGAGGCCCCAGAAACGCCCTGCTGGTGCCTCCACACCTTCGTCCAGGTGGCACCAGTGTCCCTCCTGTACACTGACCGCCAGGCTGCTCCCCACAAGGCCAGCTGGGGCCCCTCCCTGCGGTGTCCACACCTGGTGCTCAGAGGCTTCTGGTCAGAGACCACCGGTTTGCTGCCCCTCTGTTGCTGTGAGGACGGAGCGGGTCTCGTGGTCCATCCACGCTCTCAGCCCAGGAGGAGCCCGCATCCTCAGGGCTGACTGACCCAACGTTACCTCTTCAGGACGTCAGCACTCATCCCTCCACAAGTGGTGAGTAATCGGCTGACCTGGACCCAGTGGAGCCCTCGGACGTGTGACCCAGACTGAACACCAGGGGACGTCCCCACGAGGCCCCCCTCCCGATGTGCATGCGCTCGGGCTCACGTGCTCACATGTCGTCCTCAAGGTAGGGCTGATGCTGTAATTTTATTATACGGAACTCACAGCACTGTCCACAGCATCCGCCATCTATTCCAGGGACACTGAACTGGTCGTCCCTTTGGAAGGTAACGTTTGCTTGAACCGACCCTGGACTCACTTGTGCGCAGCAGCTAAACTACTCGTACGTGTGTATAACAAACCTTCAGCTTCAATTGTTTAACTATTTTTAAACTAATCTCTGCGACATTTCCCCTAATTGGTTATGCTTTTCTCCTACATTATTTCTCCAGTAACAGGACACCAGTCGCCTGATAAAGGCACACGTTCAATTCAGTTCAATTTAAAATCGCTGTTATCAACTGCCCACCATGTACCTGTGCTGGGCACACCCAAATCAGTAAGAGGCCATCCTGACCCTGGGGAAACCTACAGATACCTTTAAGAAGATGCATTAAATGTCACCACTGTGTCCTTCTTAGCAAACATCCTACGTGTGAGCATCAGCGTGAGGAACGGGATGTAAGGCGGGAAGCTGTCATTCTGATCCGGGTGGACGCTAACGAGGAATGATATGGGAGATGCGGGGTGGCAGCCGTGCTGAACCCGTCCTGGCATCAGGGTCTCCACACCTCACTCCAGAAAGTCTCCACCACTGGACCTGGCACACAGGACAGCCCATTGCTGGCTCCGACGCAGGTGAGACCTGTCGCCCGGGGACCAAGCCACCAGGACACGTGAAGGTGCAGCGGGACCCTCACCAGCACCACCCCCTCCCAGGCTCCATGTCCCATGGGAAGCACCCCCTCTTCCTCTCACTGTCTGTGTCTCAGTGCTTCACACTCCCGCACGTTTTAACCCCTGCTCGTGCCAGAAGGAACTGTGCTATAAATCAAGTGTTTGCAGCATGACTCACGTGCCCCGAGTCCCTGCTTAGCAGTGAAACTGTGCTGCTAAATAAGCCAGGCTTTGATGGAAACATCCATCACCGTCTTTATCTGGTGCGTTCACCAAACTTTAAAGCCGGATATTAAAATACACACTAAAACTACTTCCACTGTGTACGGCTTGTGGTTTGCAAACAATAAAAGCGTCTCACACGTGCACACACGATCATGCTGGCACATGGATTCAGGCAGAGCTTAGAAATACTTTTTACTTATCTTGAAAACCTGATAAAATAATTTTCATCCAAGATGAAATAAATTCATTATTTCTTAAAAAGCTTTAACCTTTAATGCAGAGTATTTTTACAATAAAATGACTTCCTAGCATTATTTTTAAATGCTGTTTTTGGCAAATATTAAAACTGCCTTGAAACCAAAACAAGAACTTCAGTGTGTCTGGAATAACTTTCGGGATCCCTCTCACATCAGGAGTTCAGGGCAAGCCCTCCCTTTCCTGAAGAGCACCTCCCTCTGAGGACGCAGGAAACGGTGACCCGTCCCAGAGGGGACGGTCACCAGGTCAGAGGACAGAGCAGGCTTCCTGTCTAAAGTGGTATCTGCCTGGCAGCTCTGACACAGCCTCTGCCGACTTCCACCAAAGTACACGTGAAAATGAGAGTGACGCACCCTCCTCTGAACACCAGGGCCGGTGATCACCTGGCCATGAGAGTCGAGAAGCAGCGTCCGCTAACCCGATGCCCACGGCAGGGGGGAGCCCCGGCCCGGCCCCCCCGCAGGGTTCTGGGCGTGCGTTCTCTCTGTCGGAAGCTCGGTCTGCAGGCCACTTCCACCCAGGACCGGCCCAACGTCAGGGAGCTGGCGGCTCTCTTCCCCAGTTCTATGTCCACTTGGGGAGGACAGGCTTGCAGAGGCGAGCAGAGCCAGCAGTGACCATGCCCTTGCATCAGGGCACGGCGACCACCAGCACGGATTCCCCTGGACAGGGCTGCAGCCCAGAGCACCTGGCATCCTCACAGGCAGGGCAGGAGGAGATCCCCCGAAGGACAGATCCCCCGCAAGAGGACACAGAGAGGCTACCTGCAGCAGCCCCGGGCCTCTCCCAGTACACACACAGCGGGAAATGCCACACACCCACACACACACACATGCACACACACAGGAACACGGCAGTGCGACGGGGTCTGACCAGCGCTTAGGTTCTGAACTTGGAAAGTGGGCTCCAGAAACGAGAAAGAAACATCGAGAACGGCTAATGAGACTAGTCTGAGACGAAACAGGATAGAAAGAGATGAACATGGCGCGTCAAAGAAGGAGTGCAGTGAAATAAAAAGCAATAGCTAAATTAAACCTGTGTCCAGGCAGAAGCCGCAGTGCAGAGAGGTGAGCGTGTCCAGGAGGACGAGGTGAGGTGCGTCCCGGCAGGATGGAACGCTGGCCAGGCAGCAGGACCGAGGCAGGACGGCAACCATGCCGACGACGCAGAGCCCCCTGCCCCCGCCGGCCAGCACCTCCTCCTTTAGGGAAAGAGGAAAGACTCCGAAATACGCTGCAAAGCGCACACATCCTCACATCCAGGCCTGACTCTGCAGCCTGGCGCCCAGCCCACCAGGCTTCTCAGGGACGATTTTTGGAAGATCCCGGGTCACACGTTGACCCAATTTCAATGACCACGTCAAATCCTGTCAACTCAATATCAAATTATAGTGCGTTTTCCATATCAAGGTTTTTAAACATTAATTACTTTTTTTGTTGAGGTGATATTGGCTTATGGTATATGTTTCATGGGTACAATTCTGTATTTTGATCTCTGTATACACTACAGGGAGCTCCTTTCAAAATACAGCTTCCAAGGCTTAGGGTACAGATGGATTTAAAGGTGTTTTTAAAAATAATATGCTTTGATATTTTCAATAACTCATAAAATATATATCAGTTTATCTTCAATTCAAACCAGTTTGTCTTAACTCAAACACCTATATGTCTAAAATGCACGAAGGAAAAAAAAATAAAGGATGTAACAATGTTTCTTTAGTTAAGAACTTAAACCAGCAGCTGTGAGTTAATGTAACTAAAGACAGGTCGATGGCAATGGCCACTTTATGGGCGGTGTCACCACAGACCACTGTCACAGACACTGACACCCCTGGGGTATGTCATCGCACTGTCTTTTACAAGGAATCACATGCTGCCCAAGCCACTTGATCAGAGAAGGTCAGGGAGTAAACGTGGACGCTACAGAAGCCCATCTCTCAGCAGAGGCTTCCGACGACTCTGTGCACCCTAATTTCTACTAAAGGCTGACAAGAAATTACCAACACTCAGAATTTTAAGGGACCTTGACTGGCTGCAACAAACATTTTAAACCAGGAGCCTTAAGCCTGACATTCTTGCACATCCCATAAGCACGTGTGCAAACAAAATACTTGCAGAATTCAGCGGAGACTGAGGTTCAAGGTTTGGAAACGCTCAGAAGGTTGAGCGAGTTCACTGAGATTTAAACCCATGATCCCAACACCTCATCTGTAGCAGCGCATCTTCTCCGTGGCTTCATATACACAACTGACCCGAGAATTTGTCCCCAGAAGTCAGGACACGGTCACGGTGTCAATTAACTTGGTAACTTTATCCACATTGACCAACTTTACTTCACAAAAGAATCTCGCAGGTGCTGTCCCGGTATGATCACAAACAAGAAGAATCGAAGCTGGGAGAGGTCTCCTGGGGAAGCAGGTTCTCCCTACAGGGGATACGGCTCGGAAGCTCAGGTCCCGGGCGTGGGCGCCGGCGGTGGGCTCGCTCCTCTCCGCTCACCCTCGGCTGCAGCTGCTGCAGCTGACGCCCTCGCGTTAACTCACCTGCTGAGGCCAACAAACCAGACCCGGGTTCAGCATCTAGAGCAACGACCTGGGCGCTCGTCCCTCTGCGGGTCCGCGGCCCGGGCTGGGCTCGGCCGGGCATCCAGCGTAGGACAGACGGCAGGAATGGCTCGGAGGCACGAGGCGGCTGCACTCACGCCCGCGTCCCAGGCCTCTCCCTCCCTGTGGAGGTCCACCCCCTAGACGGCTACCCCAGGCCTCCCACTGGCCACACCCGCAGGCCTCGCTCGGAATTAGACAGCATCATTGCCTCCTAATTCTCTGGTCAAATCAAGCCCGAGGCCGAGGCCAGCCCAGGTTCAAGGGTCGGGAACTACACCCTGCCTCCTGATGGGGGACCTGTCAGGAATTCTGGATGTTTTCAACCCACCTCTCACCGTAAGCAAGCTCTGCTGCCTGTAACTGGATTCCTCCCAATTGGGAGGACGTCTGAAAGCAATGGCCCAACCAACCTTGTGGCGGTTCACACAGAATTCACAGGGTCCAAGAAGAAGAGAGTATCTGCTCACTGTAAGCGTGCAGTTGACGGGCCAGGGCTGCTGTGGGCCCCAAATCCACAGGTTGAGCCCTGGCCCCCGACCTGAAGGTGTCAGGAGGGGGCCTCTGGGAGGTGATGAGGTCGTGAGCGGGGGCCTTCGTGGTGGGATTAGTCCCCTTGTGAGAAGAGACCCCAGAGAGACACCCGCTCTGCCCTCCACATGAGGACACAGCAAGGAGATGCCTCAACACGCCAGGAAGAGGCCTCACAGGGTCCTTGATCTTGGACTACAGCCTCCAGGTGGGAGAAACGGGCGCCTGCTGTCTCAGCCCCAGAATGGACTCGGCGGGGCCGCCGAAGCTCCTTCAGGGAGCAGAGCCCAGGGCCCCTCAGGAAAACCAGACGCATCCCTCCTGTGCTCCTGTCCCTCAACTCACACCGCCGCTCATCCGCAGGAGTCTCTTTGGAGACAATGTTCACGTCCAAACCTCAGCAAGTATTCTTAGTGGGGAAACGGACCAAATGGATGACATAAAAAACTGCTTTCTGGGGCTTCCCTGGTGACGCAGTGGTTGAGAGTCTGCCTGCCGATGCAGGGGACACGGGTTCGTGCCCCGGTCCGGGAGGATCCCACATGCCGCAGAGCAGCTGGGCCCGTGAGCCGTGGCCGCTGAGCCTGCGCGTCCGGAGCCTGTGCTCCGCAATGGGAGAGGCCACAGCAGTGAGAAGCCCGCGTACCGCAAAAAAAAAACCCAAAAAACTGCTTTCTTATTTACAGCCCTTCACTCCTGAAAGTGTGTGGCTAAGTGTTTCATTCTTCCTCGCAAGTAGGACAAGCAATGCAGAAGCTCGTGACTCCACGCGTGTCACACATCTCACACCTGTCAGTTGTTCACCTTCTCCAGGAAGGGGCACATCCTGGAGACCGGGTGCCCTTCTGGTGCAGAGGATGGCCAACGGCACGATGCTGTCCCTACAGGCGATGTGAGCCCCGGGGGCACCTGCAGACAAAGCTGGAGGTCTGCCTGAAGAAACGGTTTCAGGTCCACCTGGCATCTAAGGTATAAAGAGCTCCCAGCCCCACAGGTCTGCCCCACGAGCTGGGGCATCGTTATATCTGGTGTCAAACGCCAGGTTCACTCAGGAAACATCTCGGCGAAGAAGCAGCCACAGAATGTTCAGCCTTGAGCCACAGAACTTCCTGTCTGCACGTTAACCCGGCTGTAACCGTTAACCTGAGTGAGTAAGTACATCACTTGCTCAAGGGTGAGGAGGCCAATTTCCGCTCTGCACAAAAGCATCTGCTCCAGGTGAGCTGGGGCTGAAACCCAGCCTAGCTCAGGGTCCTCACCTCCCAAAGGGCTGAACCTCCCACATGGCACAAAGATGCCAGCCAGGCTTTGAGTAGCCCCCCGGGTTAAGAATAAGCTGCGTGGAATAGAACATTTCTGGCCTTAAAATTGGATCCACAGCCTTTCGTTCTGGCGGTAATTTACTAGCATGTCCAGTTTCCTAATAAAGCCTTGTTCAGTGCATGAAATAAAGCCCTTTAAGCATATGAGGATTTTATCCCTCTCCAGTCGGTGGACAGCAAGGGAGTGAAGCAAGGGGAAGCATGTTCTCACCCCAGCATGGCGGGATCATCAAGATACAGGCTGGAAGGAAAACCGTCGTCATGGCTGAGACATTCACTTTCCTCATCCAGCTCAGCTCGGCACTGCCTTAGTTATTCTTAGTTTATGAATCATATCATCTGGCATCCTATTTGCACAACCACCATTCTTTTTGGAAAGAAAAAAGGCATTATAAATAATTTCAGTCTCTGGGCAAAAGAAACTTACTTGAAGGATTTGATCTTCCAAAGACAAGACATCTTATGTTTAACCTAGTAAGTTACAATGCCATTCACCTGGTGTTTGGGAAAAGCGAGGCACCCCAGGTGTGAAAATGCTCCACTTGACTGAACATCTTTTCAGCCACAGAGCCACCTGGTGTACTCCCCCATCTGGCGCTCTGAAGCCCCAGAGGCCCTGCTGGCAGTCCCTCCCCCTGTGCCCCTGCATCGGGATTCCCAGTCTACACCAGTTTGTTCTTTCACCATATTTCATAGGAAACCCACACTTGGAAGATGAAGGACTTATTAAGGGTCATGATGGAATCATATACTGACTCAGAGTGAAAACCTGCATTTGGGTCTCAGCAAAATACTCAGCAGCTGTGTGACAGTGAAATTCACACACAGCTTTGGGTCTAATTACTGATGTGCAAAACGGGGGCAGTATTTCCTATCTCACAAGAAAACAGTAGGACTAGCCAGAATAAATATAAAAGACCTTATAAACCAGAAACACTGCAAAAACACAAGGCGTAACGTCCACCATTCATGTTAGAACTTAAATTGAACACAGGTCACATCACTGTCTACACAGATCTAAGAATCACACATAAGTTAGGCGTGAAATTAATGAAACAGCGTTTTATTTCCCCAGATACACTCACTGCCAAACTCTCACCGGGCCCGTCACTGGGCACAATTTCTCCTTCAGACAGGTCTGCAGCAAAGGGAGCAAACATACTCATTGATTTTCCTTCACTTGTCCATGTGACATTAAAGGCTTTTTATAACCTTCGACACAAAAGAAACTTAGGGGATTTAGGACTCCTCAGAGCAGCCGTTCCCACGATTTCAACAGTTATGTCCCCTCTGCCTTTGACCTCAATATGAAGCTTCCCATGGCCGTCCACATGGCAACAGCCCTGCTCACCGTGCAATACTGTGTAACTGGGTCCAGTGCCCCAAAGGCATCTGAACCCTCGCATGATGGAGAACACACACTCAGCCCCCAAATACAAATGCAAGAGTACTTACTATGTAGCTTTTTAAAACTAAGCGCCCCATTGCAAACGTTCAATTTTAATCCCAGATTTTATTTCGCCAACACACAACGGGACAGCCTGCCCCCACGGGGGGAGCACAGGCTGACCACGGCCCCTGAATTAACCCCTCAGGAGTTGGACACAGAAGTGAAGGCGAGAGCTAGGCTCGCTAGCTCTGACCACTGGCACCAGGTTGAGACCACTGGCATTCTGTCTGCTACTGGAGCCTGGGGGCAGTGAGGACCCCTCCCGAACCCACGTCCAGTAACCACAGCGAGGTGTGTACACCCCAGACATGGGCCAACACCCCACGCGGCTTCCCGCCGCCCTCGCACCAGGCGCCGGAGGCTGGAGGTTAAGTGCCGGCCAGCACATCACTGGGAGGAACCCGAGGTCAGTAACACTGAGTCTTCACGGACACCACGCCACAGGTCGGCAAACACACAAAGATCAGTGACATAGAATATATGGAAAGTACTTAAAATCTTTCCCCCCAGTTTTTATATATAGCTTATTTTACAATCATTCTGCTTTCCCTGTGGAGATACAATGTATCTCAAAGTTAAATACTGCCACGTGCTTAACCTGCTTGACGCCTCATTATTTAGTTGTTATTATGAAAGTCTGCGTAAGTAAGTACCCCTGCTGCTTTACTGCAAAATCAGTCACTCTCGTAACTTCCAGTTATTTGTACCAGCCGAGTAGGCTGTGTCTTGATAGACGGGGGAGTAGATGCTGTGAGACCACTAAGCGCAGGGGCAGCACCCCAGCCCACTGTGTCGCCCAAAGAAAACAGAATTTACTAAGCTCACTCCTGCCTAGGCTTGATTGTCCCAAATGGCATGGAGATTCCGAGGGAACGGCACTGACAAGCCGATACGGGATCCAGACCACCAAGGACTAAGGAGCCCCAGCCCCTTCACTGGTCGAAGGCACACCGTCTGGGAAACACGCTCACAGTCTGCATTCTCTCCTACGGGAGGTACAGCAGACGCGTCACGTGATGGTCGTTACATGTAAGTCGTGTACGAACCCGTGAGACGTGGAGCGGCAGAGGGAAGATGAACCAACCTGCCAGCCTCCCGCTGCAGCGAGGGGCCACCCCAGCTCCTGGCCCTTCGGAGGCAGCTCCTCCCAGACAGGGGGTGAAGGAGGTCAGGACCCAGGGACAGCCTCTCAGCAGCCGTTCTGACAAAGGTCATACTGAGACAGGCTGGGCCCCTGTGCTGCAGGGCCTGCACCTGGACACACGTCTCCTCAAGCAACAGATACAAAGAAACTGTACAGCACTGAAAATAATTGCATGCTTGTGCAGTTGGGGCAAATTCTGGACAAGATACAAAAAGACCAAAAAACCCAACTGCCACGTCTGAGGAGCCGGGAGCAAAAGCAGGGAAGAGGCCGACTGAGCCACCAGAACAAGGGAAGAGAGTCAAGGCGGACGTGAACGGGAAGAAAAGCTCAGAGCCCGGGGCGGGTCCGTGCATGTGCGCGTGGGTGTGTGATGGGGCAGGTGTGTGCGTGTGTGTGTGTGTGTGTGTGGTGATGGGGTGTGTGTGTGTGATGGGGCAGGTGTGTGTGCGTGTGTGTGTGACGGGGCAGGTGTGTGTGTGTGTAAGTGGTGGTGCAGGTGTGTGTGTGTGTATGTGTCTGATGGAGCAGGTGTGTGTGTGTGTGTGTATGTGGTGATGGGGCGTGTGCATGTGATGGGGCAGGTGTGTGTGTGTGTGTCTGTGGTGGGGCTGGTACGTGCATGTGTGTGTGTGTGTGTGTGTGTGTGTGTGTGTGTGTGTGTGTTTGCGTGGAAGTTTCCTCCTTCACAACAGACATGCTTTATGCACCCAACTCCCAGTGTTTCCAAGAAAAACATGAAAAATAAGGTCATCTACAGAGGTGCTCAACAGAATTCAGTCTGGTTCTTCACATCATATGAACCAAAATGATCACAGGTATCGAAATAGCAGGAGAAAGGATGAATTCTGTGTCCCACAGCAGCCAAGCTGACCCCGGAGCAGGGCGGCCTCATTACACTTCCCCGCAGCCCCGCTGAGCGTATCAGCAATGAGACACCAGAAAACAGGTGGGTCTTCTTCCAGACATTCAGCTACAACATACATAAGTCACTGGAGCATACAGTACTTCTAAAATAAGTAAAAATCAAACAAAACGAAAAGCCATGATTCATCCCAAAGTCGATCTTTTTTCTAAATTGTGGTCAACTACATGTAACGTACAATTTACTATCTTAACCATTTTTGAGCGTTTAGTTCAGTGGCGTTAAGTACATTCACACTGTAGTGCAACCATTGCCACCAACACCTGCAGAATGTTTTGTATCATCCCCAAATGAAACCCTCTACACAGTCCAAAGCTGATCTTCTTAATCAAAAATTTGAAAAGTCTTCTATAAAACCACTAAGGTAAAACCAAATGGCATTCAAGTTCCTAAGGACCCTATTTGCCATTAAAATGCAAAAGCAATACCACCGTGTCTGAGTCTGAAGAAATTTCCAAACATTTCCTAAATAATTAAGCAGCTTCTGACATATTAGATCAAATTATGTGGGAAAAACTAAAATTCTCACATCTTTCACCTCTAAAAGCTGTAATTTCAGCCAATTCCTCTTTCTCCCCATTTAATATGATACTTTCCCATTTCCACACCTAAGGTCACAGCCTCAAGTCCTCGGCAGTGACTTCAAAGTGAAACACTATTACATAAAAATATTTTTAAGGAATCTGCCTAGTGGATGGCATCAATATTCAGGTCATAATGGAAGGCAGCTTTCTTGGTTCTAGAGGTTGGTTACCTGCATTCTTATGAAAAGCAAATAAAGTGTCTCAATTTGGAAATATCTGCTATATGAACTTGAAACTTCTTATACAACAAACTGTCTAAAAATAGAAAAAACTCATTTCAATATTTAAAATGCACTTAGATCCCCACAGAACAGTACTTAACTTCTAATTGATTTTATCATTATTTTTGATGCTTCTCAGAATCAGTAATGACTCACCTGGAAGAGAGAAACTTATCTGGAAAATGCATTCCAACTTTAAATTGTGTTATACTCACAGTTGTTGACAGACAGTTTGCAAAATCTTTGTTTCTTCACGTGTGACTTGTTCATATTTTCATTACTGACCAAGACTTTCAGAAAATAGAAAGAGGCTCAAAAAAATATCTAACCACGTTCTAAACAAACTTCCCTATAAGCAGTGAATTTGTTCACATTTGCAGCTGAGACATAATTGATCGGGCAGAACCAAAACAGAGACAGGTCTATGAACTTTTTTGAAAAATAATAGAGTCGGTAATATAATCTATCCATAATCATAAGTTAAAAAAAAAAACTAAGATCTTATTTTTCCAAAATACTCGGTGTTTTACATTGGACTGCATGGTATAAAACAGTGCCTTGTAAGTTACGAATGGGACCCCGGGAAACAAACCAGCAAGTCAAGATGCTGTTTATGATAAAAGTAGAGAAATTCCCAACAGATTACATTCTTCTAATTATCACAGAAGAGTCCATTCTGATTCATTTTGTTTAGCCAGAAAACACATAAGGAAATGTCAGAAGCCTCTGTTTCATAGCCAGCAAAAGTATCCTGGGACACAGACAGACATACTTGGCAGGACACAACTGATTCTAGAAATGAATAAACTCTGATAAAACCCTGTGCAAAAAAGAAGCAGCATCTCGATCTTTTCCTCAGGACTTGAGTCTCTGAATAAAACACTTTAAGTTAGAGCGAGTGAGACCCAGATCCACAGGATAACACGCTTCACGTAAATAATTCTCTTTGTTTAACTTGAAAACAGCGAAGTTCCAAAGGATTTTTTTTCAGACTTTTTTCCCTCCATCGTGTTTCCTTAAAAGTAGTGCAAACCACCTTACTTACAACCTCTAACCACACATACATCTGCCTGACAATGAGAAATCACAGGGTCAGAGAATCTCCCACTTCAAGATATCCATCCTATTGTTTGATTCATTGAGGTCCTCGAGGTTTGAAGAACATGATACCTGGCCAGTTCCTACCCTGATTGCAAGGAAAGCCTTGACTGCAAACAGGCCCCAAAGCCACGCCACGCTAGCCAACAATGTGGTTTGCCTTAATAAATACCATCCACAACGGAAACAACTTTGAAATTAAGATATTCAGCTTTATAAGACGACCGGTTTCCCTTCAAAATCCAAGGCAACAATCATCTGAATCTATTTCCTTCTTCAAATAAAAACAGGTCTCTGAGCTCCAGTCACAACTCCCTGTAGAACTGAATCATCCGTTTGTTTTTTGCTTGTTTAAGTCAATATATAAGACAACCACCTTAGAAAACCAAGATATCTAAATTATGCAATCAGATTTCTCAATTTTGCACGGATATAACACCAAGAATCTCAAACCAGAAGAACAAAATGCATTTACCTGTGTTCCTGTCTGGTAAGATACAGCAATGCTTCTGCAGAATGCCGGGCAAAACCTGTTTCAAAACAAATAAATAAAAGACATGTGGTTATCATTCAGGTGGAGAAAGGCGTCTCATTAACCGTTGCAAGTGTTTTTCTAATAAGGCCATTCAATGTTGCACAGTCAACATGCCCAGAACAATCTAACAAATTAAACAGTACTGAAAAATTCTGATACATACATTTTTCATCAAAGAGGTTAATCAGATTAGGTAAGTGTGCTGATTATATATGCTGCTCCCAGGACGGTAATGGAGTTCTGTTTAATGTATGTCTCTAATGGGTCCTCAAAGCACCTTGAAAGCTGCACTCAGGGGATGTCTACAATAAGGCAAATGGGCCCACCAATTCTGTGATGGCTTTTAAAATACGAGATGCAATTAGAGCCTGAAAAGGGAGGCTTCATGGGGCAGTTCCTTGGGTCCATCTTCTAGGATCTAAGCCAAGACGCTTTTATCAAGGATGAGTCACAAAGAAAATGTGAAAGAAAAGCCTGTGTTTACACACACAGTTCGGCAGTAAAAGGTGAAGGAAATATCTTATTTGATAAGCAAAAGGAAGGTGAAAATAATGAAAAATGGCTTTCCCAAGAAACGTCAGCGCTGTAAGGTAACTGCAAAGCGCAGACTTAAAATTCCTGACTGAAGAGATCTCTGTGGGAAGTTCATGACTATGCCTTCTCAACTCAATTAGGGGGAAAGCTGAACTTCCGTCTTAAATCCTCTACCGATGAGGCTGCAACCATTCCCCAGACCTCCCTGATTACAAACCCCAACATTCTCAGCCAGGAAGCATGCGTTACGCCCCTCTGGAGCAAATGAATCGGGCAGTGGAGGGGAGAAGTGGGTGTTGCAAAGACTCTGCAGTCTCAACGCTGCCCTCGACCAGCTCAGGGTCTGCTGAGTATACAACAGGCTCTAGTAAACAGGTTCAATGAATGCAGAAGTTTTTCTCCAGAATAATGATTCCCTTCCCTTCCACGCCCTCATGATGCCACTACGTCGAGACAAGAAACCCTGGGACCATGTTTGACACTCATCTCTCCCAGCCCTCGATGTCCAACTGTGCAAACACACACACACACACACACACACACACACACACACACACACACACTTCACATCCTGGGCTTCTTGTAAATCTGCATCCCTTCTGATTCCAAAGCCAACACACCCACTTCCAGAGGGACGCTCCTTGGCTTACCTATCCATATTTAAGACTATAGCCTAATCACTGTCGGAAACGTGGGATCAGACAAGAACAGTCAATGGGTGCTAAAGCTGGGGGGGGTTGATGAGGAGATCTGAGTGGTTTTAAAGAATCCCCGCACAGGGAGATCAGCTCGGTGCTTTGTGACCGCCTGGAGGGGTGGGATAGGGAGGGTGGGAGGGAGGGAGACGCAAGAGGGAAGAGATATGGGAACATATGTATACGTATAACTGATTCACTTTGTTATAAAGCAGAAACTAACACACCATTGTAAAGCAATTATACCCCAATAAAAATGTTAAAAAAAAAAAAAAAGAATCCCCGCAGAGCCCCAAGGGATGCGAAAGAGTAATAATTACACCCGAGAGAGACGTGACCAAAATGAGCATCTCTGTGAGAGGAAGTGGGCGGGGCCGAAGGAAAGACCCCTGTACAGCAGGAGCCTCCGCTGCCGGCTACACAGCACCCGCCGTCTACACGGCACCTCCGTCTACACGGCACCCTCTGACTCTGGGTCCTGGTTTTCTTTTCCTAACTCTTACATTTGGAATTATTTCCAAATATAAAGGTTTTTTTGAGTTTTGCTCTTGTTCCTTGACCATCCTCTGCTCTCTGGGCCCTTCTTTCCTGTGTCGTCACTTTCGTCGGCCTCATGAGGAAGCCAGGTGGGCTCCAATCAATACGCCACTTTTGACTGGACCCCCTCGGTCCCCGAGGCTCGTGGACAAGAGCTATGCTGTTTAAACAGGAAATAACGCTGTTCCACTGTGAGATGCAGATGGCAATTCAGTGTCAGGACGTTACTACATGTTCAGTCCAATGGCACGTTGGTGAAGCCACCTTAGCTTAGTCCCCAGAAGAGGCCACGTCACCCCCTAACAGCCGCCCCCACCACGTCGTGTCGCCAGGACGGCCGGTCCCACGAGGGTGTGGGGATGCTGCTCACAGGTGGTGGTAGCAGGAACGCGGAGGTCCGGTGCCTGCTGGCGTCTCCCCGTGAAGGTTGGGCGAATCCTATCTGTGACCCCTGGTGCTCCCTGCTCAGCTCCCCGCAGGTCAAGGATGCTCGGTGCCTCTGGCTTTGAAGGGTGGAGGCCCCGAAGCCGCTGCCCAGACGGAGGGCGCAGCACACACGTGGGCCCTGTGTCTCTGCTCTCACCTCCCAGGCAGCCGGCAGGGTGGATCGAGTGCACGCGAGGAGGACACCGGCCAGAGTGGATGGGACAGACATGCTCAAGGGCAGGCGATGTCACTGCCCCGGATGTCGGGGCCGTTACCGCACACAACTCCGCTCGTGAGCACGGGCGCGGGCGAGGCTGCGGCAGGAGGGCCAGAGCTGGGGTGCAGGTCAGGACTGCTCCGGGCAGGCGTTCAAACCCTGGGCCGTCACCCGGCAGGCCTGGACAGGAATTACAGGGACCAAAACCGGTAAAGTTTCTGCCAAGGGGCAGAAACCGCCTGCGTGGGTATCGCCGGGGGCCGTATGCAGACTGCAGGGATCCCGTCGGGGACTAGGGGCCGGAGCCCCGGAAGTCGCATTCCTCTCAGCACCTGGGCTTTCCTCCAGGTTCCCCGTGGTGGGGTGGTGTCCCCGAGACCCACTGCAGGGGGCGCCCCCTCAGCAGCACTGTCTGCGCCCCGCGAGGTGCTCTCCCCACAAAAACGGGCGTGAGGAACCTCCTGGAGACGCGGGTGTCCACGACCTTGACTGTGCTGAGAGGCTCACAGGCGTGTACAAGTGTCCAGACGCAACAAGCCGTGTGCCCTGAATGTGCGCCGGCTTTGTATACCAGTTATACCTCAGGACACTTGATAACAAGGTTTCTGCTCCAAATTCTCCGTGGATTTCTGCTGCGCCTTTAAACACACGTGTGTGCACACACACGCACGCACACAGACACCGCACGTCTAACGAGCTCCCAGCACTGCTCACCTGCTCAGCCCGAAGAACCACCGGCGCCCAGGCTGCGCCCAAGCAACACGGCCACGTGTCTAATGAAACCGTCCCGTCGGTGCACGTGGTCAAGTTTTGAGTGGACAGAGCGACTACAGTAAAAATCCACAGGCACAGAAAGAACAGGATGGGCGAGCACAGAAGAAAGAGGCTGCAGCGTGTCTCTGTGAGATACACGGCTCTCTCAGAAGAGCTGGCAGTCGGGGACCCGGCCGCCTCCGGAGAGGTGCCTGCAGGGGCCCCAAGGGCAGGAGCGAGGCCGCTGGAAACCTTCACCCAGTGCGGTCCCTCCAGGTGCCCACACACGCAGCCCAGCCCCTCTCCAGCCACCAGAGAACGAGCTGAACTAGGGGAAGCCAGAGCAGCGCAGGCTCCAGCGGAGCCCTGGGTGAAGACAGGAGAGCTGATGGCTGGCTGGCTCCCCTGAGCCCTCCTCCCACCTTCCTCCGGAACGAGAGGGGCTGGGCTTCCCGCCACCTACCCTCACCCTTCCGTTCTCCTCTGAAAAACAGAAAAATACCCCCTATGACGTGGGCCTCCAAATGGAAACTCTGGCTTCCCATCAGGTCCCTGTGTGGTCAATTCCACCAGCCTACAGGCCCCATTCACCCACCAAAACATTGTCCGTAAATTTTAATCTTTCACTTAATTAGGATTTACAGCTGAGGATCATCACACAGTTAAAGAAAACTCCCACTGTGAGAGACACTAAAACAGACAGAAAACTGGAATGAGAGAAAAGAGAAACATTACAGGGGAAAAGAGAACATTTCAAATAATGATAATATTTCAGAAAGCGAGAGAAGGTATTTCGTCCGTGACTCAAGAAAAAGATGTTAAGTTTATGAAAGGAAAATTCACAGAACAACAAGGAGCTTCTGGAAGTTAAAAACAGGAGAACCAAATTTTTTACAGAAAAATAAAGAGTTGAAAAATATTCAAGGAAATCACTCAGAAGGTAGATTTTAAAAAAATACAGAGATTTAGGAGAAAAAAAGAGAGAACAGAAACGTATTTGGCCATCCCTGGAGTATCTGACCAACGGCTCATCCAGGATGAAAGGTCCACGAAACAGAAGGGAAGACAGCACCCGACAAGCCACAGCAGGCCCCGTGTCTGAGGGACAATTTCAGACTCGACAGGACCCCGGGGCGCCCAACACAGAAGGACCAGCCTCACGCACACCACAGGGAAACTTGAGCACAAAAGGAGGGTTCCAAACGCACCCAAGTGCACGACACTGGATGCCAGGAAGTGTGGGAACGGGGCCTTGGAAATTCTAGGGGAAACTGCCCCCAACATCGGCCATGGATGAAAGAGAGATGAAGGGCCAAGGAGGAGAGCCAGGTCTTCCTAAATGACCCACCGAGCCCCCAAGAGGCTCCTGCCAGAGGACGTTCTCTGTGGCCGCCGCGAGGACCCGAGGGGTCCAGAGGCGGGGGTGTCACGGAGGGTCAGGGGTCCCAACGTGGCGCCTGGGCGGTGGGCCAGCATATGGGGTGGGGGTGGGGGGACGTTGCCCAGACGGACAGCAGGCTGAGGCTGGACACGCAGGAAAGAGGTGAAAATGCGATGGAGACTTTAAAGAGAAAGCCAGGCCTTTTAAAAAAGGCAATTAACGGTGAATGAAAGATGTTACCAAAAAGGCACAATCCTATCAATTTAATGTGATATAAGTACTAACTACTAATTTATCCCAAAGTCAGGATGTAACCACATTGGGCATTTGGGGAGGGGGAGCCCCAGCCTCCCCCGGCCGCAGCGGGAAGTCAGGGGAGGGGGAAACGGTGAAAGAATGGGGACGGCGTCTCTGGGTCCAGGGCAAGGTATGAAGGGGGTATGAAGCAGCTGACTCTACCCTCTATCATAAGCCTCTTAAAACTACTTCTCTTTTTATAGTATGTACCTGTGTAAATTAAATGAACTTACAATTAACTCACATAAAGTAGTGCATGGTAAGTCTGCACAATGATTTTTATAACTACAGGAAAGCAGTACTAAAATGTCCTTAAGGAGAGAAAATTTAAAACGACCAAGACCCTATTTGAATTCAAGTACTTCTACTAGACATTTTTACATCTATCTCATTACAATTTAGACACATCTAGAAACTCAGGCTTCACCTACTTACTCAACACACACACCCAGTAAATCCAGATAAAAGCAAACACACAGTTAAAAGCTAGAACAAAATCCGAGCAAACCCAACCCTGACCCAGAGTCACTTTATGTTTATAAAGGGACATGCAATAAGGAGTTAAGAATGAGGCAAATGCTTGTATTTAAGTGACAGTAATGAAAACAGTGTGGTGCTTGTGAGAGAAGAGACAAATGGATCCGTGGAACAGAAGAGACCCCCATAAACATAGTCGACTGACCTTTGACAAAGGAGCGAAGGCAACGCAATGCAGCAAAGACAGTCTCTTCAACAAACGGTGTTGGAACAACTGGACATCGTGTGCAGAAAAATAATAATAATCCAGACACAGACCTTACACCCTTCACGTAAATGAGCTCAAAGTAGGTCACAGCTTAAACGTAAAAGGCAAAACTATAAAACTCCCAGAAGATAACGTGGAGAAAATCCAGATGACCTTGGGTGTATGGTGATGCCTTTTTAGATACAACACCAGAGGCGTGATCTATGAAAGAAATAATTGATAAGCTGGACTTCATTAAAATTAAAACCTTCTGAAAGATGCTGTCAAGAGAATGAGCAGACAAGCCACAGGCTGGGAGAAAAGACACATGTGATAAAACCTGTTATCCAAAATATACAAAGAGCTCTTCAAACTCAATAACAAGAAAACAAACAACCCGATTAAAAAATGGTCCAAAGACTTTAACAGACAGCTCAGCAAGGAAGGCATACAGATGGCAAGTAAGCAAGAAAAGATGCTCCACATCGTATGTCATCAGGGAAATGCAAATGAAAACAACAATGAGACACCACTACACACCTATCAGAATGCAAACAGCACAGACACTTTGGAAGACAGTCTGGGGGTTTCTCATAAAAGTAAACATACTCTTATCCTATGATCCAATAGTCAAGCTCCCTGGTATTTACCCAAAGGAACTGAAAACCTCTGTCTACACAAAACCCTACACCCTTTATCCACAAATGCCAAAACTTGGAAGCAACCAAGGTGTCCTTCAGTGGGTGAATGGATAAATAAACCGTGGTCCCTCCAGACAATGGAATATTATTCAGCTAAAAAGAACTGAGCCTTCAAGGCATGAAGGAAATTTCAATGCATACGACTGAGTGAAAGTAGCCAATCTGAAAAGATTACAGACTGTATGATTCAACTCTATGACATCCTGGAAAAGACAAAACTGTGGAAAGAGTGAAAAGATCAGTGGTGAAAAGAGGGAGCACAGAGGATTTTTAGGGCAGTGAAACTACTCTCTATGACTCTGTAATGATGGATACAAGTCACTATACATTTGTCAAACCCACAGAATTTTCAACGCCAAGAGTGAGCCCTGATGTAAGCCAGGGACTCTGGGTGGTGATGATGTATCATTCATTGTAGGTGCGTGGATTGTAATGAATGTCCCATCTGGTGGAGATGGTGACAGGGGGCTGGGGGAGGGCCGGGGGACAGGGAAATCTCTGTGCCTCACCCTCAATTTTGCTGTGAACCTAAAACTGTTCTTGAAGTGGGAGAGCGGCATGGACATATATACACTACCAAATGTAAAATAGATGGCTAGTGGGAAGCAGCCACATAGCACAGGGAGATCAGCTCCATGCTTTGTGACCACCTAGAGGGGTGGGATAGGGAGGGTGGGAGGGAGACGCAAGAGGGAAGAGATATGGGGATATATGTATACGTATAGCTGATTCACTTTGTTATACAGCAGAAACTAACACACCACCGTAAAGCAACTATACTCTAATAAAGATGTTTTTTAAAAAAAAAAAAAAGTCTTTTTGAAAATGCATATATTTTACCAGAAATTGAGGCATTTCTCATTTCATCACAAAGTGAACAGACACTGCTGCCCCATGCCCCCTACTCCAAGCAGAAAGACAGGGCCTGTTGTTCTGCGGGGCTGGCTGGCCTCTCTGGGAGGAAAGGAGAGGACAGTGGTTCATAATCAATCAGACTAAGACTTGGGGTGACTTCACCAACCAAGTCTCAGCCCTTCAGGCTGAAATGCGATCTATGAGCTACTCTGCAAAACAAACGTTCACAGACACACCAAGGAAAGACTTTATGATTTAATAGCATGCTGTGTAATAAAAAGATAAATATGAACACACAAATTAAAAATCAACTCACCAGATGGAATGAATCGCCCCTTTCCACTGCTACAGTACTAAGAAAACATGAAAACCTGCGCTGATGTCCCTTCCAACGACAGAAGCGCTACTTTCAGGGCAACAACACAGGCCTCTCCTCTAGTCCGGGGCGGGGAGGCAATGGGGAGGACGGTGTGCTGTGTCACTCACAGAAACACACCGATGTGGACAGACGGGGCCCTCCACCGCGTCACACCCCTGTGGCCCCAACCCCCCGGCCCTCCGCAAAGGTCTGCTGAGGGTCCAGGAGGCCCCGACGCGTGCCAGCTCCGCGACATGCTGGCCCTACCACACGGGCAGAAGGTCCCCAGGGAGCCGTGCCCAGGGCTGCAGTGCAAACGCCTCGCTGAGGCCACACGAGGTTTGTCTGCTTTCATGGCGGGGGCGCTCTCAGCTGCACAGAAACAACCCAGGAGGCTGGGGGTCCACGCGGCCCCATCAGAGCCAGGATGGAGCCCCTGCCTGGGCATCCTCTCCATCAAGTACCAGCCGCGAGGAGGCCGGGGGGTGCCGAGACACCGGGAGTCCGAGCAGAGCTTCCGCCCCTTCAGCATCCGTGGGGACGGTTCTCCAGGCCCACAGCTCCGGACAGGGCAGGACGGCGTCCCCGGACTCAGCCCCCAGCAGAGCTGTGGTTTGCTGGCTGGATCTTTACGTGCTGTGAGAGCCGCACAAGCGGGGGGGGGGGGGGGGGGGGGGGGCACGGCCGGGGCACTTCCCAGCCTTCAGGGAACCACGTCCGAAAGGGGGCAGGGCACGCGGGACCCCGCCCAGAGGCCTCTGCGCCATCAGAACTCTGGCCAGAAATGCCATCTTTTCTCCTGGATGCCCTCTCTGGGGGGGGGGGCCCTGAGCTTGGCCTCCAAGGCCAGCCCCACCCTCCTCCCCACAGCAGGCTGGCCGTGCTCAGCCCCAACCTGTGCGCTTCCCTCCGCTCAGAAACGTCCTCAAGACCTGGTCCGTGCACGGGAATTTTACGCACAACTTGACCAACCCTGGAGCGTCCTGATTAAACGTCCCCCCGGGCGAGTCTAAGGGTGTTTGTAGCTGAGACCAGCATGACCCAGTGGACCCAGTAAAGCAGGTCTTCCTCCCCAGTGGGGGGCCTCACCCAGTCCCCGGAGGGCCTGGACACAGCAGGAGGACACAGGGGGATCTGCGGCCCCTCTCGCCACCCCTCCCCGTGCCCGTGTGGAGCCCTGTCGGGTGGGGCCCTTCGCTCCCTCCCTCACTGAGCACCTTCCGTCGGAGGTGACCAGAGCGGGCACTGCTCATTCCAGGGTCACCCTGAGGCTCCCCTCTTCCTGGCAGTGGGAATCCGAACACGACCCCCGCCCGCTAAGTGGAGCTCAGAACCAGCCTCTGGGGTCTGAGGAGGTGACTCTGGTGTGCGACAGGGTCTCTAGGGTTTGGAAGATTCTGCCCCCCAGGACGGCCTGACTTCAAGCCTCACAGAGTCAAAGGCTCGACTTCTGAACGTGAAGCACGGAAGGCCCTTTATTATTACGTCCTCTGACTGTAGAGGGGAAGCCATGGATAGAAAGTTCCAAAACACACGTGCGCACACACGTGCATGCACACACACATGCACACGCACACAAGCGGGCACACATGTGCGCGCACACATACACACACATGCATTTTGTCCAAAATCATCCTCCCCGTTACAAGTGGAAAATGACCAAGATATTTCCATTCTTATCAAAGAGACCATTTAACTTTTTACAGAACATTCATCTGAGCTTAAAAATAGCGGGCGTTGGCGCAGAACGAGTTTGGACTCGCTGTTTCACAACACCAGTGCTCACTGCAGCTTTTTCTAAATTTCAGGAACTGTTGGTTGAGGAGGTTAAGAGCTAATTAAGAGCTAATTGAGAACTTATATTCGTATAAACAGATCTGAAAAGGCGCAACAATTTAAATGATGAGAAGAAACACCATTTCTAACTTTTTTAAGAGATCACTGAAAAAGGACAGATACTTAAATTCGTGGTCCTGTAGCCTCCCAGTAACGGGAGGCTTGATGTGGGGTCATCTGGTCCCAGAGAATTCAGTCCACGGAATTCAAAGGAAGTGGAGGCCACCGACATTTGAAATATGCTTTGGGGACTTCAAATAGCTCCATTATTCTTGTAAAACTAATGGTGGTTGACTTCTTTGAAAATCCAAAGAATTCCACGTTCAATGTTATAAAATAAGTACCTCACCCCTTACCTGTCTCCTTCCTGCCCCTCCCCATGAGCTTCTGAGAGGAACCCTGGGATTTCGATCCCAGAACCCCACCCAATCCACTCCGCTCAGGGTCACCTCCCAGGCCGGGGTGTCCCCTCACCGCTCTGCTGGCCTTCTCTTCCTCCTGGCCTCCCAGCTCTGGAGCCTCTGCCTCTTCCCGTCTGTGCTCGTGGCCCAGGTCATCCTCCCTGGGCCCTAAACCACCTGACGACTCAGCTTCTCCACCTCAGCCGTAACCTTCTCTCTCCTGGATTCAGAACCATGTCCCGCTGCCTACTTGCTGCCACCCCGGGATGTCTAACGGGGATCTCAAAATCAACACCATGGGCCCTCCTTAACCACACCTGCTCCTGCACGGCCTCATGGTGTCTACACGGCCTGTCTCCACCTGCTCAGCGAGAACAGAGGCCCCCCCTGCACCTTCAAAGCCTCGGTCGGATCCGTGGAACGTGGAGCCTCCCAAGAGGCTGGAACCTTCGTTGGATTCACCAGCTGCTCTCAGATGAGGGTGAAGAGGCAGGGCAGCCTCGTCCCCGAGGAAGGGACACCCTGAGGGAAGGCCAGGGCCCAGAGCTGGGCCAGCACCCGTCACAAGGTGGGCTCCATCACCCTCCAGGACATGTGGCTCCCAGGTCACAGACACAGGCCGCTAGGCTCCATCAGGAAACCACAGCCTCCTACCTGGAGCACCAGTCTCTGATCAAAAGGGATCCCGTCCCGGTTGCCAGGCGACCCTGCCCAGGCCCCTGAGGCTCGCTCTGCCTCCGCCCCCGTCTCCTTTCACGATCGTCTTTCCTACTTTTCTACTGTAGACAAGGGTGCATACCGGTCCCATCTATTTAACTAAATGTTATTCAATTTATCTGCAGCGTAAGAAAATGTGAGTGCACGGACCATGTGTAACCAAGATGTTCACTTAATCGATCGCCTTTTCTGGGTTAAAAGGCAGGAAACCATCCTTCAGGGCTGTTCCAGAGTGTTTTTCTACAGAATGGAGAAAACTGCCGCGCTGGTTGGGTTTTCCAGGGAAGCAGAACCAACTGGATAACAGGATGTACAGACACTGCGTGTGCACGTGTGCAGGTGTGTGCCTGTATGTAAACATACACATCTATGTGTACATACCCTTCAGCCTCCATAATCGCGTGGCCGACTCCTCATAATTAACCCACCGTTCTCCTGCCGTGAATGAAGCTGCCAGGACACGGGGGACAGGGACCTGCCTCCCTGCTCTCGGTTCTGCGGGTACATCTCTCGATCGTACGGCAGTTCTACTCGTAATCTTCCGAGGAACCTCCACGCTGGCTTCCACGGTGGCTGCACCGTCTGGCGGTCCCACCGACAGCGCACGAGGTCCCTGTTCTCCATATCCTCAACACACCTGCTATTTTCTGGTTTTCTGACGGCAGCCGTCCTATCGGGTGCGAGGCGGCCTCTTCACCCACACGTTGCGGCGCTGTTACGCGACAGCTCCCCCGCAGTCAGCTGAGAGCTTTAAGAGTCTCCCCACCGCACCCCAGCCTCGTGTCGGAACCTTTGGGATGTCTTCCTGTCCTTCCCCAGCCCCGGGTCGACTGCGGGAGAGATGCTCCTCACTCCAGAACGTGTCCCACAATTCCCTTTGCGACAGGACCCTCGGCCCCGCGTCCTTACCCATCGTGTACCCTAGACGTTCCCACGCCCGCCAGGTGCTCCTGGGACCCGCCCCCTCCTGAGGCCCTCGTGGGCTCCCAGACTGCCTCCCCGCCTGCTCGGGGAAGCCCCCTTGAGACTCCCGCGGATGAGGGGCTCCCCTCCCCCACGGCCCTGAGGCCGCCCGCATTTGAGGGTGAAAGGGTCACGACCCCAGCTGACCTCCTCCAGCCCGCCTGCCACCTGATGGCCCAGGAGGACCGCTCGGACACAGGGAAGCCCACGCCTCTGTCCTGCCTGCACCTGCTTCCCAGCTGCATCCTTTACATCCTTCCCACGGCCTGACCCTTCGGACACTCGCAGCCTCTCAACCCCAACCCGGCAACCTTCCTTCCTCTTTTCCGTCTATGGAAATCTCGAGCATTTTCCCAAATTAAGCTTAAATCAAATACCCTCCTTGACTTTTCATGCCACGCAGGTCCTGGTCACCTTTATCACCTCTCCCACATGGCACTAACTGTGTCCCCTGCCAGGAGCACCACCCCCGCGGGCTGCATCTGCATCTCTTTATACCCGTGTTCCCGGCCCAGAGCATCGTAAGGCCCCGAACAGGAGGGCGCCATCCACGGGCATCCTGAGCCCCAAGGTGTGCATGGGGGGGGGGATGGACCCACAGACCCCAAACGTGAGGACACTAATGGGAGGGGGGAGAAGAAGGGGGAAAGGGGTGAGAAAGAAGACAGAGAGGAAGAAGGGGAGACCACCACCAGGGAAACACGTCTGGGGGACCGGGAAGCGCCGGAAGCTGGGGAAGCTGGAGCCACGAGGCCCTGCCCAGGAGCACGTGTTCCATCCCCCGGAGAAGGGGCGCTGTGCGGAAAGAGGTCCGCAAGGCGACGCGACCCCGAGGAGAGCAGAGCACAGATGGGAGGTCGAGGCGGGTGGAGGAGAGCAACGCCTTCTGGAGGCCGGGAAGGAAAGTGACCACAACAGCACAGAAGCCGAGACGACCAGATTTCTAGCTCTCCACGCGGCTGGGACCCTGTTTCTCAAATTACACTCCCACGGTGGGGCCGGGGGGAGATTCAGGGTCAGAGAAGGTGAGGAAACACTGGACTCGCATCTCATCTCGGTGGCCGACAGTAACCACGAGCACCCTGACGTCCCCACGACATCCTGCAGGAGGAGATTCTCCCCTGATGGCGGGGGGCAGCTTTTCTTAAATGTTTCTAGGAGAAAATGAACGTCTAAGGATCGTTACTGTAACTTTCTGTGCAGCCACGGGATGGAAACAAGACAGGCCACGCTCCACCCGCCGTGGCTCGGGGGCCCACGAACCGTCTGTCCCACGCGGTGCCCAGGACCCACCCTATCAAGCCCTGAGTCCGCACGAGGGCGAGGATCGCGGGCAGAGGGCCGGAGCTTCTGTGTCCTGACGCCGCGGGCGACGGCTCATGCATCTGATGACACAGGAAGGACACGAAGCACAGGTACGGGTGGTGCGTCTGCTGAGCGTGAGGGAGCCTGCCGTCCGCAGAGCTCGACTCACAGACAGAAGCGGAGACGCTGACGGAGCAAAACCGCCCCCGTGGGAACGACCAGAAGTGACAGCCGTCGGGGCACGAGGAGGGAGTAGAGATGGGGTGTCGCACACCAGCTCCCGCAAGAAGCCACCTGGATAGATAAACCCGCTGGGTCTTGGTCACCGTCCGCACTGGTGGTGCCACTCAGGGTGACCGGATGCTAACACGGTGTGGGTGTGTGTGCGTGTGTGCAGGTGCCCGTGAATGTGTGCGTAGAAACACACACGTGTGTCAGGAGGGAGGCATTTCTCACTCAGAGTATTTATTAAGGCGCCATTTCAATATTACAGACAAAGGTCCTGCCTGACCCCCGACACCAAGGTTCCAGGGCCCGGACGGGGGAGAGCAGCTCAGTCCTGGCCTTAGACGCAGGGACCACACGGACCCCTGGGACTGCTGGTGGGAAGGACGCAGACGTCCTGAGGAAGTAAATGCAGCCAGGTGGAGGGCGGCTAACATCTTTTGTTACATTTCACAGGTTATTCATGGACATCACAGCGACACACTGAGTGTTACCAATAAGAAGGGAGTTGGGCCGGTCAGGAGAGGGGAAACTTTGTGTTCTTTTACATTTATTTCTACTGATGTATTTCTTAAACGGTTTCAGTTGCAATTTTGCTTTCAAAATCTAGTAATCTGAGCAATATGGAACAGAAGAGGAACCAGGTTCTCTGATAAAATATCCTACAACCAGCCAAACTATAGGGGGCAAACGTCTCACCTAAAACCACGGGATAAATGAGATTCGTGGGGAGACTAAGTCCACGCAGATCTATGAGTGCCCGGAGAGAGTTTTCCAGCTCAAGGAAAGATTGCCTATTAATTTTCTAAAAAGTAAAAATCCCTATTCTAGGTTGCAGAACTTTGCTGAATTGTTTTACTTATTTTTTCTTTTGGCTGTGTCACTCGACATGCGGGATCTTAGCTCCCCGACCAAGGATAGAACCCGTGCCCCCTGCAGCAGAAGCGCGGAGTACTAACCACTGGACCGCCAGGGAAGTCCCTTTGCTGAACTGTTTTAAAAAGAAGTATTCTACCTTAAAGTATGTACGATCAGATTTATTACTGTTGTCACGCTGCATGAAATTTTTGCCAGTTCTTGGGACGATCCCTGAGGCTCTGTGGGTGAGGGCGGATCACACTTCTCTGTTGGGCCACATACGAGCCCCCGCCTGCTGTGCGCCATCTCCGGGGGACCCACGACGCGTGAGCACGGCGCATGCAGGCTGTGGGTGCCGCTGCTCGGAGGAGAGCTCGTTCGTGTCAAGACGCGGAACCTGCAGCAGGAAAGGGGTGACGTTCTCAGCAGAGTCCCGCCAGCAGTATGCACTGTGTTACCAGGGCCGTGGCGGACACGAATGTTCCATCACGGGGACGGAAGCCTGTAGCTGAGCCCGCACGCTGTCCCGGGACCCACAAGGCAACGGCAGCGGAGGAGGGTAGCCTGGCCGCCGGGGCCGAGGGCAAGAAGCGTGGAGATGGGCTCCAGGGTGGTCATCCGGCCAAAGGAGTGAGAAGAGGGGACAAACCTGACAGAAAGAGGTCAAAGGGAGGAAGGAGGGCCAGGGACACCGGTGATGAGAGCAGCCCCGGCGGGAGGACACTGCCCTTCCCCCCTGGAGGAGGGGGGAGCGCTGGTGAGGACCACAGGCTCCCAGTAGAGGCTCTGGGGGTGTTTGTCAGCAGCAACTACTCAAATACATGCTTTCCCAGCAGCAATCACGTCTTTTCGGTATGGAGTGGGGAAGATCAGTGATGCCATTTTTCCACTCTTGGAACTCTGCCAAGTAGGAGAAGGACAGACTGCGGGGGGGGAGGGGGCCGTTAGTGGCAGAAATAACGACTTGACAGACTCAGGCGGGCTCTGCTCCCCAGGGACCACGGAGACGAGATGGGACAGACGGGGGACAAACCAGAGGGTTGGGGCCAGGTACCGACCGCGGCAGGGCTGACCTCAGAGCAGGAAGGTACCCTCAGCACAAATGAGAAGTGGAGCACGAGGTCCCGCACGAGGGGGGCCTGATGGAGAAAATCCGGCACCACCGGACCTCGGGTCCCCAGCTCAGCACGCCCTGCGCTCCCCGAGAAGAGCCTGTCCCTCTGGCGGATGTTCCAACAACAGAATGGCTGCTAGTTCAAGGCTGACAAGCGTGAAACTGGTCTTTGCAAATGACAGTCAGAGAGCAAAGAACCCTCCGCCCAGAGGCCGGGGGGGCGGGGGGACGGTGAGAGAGCACATTCCTCTGGCCTCGTTCTTGTAGCCCATGGACTAAACAGGTCAGAACCCAACTCCTCCGGGGATCCTAGACCAGATTTGTTCCGACAGCATCTCTATCCGTGTAAAGACGAAAAGGTTAAACTAATAACCATGACCTTTTAACATATGACCAAGCCAGCTTTCATCATTATGGACCCTGGAAGCCTCCTGGGTATATTTATTTCAGGTTTATTGAGGAGCAAGTGACCAATAACACTGTAATCTAAAGTGTAGGCATGATGATTTGATACACATGTACACTGTGAGATGATCACGCCATCGAGTTAATGGACACGCCCCTCACCTCACAGAGGTGACTCATGTGTGTGCATGTGTGCATGTGTGTGCTTTGAGAACACTTGGGACCTACTCTCAGCACCTTTAAAGGACACGATATGGTATTATTCACTGTAGTCACTACGCTGCACGTTAGATTCCCCAGAACTTATTCGTCCTACAGCTGGAAGTTCAGGTCCTTTGACCAAGGTCTCCCCATCGCCCCTCCCCCAGTCCCAAGTAATCACCATTCTTCTCTCTGCTCGATGACATAAGCTTCTGTGCGTGTTCGTTTCTACATACAAGTGATGCCACACAGCATTTGTCTCTCTCTGGCTGGCTTATTTCAGTTAGAATAAACGTCTGCCAGGTTCATCCATGTCGCCACAAGCGGCAGGATTTCCTGACCCTCACATTTTCTTTATCCATTCATCTGTCACCGAACACTTAGGCTAGTTCCACGTCTTGGCTCCTGTGACTAATGCAATGAGCACATAGTGCAGATACCTCCTTCAAGATACTGATGTCATTTCCTTTGGATGCACACCCAGAAATGGGATGGATGGACCATATGGTGGTTCTATATTTAATTTGTTGAGGAACCTCTATACTGTATGTACCAATTTATATTCCCCCCAACAGTGTACTAGGGTTTCCTTTTCTCCAACAAATAATCCGATTAAAAAACAGGCAAAGTGCATGAATAGACATTTTTCCAAAGAAGACATACAGGCGGCCAACAGGCACATGAAAAGATGCTCAACATCGCTGATCATCGGGGAAATGCAAATCAAACCACAGTGAAACATCACCTCACATCTGTCTGATGTCAGAATGGCCCTCATCAAAAAGACAAGAAGAAATTAGTGCTGTTGAGGACATAGAGAAACAGACGCCTCCTCAAGCCGCCATCGACCAGCACACCATCCATCTGGGACTCCATGCACCACCAGTGTAACGAGATTAACGGGGAATCCTGAGCCGAGTTAATAACCACTGTCTGCTGAAAAGTCTCGAATTGAAACATGTGAGACTCCTCCCCTCCGCCCCCTAACTGCAAATCCTAACGCATTTTCCTGGAAACGCTGGCTCCCTCTCACTTCCCAGCAGCTGTGGGAGCCTCACGATCCCCCTCGCTCCCGCTGCGCCCCCACCCACAACCTTCGTCCCTGTCACAAGGAAGAGCAGAGCCGGCGACAGGGACCACAACACCGACGAGCCGTCCCCTGACCCCTGTGACGTCAGAGACGCATCCCACGTACCTGACACTGAACCCCCAATGTGTCCTGGACACCACGTTCTCCTAAAAGGACTTGCGTCCCTGATGTCCCATCTCTGCCCACATATTCAACCTGCCCCCACCACTGACTTTTTCACACGAGCGTTTAAACAGGCTCAGATTCCTCTATCATTAAAAATGAGATCGGCTTCCAGCATGACAGCGCAAAAAAACCCCGCTGCCCACTCCCCAGCGAAGGTGTGACGATTATAGCAAAAAAATAAATGAAAACATTTCAGCCTCTGGAAATGGTCCTGAGGACAAACAGCAAGTGAGGAAAATCTATTCCAGAAAATCTGCACAAATTTGGGGAGAAAGATGAGAGTCTGTGGTACTGGAACTGAATCTGCTCCCTCCCGCCCCTCCCAGCTCAGGGAGACCGAGCCTGCACCCGGGACGGGGCCAACACCAGTGAACGCGTGCAGGGTTGGGACCCCTTCCTCCCCGCCCCCCGGCCCCACGCGTGGCACCAGTGTGCTGAGGACAGGGGGCCCTGACAGCCCTGCCCGCCAGAGATGTGCTGGTTCCCCGTCGGACCGGCAAGCCGAGAGGACCTGAGGCTGCTGCCGCCCCCCACCAAGCGCTCAGTTCCTGGCGGGACGGGATGCTGCTCGGAGAGAAGCCTGTCTTCTTCCCAACCCCCAGCTCCAGCAGCAGCAGCGAGAGCAGACAAAATAGACTTTGAAATAAAAGGTGTTACTAGACATAAAAAAGGACATTTTATAACGATAAAAGGGTCAACCCATCAGAACATATAACAATTATAAATATATATGCACCTTAATGACAGAACACCAACGTGCGTGAATCAAAGACTGACAAAAATGATGTTGATAATAACAGCTGAAGACGTCAACACCTCACTTTCAATAACAGGTAGAACAACTAGACATAAGGTCAACAGGACAGAAGCCTTAAGCAGCACTGTAAGTCAGCTAGACCAAAGACACATCTACAGAACATTGCCCCAACAGTAGCAACAGAGTACACACTCTTCTCAAGCGCACCTGGAACATGCACCAGAACAGACCATACACTGTCATAAAAAAAGCTCAACAAATTTAAAATGAGAGAGTTTACACAAATTATGTTCTCTGATCACAATGAAATGAAATTAGACATCAATAACAGGAAAGAAATCGGAAAACGCACAAATATGTGGAAATTAAACAAAGCACTCCTAAATAACCAATGGAACAAAGAACAAATCAAAAAGGAAATCAGAAAATGCACTGGGATTCATGAAAAATGAAGACAGCTAAAGCAATACTTACAGGAAAATTTATAGCTGCAAATGCCTTTATTAAGAAAGAAGAAAGACCTCAAATCAATAAGCTAAACTTCCACCTTAAGACACTGGAAAAAGAAGAGCAAACTAAACACAAAGCAAGAAGAAGGAAGAAAATAATAAAGATTAAAGCAGAAACTTGTGAAACAGAGAATATAAAAACAAAAGAGAAAAATGAAGTCAAAAGCTGGTTCTTTGAAATGATCAACAAAATCAACGTCTTTAGTTAGACTGACCAAGAAAAAAGGAAAGGTTCAAATTACTAGAATCAGGAATGAAACGGAACACTATACAGACTTTACAGGCAGAAAAAGATGAAAAAAGAAAACTACGAACAACTTGCACCAACAAATTAGATAACTTAGATGAAATGGACAAACGCCTCAAAAGACACAAACTACCAAACCTGACTCAAGAAGAAAGAGACGATCTGAATAGACCTTATAGCAAGTGAAGACAATGAATTAGTAAACAAAAACTGTTCACAAAGAAAAGCTCAGACCCAGATGGCTTCTCCACTGAATTCTTCCAAAAAATTCAGGAAGAATCCGTACCAATTCTTCACAAATTCTTCCCCAAAATATAAGTAAAGGGAACACTTCCCAACTCATTTTATAAGACCAGTTTACGCTGATACCGAAACCAGGCAAAGACCTGATGAGAAAAGAAGGCTAAAGATCAATATCTCTCATGAACACAGATGCATAAATTCTCAATAAAATACTGGCAGAACTAATCCAGCAATATATAAAAATTATTACAAGTTCTTGATGAAAACATTCTACAGACTAGGGATAGAACTAGGGAACTTCCTCAACCTGATAAAAGACATCTACAAAAAACTACAGCTAACATCGTACTTAATGGAGAGAGACTGAATGCTTCCTCCCTAACATCAGGAACAAGGCAGGGGTGCCCACTCTCACCACTGCTATTCAACACAGTCCTGGATGCCCTAGACAGGGCAGTTAGACAATGAAAATGAATAGAAGCATCCAGATTGGAAAGGGAAGAAGTAAAACTATTTGCTGGTGCCATAATCTTGTACATAAAAAATTCTAGGAGGGCTTCCCTGGTGGCGCAGCGGTTGCGAGTCCGCCTGCCGATGCAGGGGACACGGGTTCGCGCCCCGGTCCGGGAAGATCCCACATGCCGCGGAGCGGCTGGGCCCGTGAGCCATGGCCGCTGAGCCTGTGCGTCCGGAGCCTGTGCTCCGCAACGGGAGAGGCCACAACAGTGAGAGGCCTGCGTACCACAAAAAATAATAATAAAAAAATAAAATAAAAATTCTAGGAAATCCATTAAAAACAATTAGAACTAATAAATAAGTTCTACAAGGTTGAAGGATACAAGATCAATATAAAAAATCAATTGTAATTCTATGTACTTGAACAATCTGAAAATAGAAACAGTTCCATTTATAATTACATCAAAAGGAATAAAATACTTAGGAATAAATTTAACAAAAGGAATGAAAATCTTATGCTCTGCAAACTACAAAATACTTTTGAAAGAAATTAAAGATCTGAACAAAAGTACCTCCATGTTCATGAATCAGAAGATTTAACTCTTCAAACTGATGTACAGATTCACTGTGATCCCGCCACAAATCCAACTGACTTCTTTATAGAAACTAACAACGTGACTCTAAAATTCATATGGAATTGCAAGAGACCCAGAATAGCCAAAACAATCTTGAAAAAGAAAAACAAAGTTGAAGGACTCACATCTGGATTTTGAAACTTCCTACGAAATAGTAATCAAGACATTGTGGTTCTGGCACAAGAACAGATTAATGTAACAGAATTGAAAATCCAGACATAAACCCATAGATTTCACGGTCAACTGACCTTCAACAAATGTGCCAAGACCACTGAATGGGGAGGGGAGACTTCTCAACAGATGGTGCTGAGACAACCTGACAGCCACGCACCAAAGTATGAGGTGGGACCCCAATCTCATACCATACACAAAAATTAACTCTAAATGGCGAAAACACCTAAACTCTTAGAAGAAAACATCATGGTAAAATTTCATGACTTTGGATTTGGAAATAAATCGGTGATGATGAGAAAGATCTGGAGATGATGGTGGCGATGGTTGCACAACAATGTGAACATCCCTGATGCCACTGAACTGTACCTTTAAAAATGGTTAAAATGATGAATTTCATGTGATGTATATTTTTCCACAATTAGAACAATAAAATGTTTTTAATCTTTAAAAACTAAAAAAGTAGACATTTAAAAAAGGAATAAAGTTCTAATACAATGTGGATGAACTCAACCTTGAAGACATTAGGCTTAAGTGAAAAACTCCCGTCACCCAAGACCTCACGTCACATGATTCCATTCATATGAAACACCCAGAAAAGGGAAGTCCACAGAGACACGCAGTAGGTTAGGGGGCGCCTAGCACTGGGGTGGGGGATGGGAGGACAGGAGGGATGAAAGTGTTCTGAAACTGACTGTAGTGATGTTGTATAAACTAAAAATCACGGGATTATACACTCTCAATGGGTGAACTCTGCGGAGTGTCAATTATATCTCAACAGAATTGGTTTTTTTCAAATGAAAGAAAAACTTGAGTAGAAGGAAAGTTTGCTCTTATTTAAAAGAATGAGTGTGATGTTTTTTCACCTTTCCTAATAGTTCTTGCTTTGAAATTGAATAATCAAGAAACAGAGACTTCAATATATTATTTAAAATAAAACATAGGGGCTTCCCTGGTGGCGCAGTGGTTGGGAGTCCGCCTGCCGATGCAGGGGACGCGGGTTCGTGCCCCGGTCCGGGAAGATCCCACATGCCGCGGAGCGGCTGGGCCCGTGAGCCATGGCCGCTGAGCCTGCGCGTCCGGAGCCTGTGCTCCGCAACGGGAGAGGCCGCAGCGGTTAGAGGCCCGCGTACCGCAAAAAAATAAATAAATAAATAAAACATAAACAGTAGAATAAATTCCTTCTGAATTTCTGGGGAAGAAAGAAGAAAGCTCAGAAAAGACACACAGCGCAGAGCAAAGTATGTAATCTTTTAAAGTTTTCAAGCATATAAACGCAATGATATAAACTTAAACAATAGCACAAGACATATGTTACATTAAACAGGGTAAAATCACCCAGAAAGAGAAAGACTAGGATTGTGTCAAAAAATAAAATGCAACTCTACGTTCTCCAAAACAGAGAGACATAGAGAAGAACCGAGATATATTACGGCTGAGCTCAGGACAAAACTGTCAAAAACAGGAAGGAGATTTCATAACAGATAAATAGTAAAAGTCAAAATCTATCCTGAGTGCATATGCACTGAAATGGTTAAAGGAAAAATTGTAGAATATTTAAGAAGAAAGTCAACAAAAACACAGTAGCACACGGCTGCTACCACCCATCTCGTGTAATATCTCAGGGAGGCAAGTAACGCGAGGCTGTGAAGACTGAATAAAATACGAATAAAGATCATTTCATATATCCAAATAAATGGAGACGTGCATACCACTATGTGATAGAGTCTCCCAGTGTCAGTTCTTCCTAACTTTATCTGTAAATCCAACATAATCCCAATCAAAATTCCAAACACGATTGCTTGGAAGCTTGAAACGTGATTTTAAAGTTTATCTGGATGAATAAACATGTAGGAAATGAAGGGGGATCACCCTGTCAGATACTAAAAAGCTTCCTGTTAAAACAGTATGAAGTTGCTAGACCAATGGAAGCAAAGAAAAATCCAGAAACAAACCAAAGTACGGATGGAAATGCACAGCCTCAAAAGGGTCCATCTAAAACTCAATTAAAATGGACAAAAGATGGATTAACCGATTAATTTAGGTGTGGACAACTGGACGGCCATGTGAAGAACAATCAGTAGATCCTGGAATTGGTCTGTGATCTGATTAGATTTGCAGAGCTGGGTGACCCTGTGTCCGTGGTAAAGGGGGACCAGGAATCCACAGTTTGGGTGGCTGACGCCTATAATCTGATGTCAGCGGAAGAAAAGGCTTGAGGTCATTCAGTGTTTGCCACCATAGAACATCTTAGGGAAGATAAATGGGGTCGATCAGTTGTTTCTATTTGTTCTGAAGAACTAGAGGGAAGAAAATGATGGGCTGGGTGCTGAACGTCGGCTGCATTTCGGAGCCGGGGAAACACACCGGGCGGCCAGCTCAGCTCCGCGGAGAGGGGACCCCTGGCCCACAGTCCGTCACCCCTAACCCCAAGGAGCAGGGCAAGGGCACAGGTGGCAACACAGCCCCACCAGGGCTCAGGAGGCACCAACCTGCGACGCTCCTGGAAACCTTTCACCCAGAACAGCGGCCAGGACGTGAAATGACGGCCTGACCAGGGCAAGAACAGGACAGAAAATCTAAGGACGAGGGTCTGCGGAGAAGCATGAACCAGGAAACCGTGTCTCCCTCTGGGAAGTGGGGAGACAGCGAGGGGGAGAAATGGCCCATCTACAGGGCTGCTGTCCCCACCCACCCCCTGGGGACACGCCTCATCCTGGGAGCGAGGACGGAAATTCTCGGGCCTCCTCTGCAGGGAAGTGATGCCTGAAAAGTAGACAACGGCTCTGGGGACCTGTCAAGGGGGAAATGTAATGACAAAACTGAAAAATGGCTGCATTTGAGGAAAATTGACAAAGAAATAGCCACAGAAGAAGGAAAATCGGGGTAATGTCGTATTCAAGTAGGCAGAGAGAAATGCTAAGGAAGCGATGGTTGCGTGGATACAAACTGGTCAAGCGCATTACGAAGAATGAAACAAGGGCCTGGAGTTTGACTCTGAACATCAAATTGTTTTGTAAATCAGTGGTGACACTTTCTCAGCCCGTCTCCAAACCCTCTGCTCCCTGAAAAAACCACTTCCCTAATCCTTCCCTACTTCCCTCCTGGGGGCCGTCATGCTGTCCCGCACGTGTCCTGCCCGCAGGGCGCGTGGAGGCCACCGGGTCCTTATTAGATGCCGCTGTATCCAGACCGCAAGCCAGAGGTTCCGGGGAACAATCTCAAACTCTCATGGGTTCTCTGACCAGCTCCTGGTCCCTAAATGTTGCAGCTACGACTTGAGACCATGTGTGCACACTCGTTATGAAGCCCAGGGAGTCGTTTGTTTTTCTTATAAAATGTATTAAGTTCACCTTTATCCAGCCACCAGCCTGGGAGCAGATGGAGGTCTCCAGGGATGAAAAAGCCTTGAGACCTGGTTTCCTTTTAGTGATTATCAGTGACTGGCTGTCACTTTCCACAGAGCAAATTAAGAAACATCTATTTGAATTACTGTACATTCAAGCTCTCAGAGTACGCACATAAATGGAATTTTTCTTTTGCTGCAAAAGAAAATGTGCACCATAGCCTAAGCTGGAGAGAAAAACCCTGCACAATCTACCAGGACACAGGACGGGGCGGGCAGGGCTCCTCTGGTGGGAATGAGGGGCACATTGGGAGGCGTGACCACAATCCAGGCCCCATCAGTGGCTACTCCAAGGGCTTTTTTTTTTTTTAAATAAATTTATTTATTTAATTTATTTATTTTTGGCTGCGTTGGGTCTTCATTGCTGCGTGCGGGCTTTCTCTAGTTGCGGAGAGCGGGGGCTACTCTTCGTTGAAGTGCGCGGGCTTCTCATTGTGGTGGCTTCTCTTGTTGTGGAGCACGGGCTCTAGGCACATGGGCTTCAGTAGTTGCGGCACGCAGGCTCAGTAGTTGCGGCTCACAGGCTCTAGAGCGCTGGCTCAGTAGTTGTGGTGCATGGGCTTAGTTGCTCCGTGTTAAGTGGGATCTTCCCGGACCAGGGCTTGAACCCGTGTCCCCTGCATTGGCAGGCGGATTCTTAACCACTGAGCCACTGGGGAAGCCCTGGTCCAAGGGCTTTAAAGAAAAAACAGTCACCAATGAGATGAAGGCTCAGGCATGACTCCCAGCATATAGGAATGGTTTGGGGGTGGCTGATGGGCCACAAAGGGGAAAATAATAAATTACCTCCAAATTATGCAAAGCTGCACAGTAAACAAAGTGAAGAGAAGAGGCTAAGAGGCCTGAAAGGGGGAGCTGAGCGATGCTGGTGGCAGGTTGGGGCCGGGGGACCGCGTGCAGCCACCTGGTAACTGGCTCCCTGAGTCCGTGTGAAGGTGATGGGGATGCCTGTGGAGACATGGGCGTCCTTTTCTGTTGATGAAATTTAGACCGAGTTGGAATCACCGCTTTCCTAAGAGGGCAATTCCACGTCTTCAGGTCCTTGAATGTCACTGTCTCCACAGAGGACCAAAGTGCCAGGGGACACGATGACGCTTCAGAATCGTTTCCTGACTGTCTCACACTCCTGCTCTCCAGCCGTGCCCCTCGAGGACTTGCTGACCTGTGACGGCATCACACCTAGAAGAGGGACAACCTGTATGTAGAGCGTGTGACCACGAGACGGCGGGATGGAGCACGTATCAGATGTACGAGCCCTAGCAGACCACATCCCCCAAAGCACCGTGTGCTCGGGACAGAAGTCACATCGTGAAAACTGGCATTCACCGCAATGTTTCTGGGGCGCTTCTGTAAAACCACCCTCAGAAACAAGAGCACGTCTCTGGATCACCCACCGTTGTGACAGACCCTCCTTCTCTGCAGCCGACTTGATTTGAGGTTAAGTATGAGTAGCGCTGCTCCTGGAGCTGTGACACAGTGTGTGCCCCACACCTCACGGGACCTCCTCCCAGGGAGATACTGTCACACGTGTTTCGTGAGTGGCCACGGTGGCTCACGTCTCTGTGGACAAAGTTCCCATGGATTCACAGTCATGAGATTTTCTGAATCAGAAATCAGAACAGGAACAGTGGGCCTCCAGCTAGGAGTTCAGGAAGGCGACAGTGAAAGGTCACGTGAATAATGAGTGGGGTCGACGGCAGCTCCAAGTACATGACAGACCTCGTCTGCACCTAATGGATATAACCTCAAGGTCAGACTGTCGCTCGTGTGACACCTTATGACAAACAGAAATCAGAGTCTTAGGAATAAATAAGAACAATGTTCTTTCTCTTATAGGCCCCTTTTTTCATTGTATCCTTAAGGTTAGGTATACTTCTTAAATACAAAGAATAAAGGAAAAAATGTGAAAATATTTTTAATTAGCTGAAAGTAAAGCATCTAATCACTGTGAAAACTGACACCTTTAAATAACTGACAAGTATCTACAGTTGAAGCAATGGGCGTGATGGATGGAGCTGATGAGAAATTTTGAAAATAAACTTTTAAGTGTTGAACTATCTTCTCAGATGTTAGTAGACATTTTCAAAGTGAGTGTAAAATCAGTACAATTATCACAAGAAAGTTGAGAAAATATGTCTACAATACTCACTTGGGTGGAAGACAAAATATACCACTTAAGAAATGCTGGGTTCACCTCCTGGAATTTTACTCAAAACAGAATTACTCAAAGATTCATTTCCCCATTAGAAACCAACATGAACAGGGGATTACACACTGAGAAATCCTCGACATAAAGCATAGATGACGAGGTTAAAGTAATGTCTTAGATAAAATAAATTCTAACATTCTAAAGTAAATTCTAACATTCTAAAGTAAATTCTAACAGCCAACATAAGTATGATTTGTTCATCATCATCAAAGCCCAAATCTAAAACGCTTTGTGTTTATCGCTAAAAGATTACTGTCACCAGGCTCAGTCTGAATCCAGAGCGAAAAAAATCTGTACGACTGAACTATAATAACATCGTCCTTCTTTCGCTCTCAGATACCTTGGATATCACAGCGAATCAACACTATAATATGGACCCAACACCTGCCAGAAGCGTATACGTGACCTCACATCCTCTGTTCCTTCTCCACCAAATTAGAGAAATCACAGCTTAAAGGGTTTACGTTTGCTAATTAAAACAATCAGCGGAGCTTCCCTGATGGCGCAGTGGTTGAGAGTCCGCCTGCTGATGCGGGGGACAAGGGTTCATGTCCCGGTCCGGGAAGATCCCACATGCCGCGGAGCGGCTGGGCCCGTGAGCCATGGCCGCTGAGCCTGCGTGTCCAGAGCCTGTGCTCCGCAACAGGAGAGGCCACAACAGTGAGAGGCCCGCATACCGCAAAAAAACAAAACAAAAAAAAAACAATCAGGGGCATAAAGCTTAGATAATTAAGCATACTTGAATTCAACACATTCCAACATAAAACTGTAAAAAAATAAATAAATAAAGCTGGTTGCTCCCGGGAAAGACACAGAGGAAACACAGGTTTTCTCTTGCACAGAACAAACCCTGATGGTCAGAGACAAAATTTAATTTGAAGATTCTGCCTCTGAGCCCAGCATTCAATGGTCCCTTGATCTATGATGACAGCAGGTAAACAGCGTGCATATCGGATCCCAGGCTTGGACAGCAGAGACGCCTGACTGCCGCTGGGCGTCTGTGTGACAGGCGGGAGAACGACCTTCACGATAGAGCGAAAACAAACAACGTGTAAACAAGAAATCGCAGCCCCAGATCGTTGAGGTTGTGAAAACAACAGAGACCCACCTGCCTGCAGACCTGGGAATCCGACCCCGTGCCACGGAGCAACAGGAAAACACATCTCTGAGCAGCTTTTCCCAAAAGTCACGTGGGACAGGGAGAGACCCAGAAAATTAACAAGGCAAATGCCAGGCTGATTCATAGAAAGGGAGAAACGGCAACTCTAGGAATGAATGAGATTATGAGTGTGAGGCCCACAGGTAACAACGTTGGGGGGAAACACTTAGAAGCTGGGGTTGTGACCTTGAGAACCTGCGGCCTAGGCACCGCGGGCTGCCCATCCCTTTGGCGGGGCTGCCGTCCCCACCCCACCCGGGGCCTTGTCTCTACCTGCTGGCGGGACAAGCTGGGAATGAGGGTGGCAACAGCCTGACGGGAACCAGGAGGGAAAAGCGGATGGAGACGCTGCCCTGGAACCTCCCCGCATGCGCCCCCAGCCTCCAGAGACCCCACCACACCCTGCACCTGCCCCAGGTGGGTTCACAGGTGCTCCAGCACATAGTAGGGGGAGAGGAAACGGAGAAGAGGCTCAGAGAGAAAGGTCTGGTGCTGCAGTGGAAGGCTCTGAACGACACGGGACAGGAAGCCTGACCAGGTGTCTGCTTTCTAGTTTCGGGAAGTTTTCAAAGAGGGGCTGACGGCCCGAGCTGAGAGCAATAAAGAACGCTGGAGACTGGGGGGATTCTGTCCTGCCCCTAAAATAAAGCAATTAAGTAACTATCACACGCCCCCAAAATATGGTCCTAAGATCATATTTTTTCTTCCATATAAAATTTAAGAGGAAACCCATGAGAGTGGATTAGAATATTGTGCCTTTTCAACTATCCCCTCAACCTATTGTAATACACATGGAACAGGGAGGGTCAGAAATTAAAAGGACGCTCTCGTGCTAAGGTAACAAATTAGACAGGGGGGCCTCTGCATGCACACCCACCTCTCCCCGCTGGGAGGACTAACGAGACCCAGAGGCTGGTAGCCAGCAGTGTGGAAGCTTCAGGAAGGCCGTCCTGCCTGAGCGGCCCCGGGACACACGTCCGGCAGAGAAGCAGCAGCCTCCCAGGAGAGATGCAAAGGCTAGCGAGCTGGGACCACGCTCTCAAAGCCACACTTAGGGGAAAACGTGATCTTTTCTCACAAGCAAACGCCCCATACAAACAGGACCTGGCAGGAGGGCGGCAGCTGGGAGAGCAGAGGATGAAGAGAGTCAGGTGAAGGATTATTGCTGCAGCGACCGCACTAAACCCGGAGGGACATCGCAGCATCATCAATACAGAGAAGCAGGAGGCTCGAGAGGAGTCTGAAGGTGGACCCGACAGCGCAGATCAAGAGAGAAAGTGCAGCTTTAAAGTACCATCCTGAAACCAGTCTTACCAGCCAGAGCGAATACAGAAGCATCAGGCTGGGGTCTCAGCTGTGCATTAAGAGTAAGTCCCCTGTACAGTAAGGGTTTACCCTCCTGTAAGTCCCCAGTCCCCTCCTGCATTAACGAAACTCCAGCGGGGATGGATGGAAGGTCTGCTGAGGAGGTTTCCACTGGCCAGGCAGCCAAAGCAGAGGTCAGAGAGCACAGGCGCGAGGGCAGCCCTGTGCAGCCCTCCCAGCCCACGTGAGGTTACGTGTGCGGAGGGACCACCCCTCGGCTGAACACCGAACGCCCACCATTTCCAGATTTGAGAACCCACTCAAGCCTCCTCCATCTAGAAGAGACTCAGATTTTCAACAAGTTTATGTTTGAGATTCCTAAATCCATTTGGCAGTTTTCCACTCAAAATTCCAAAGAAAAGAGATGTGCAAAGAAGCAGGTGTGTATTTATGCCTTATCCTCATAAATGACAAGAACATTGACTAATATAAATATTAATTTTTATTTTAAAATGCCTTACTATTTTGATCGATCCCTTACAAAAATAAACGATCAGTGTTAACGCGGGACCTGGCCATTGGTAAGCGCCGTGAATTTCCAACACAGATGACACTCACCATTTTGTGACTGTAAATGTTTATTGAAAGGAATGTTGTCTGACCGCCATTCTTGAATCCTACATTTTATAGCTCCTAACTACCAGTGAGTGGAAATGTATTAATTTTATTGAATGTAGATTAAAATATGATATCAAAGCATCTTGACAAACAATCAAAGAGGGCCTCCTGCAACCACGAGATCACCCCTCCTGTGTTTTTCTAACCAAAAGAGATTCTAGAACACTGAGATTTTATTTCCAACAAGTATGGACATGAGTTAAATGCTGAAACGTGATGAGATGCCATAGCTGGCTACCTGAAATGAGAACTAAGAAATTACCCTTCCTAGTGGGCCTAAGGTCATCCGATCTTAAACACTGGGGATTCAGTCACTATTTGTTGTTAAGAGCTGGCCACTCAAGCCACGGAGAAAACGATGCTATTGGCATTAATGCATCCTTGGCGGACCTGGCCCCGTCCAGGCGCCCCGTCAGGGTCCACATCCTGACTCCCAGCTCCAAGCCCAACACCACCCTGCTCGCTGAATTTCACCCGCCACATAACCACGCTGTGAGCGACAGGAATAATCCATTCCACAGACAGCTCACGGGAACCACGCACTCAAATGCAGCGTAAACAGAAACCGTTTACAAATAGTAAAGTACAACACAATTGGGCGGCACATACCTGCAGTCAGCTCGGCCGCCAACTTCACACTGATACACCTGAGGGACCTACATACCGACCCGACTCTCAAAGGACCCACATTCTCTGTGGCAACAGAGAAGCACTGTGATTAATTTCCCCAATCCTGTCCATCAATTATATAAGCTACTGAGTAAAACAGGAAATAGGGCTTCGCTGGTGGCGCAGTGGTTGGGAGTCCGCCTGCCGATGCAGGGGACACGGGTTCGTGCCCCGGTCCGGGAAGATCCCACGTGCCGCGGAGCGGCTGGGCCCGTGAGCCATGGCCGCTGAGCCTGCGCGTCCGGAGCCTGTGCTCCGCAACGAGAGAGGCCACAACAGTGAGAGGCCCGCGTATCGCAAAAAAAAAAGAAAGAAAAAGAAAACAGGAAATAATGTCCAGACACATAACCACGCATAGCATGTATCTACCTGTGTGTGTGTCACCACCAGGCTTCCGGGAACAGGGAAAATCACCATTTCAAAAGCTGAGGCTTCAAATTAAATTACTTCCCTGTTTGATTCAAAAAGTGTGGATTCAGAAGCAACCCTGGGTATGGTCTATTCTAAGTCACTTATTTAACAGATGTAGAACCTGAGGAAGGGTTAGAATCGAGTGAATTTCCTGAGGCCGCGCAGCTATTTCCCATCACTGCTGATGTCCAGGGCTCCTGCAGGACCCCCAGGAAAGGGTCCATCAGCCACGGGACGCAGTGCTTCCCACCCGATCAGACAGCAGCTTACGAGGCAATGACTCAGCCCGTGGCCCAGGTCTTACCGCGGCACAGAATCTGCTGCCCACGGGATGTTGTGCTTTGTCCTCCGCTGTTCGCTCTGGTCATAGCTGGAAACGAGCTGCCTAAATTCTCAGCACTTCTGCACCTTGGCGTCTGTGTATCACACGTTCCGACAGTTCCAGCAGTATTCGGAAGGCAGGTTCTAATTTCTTTCTAATTCAATTCTATTTGGACCTACTTAGAAGAGCCACAATCATAAGTGTGTGAAATTATTGCTTCTATATGTATTTCAGGAGCATTACAGAAAATGGTTGAAAACACTGATGCAGAAGGTTGGAATTTCTTTCAAAAGTCTGCTAATCTAAACCGTTGGTGGGATGTGAATTTATATTTAGCTGCCTTTTGAAATACTTTCCTAGGACCATTTAAATGTGTTTACTTGGAGCCCCAGAGTATTATCTGGGGAATGAAATAGCACATAAACTACCAGCAGAGAATAATCTCCTGGCCGACACAGCAAAGCATCTGCCAGCAAATACCCTGCCACTTGGAGGCGCACATCCTGCTGCTCCGGGACACAGATGACGAGCTTGTGCGGCTCCATCTCGGGCCCGGATCAGTGGACACTCACCAGACCAGCTCTGCCAGCACGTCCAACAAACACTGCTGCGGTCAAGGCTGTCAGATACACTTCCTGCAATCTTCTGAATAATTCCCTAGCTTGTTTGGAATTCTAATTTAATTTCACAGTAAATGGTAGCAGGTTTGCAAAAGTCCTGTTTAGAATAAAGCTGGTCAATTATCTGTGAGTCTACTTGTTAACTTATTATTTCATCAGTACCCACAAAGAAGCAAGAACTGTGCTGGGAGCTGTGGACACAAGAAATATTTGTTCTTTAAAAAAAATGTCCGAGGCAGATTTAGAGTTAAGGCTTCCAACTTCTTACACAAGTATTTAGAAATTCTACTGCATGTGCGAATAGAGAAGAATTCAAGTTCAAAGCTGTAAGTATAAGAGAAAGAGTAAGAGAGATGAATTACTGACAGAGCTCAAGTTTTACTTTCCTTTTCACTCTTTTATAAATTAATTCTGAGCATATAGAACATGCTCCGGTGGCAAGTATTCCCTCCAAGGAAGCAAGTCGACCTGAGTGCCATGAAGACCCCGGGCCGCGTCTTCACGGGTGAGAGCAGAGGGCCATGTGTTCCTTCTCAATTGTCTATGTATTAACTAAAAATGAGAAAGGAAACCTTCTAAACAGCAATAAAATTAACAGACTACGAAGTTAATACAAAATACGGAAACAAAGAGATAAAATTCACTTTGCAGATAAAACAACGAGCCACATAGAGGAGCCAAGAGAATCTACTGACAAGCTGAGACAGTCACCAGGACGTCTGCGCACCAAATCAGTAATGAAACTCAGCAGGTGCGAACCCAAGAGGAGGAGCCAACCAGAATAAGCAAGAGAGTTTTTAAAACTCTATTCACAACAGGACCTAAAACTGTACGATGCTTTTCCAGGTATAAATCTAACCAAGGATGTCCAACACCTAAGTGTGGAAACTAACAAATATTATTTAGAACATAAAAGAAGTCCTAAATACGTGGAGACATACACTGTGCTTGTAACAGAGAAGACGAAATATTGTAAAGCCGTAAGTTCTCCATTAACTACTCTATAAATTCTAGCTGATTTGAATCAAAATCTCAATAGTGTTTTGGAAAAATTGATAAGTAGTTTTCACGTGGAAAAAAGTAAGAGGTCTAGAATAATTAAATAATTTTTTCAAAAACAAGACAGGTATATTTGTCTACCAAGTATTAGGTTTTAAAGGCATAATAATTAAGATGAATTATTGCCAAAAGGTTTACTAAACAGACCAAGGAAACAAAATAGAAAGCACTGGAATCGACCCATACTCACGTGGGAACTTGACATATAACAGTGATTGATGTATTTCATATTGATGAGAAGGTGACTAAATTGGAAGAACAGATTATCCCGACTGAAAAATAAAATGACATCCCTATCTCACCCCAAACCAACTCTAAGTAAATTAAATATGTAACAGTGAAATGCAAACTTTAAAGGCTTAGGGAGAAATAACTGGCATCTTTATCATATGGAAGGTGTAGAAGATATTCTAAAGAAAATTAAAAAACAAAAATTGCAAAACAAAAAAGTCAATTTTAAAATTTAACTAAAATTAACATTTTTAAACATATGCACAACAATAGACACTACGAAACGGTTACAAAAGAAGTCGCAGCTGACAAAGGATTAGTATCTCAAATATATGAAGAACATCTATAAATTAATCAAAAAAGACAAATAAACCAATAGAAAAAATGAGCCAAGGATATGAAGAGACGATCAACATAAAAGAAAATATGAAGAGTCAATAAACCTTAGGAAAGTATGTACAATCTCATTAGTGATCAAAGGCTCACAAACAAACAGAAAAACACAATGAGGCTACCCCACAGCCTTCAAATGCCAAAAACTAGAAGTGTTACAACAGCGATTGTTGAATGAGAACGTGAAGTGAAGGAGTTCTCACAGGCTGATAATGGGGGTAAACCACATTTTACATCAAACTGAAAATAAAGTCAAGCTGAAGATGGTCTTGCCCTACGACTCCAAGATTCCACTTCAAGGTAAATCCTAGAGCAGGTTCTCAAACTCTAGCTTGGATCAGAATCACTGGGGTGCTTTTTGAAAACCAGATTTCTGGGCCTCAATACCAAAGTTTCTGGTCCAGGAGGTCTGGGGTTCAAACCCCAGTTCCACCATCAACCGGCTCTTCAGGCAAACAGCAGCCCAGGAATTTACATTTCTAGCAAGTTCCCAGGTGATGCTGAGCTGCTGGACCTGGGACCCCACTTCAAGAATCACTGCTAGGGGGACCACTGCTCTTTCACCCAAGGAGATGGGGGAACTGCCCACCACAGCCGAGCTCTAATGCCCGAAACTGGACATGACCCAAATGCCCGTCAGCCTGAGGAAGGGTAAACCGAGTCATTATAACAGTGCAGTACACACGGACGTCCACCCACAAACACCTGCAAACAACTCTACATGTTTTATTATGTTTTATTATTGACGGTGGAAACAGAGATGCGATCTGTGACAAAAACACGCCTGGGGTGACATGAACCAGATGCCTGGGAGGACCGGTCCAGGGTGGGCACAGAGCGATGCAAGTGAGGGGAGGATACAGGAGCCTCAAGGAATCACATCCTTAAGGCTTCACTTCTTGGAAAACTGAAAGTATGAAGCACATTTGGCTTGATGTCAAGATTCAATACACCTGAGAAGGGATGGGGTGGTGAGTGTTATGTGGTTCTCTATTCCTAGGTCTGCACTTGGAATAGTTTACAATAAAATGAAGAAAATCCTATATCAATATGAACTGTTTAAGAATCAACTGTACATAGTAAACGAATGCTTTATAAAAGCATTTTATTTGGATTAAACCTTGTGTCAGAACACAAACACGTGACTTTGTAGCTAAGGGAGTTTCTCAACCAGTGAGTCCCTAACGTGGTCCACAGGCAGGTGGGCACTTCCTGTCTGCATGGCACGTGGGCACCTGGCCCCCCAGGAGCTTAGGGGTATGTCCAGGGAGAGGGACTCCAGTGACTGGAACAAATGCTCTGCCAGAGCCACTGGCTGTGCCGTTAGGGAGAAGACGGGGGTCAATAAGAACTGGGGTGCACTTACAAAGGTGGGTTTTTAGTTGAACCTTTGAATTCAAGTAAAAAAAGAGGAGCGATGTGTCAGGTAAAAGGTGGGGAGACGTCACTGCCTGCGGGAGAGACACGTGCGAGGTGGTCAGGGAAGGGTGGGCTGTTCACCTGGAACCCAGGTTCTGACCCGGGACCATCAGAACAGAAAACAGCAGGTGACAGGAAACCGAGCACTTAAGAGAATCCAGTAAAGGACATGCCGCTACCCAGTTCTCACACCAAGCGAAGTTCACCTTGATGACGCTCTTCCTCTTATAGCTGCATCCAGCTATCTCATCACTAAGTTGTCAGCTCTGCTGTGAAGGTGCGTCCAGAACGGAGCCCCGTCCCCCGCCCCCTCTGTCCACACCTGGACGGGCAGAGGCTGCAGCCCCCAAGCTGCACAAACTGTGAACCAGCCCACGCTCCCTGCCCAGAGCCCGCCCGCAGCTGTCACCCCAAGGAGCACCGGGCTCCGTGGCCCGACCGAGGCTGGAAGGCTCTGGGCCCTGCTCTCAGCTCCACTGCTCTCTGTCCGCGTCCCATATGGTCCCGTGGGGCCTCGCTCCATGGGTCCTTCTGTCTCGACCCCCGAAGGCCTCTGGTCGACCAGGTGGCCGTCTCATCCACAACCACACCTCCAGCAGCTTCCTTCCCCTGGTCCTACTTCCCACTCCCTTCACAGAAATTACAGCTTTGCATCTACTGTATCACTATCTGCCTGCTTATCCTTGTCTCAACACATAGGCTCGAGATCGCTGAGTATTCACCGTCAAGACGCACGCCTGGGACACACAAGTGACAAGGAAACATTTTGTGGGATAAATGAGCAAATGACCGAACACTCGCCGTGTTTATATTTTTGCAAAGAACGAAAGCGAGAATGGTTTAAGAACAGAGTGACAGGTAAGGGCGTGGGGCTGCAGAAGGAGGAACACTCGCTGACCTTCCCTAAAGCGCTGCGAGCCTCGGCCACGGCCCCAGCGCTTTCCTGAGGGACCCGGACTCTTCCCAGGCCCTAGAAAGCTGTTTAGGCCACGACAAGTGACATTCATTCCACGAGGATGGGAAAAGCCAAGGTGATGTTGAATAGATGGAGAATCTCGCAGAGGTCTTTGAAGTTCAGTTTATTTTTAAACCCCTGCAGGCGGGCGAGCACTTTTGCCATTTGCTAATATCAGGAGAGTCGGAAGCAACGAGTTATTGGTAATTAAAGTGATTTTTCTGAAAACCTGGGAAGTCTTCCCAGGACTCCATTCTAATTTCTAACCAGTGGATTTGAGAATTTACATAACAAAGGTCACACTTGAAATGTGGGGTCAGTACTACTAGAGGACCAGTGAAAAAACTCCCTGCAGCCGTCACAGAATCTACAGCAACAGGGCAAAAAGAGCAAAACTCAAGAAACAGTTACCCTGCTTTGCTTTATTTCTTTAATTGGGAAACAGTGATCTAAAACATAAGCCAAATTTATTAATACTATGAAAAGAAATCATCTTGGCTAACAATAATTTATTTTTTATCACCATTAACACTAAAAAGCTGCAAAAAAAAAAAAAAGCAAAATCTCAATATTAGAAGTAGTACGATGAGCAGCCTATTTTTAGCCCCACCTTTTTTAAGTTTATGTTTGTAACACAACCAAGTCCCTCCTCCGAGCACGTGCCCACCCTTCTGCACGGCCTCCATCCTCTCCTCGGGATGGCATACTTGCGACTTGAATACCTAGGCCTCTGGAAGGGAGCCATACGCCAGAGTGAACGCGGAGAAATGCCAGGATTCTAAGAACATTTCCGTCTGGTTTGTCAAGCCAGCTCTTCATTAAAGGCCGTCACATGTCCTGATGCCGAGACAGCAGACAACCTCACAAGATTTACACAGCCAAGAAGACAACGCAGCCCAAATGCTGATGCCATGAGGTCATTAGCTAATGAAGTTCCGTGTTGCAGCAAATGTACTAATACCCGAGGTTCAAACCCCAGTTCCACCATCAACCGGCTCTTCAGGCAAACAGCAGTCTCTCCACAAAGCCCCGGTCACCCAAACACAGGTTTTGTCCACCCTCAGTTTTTTAGTGACAATAAAATACGTGTGTAAACCCATTTTTTAAATAAATAGACTATTTTTAGAGCAGTTTTAGGAATATAAAAAAATGGAGGAGAAGGAGTTCATATAGCCCCTTCTTCACTCCCCCGACCCTCCCCCCGTGTTATTAACATCTTGCAACGTATGGAACGTCTGTTACAGCTGCTGGACCAATATCATATCAATACATTATTATTAACTACAGTCCACAGTTCAGTTAGGGGTCACTCCTGGGGTTGGACATTCTACAGGTTTGGACAAATGTATCCACCACTATAGTATCATACAGGGTAGTTTCACTGCCCTAAAAACCCTCTGTGCTCCACCTAACTATCCCTCCCTACAATCCCTGTAAACCACTGATCTTTTTACTCTCCCCATAGTTCTGCCTTTTCCAGAATGTCTTATAGTTGGAATCACACAATCTGTAGCCTTTTCAAATTGGCTTCTTTCGCTTCGTAATATGCATTTAAGGTTTCTCCATGTCTTTACATGGCTCGAAGGCTCATTTATTTTTAGCTGAATAATATTCTCTTGTTTGAATATACTACAGTTTATCTACTCACCGGCTGAAGGACACCTTGGTTGCTTCCAAGTTTTGGCAATTATGGATAACATTGCTACAAGCAACCATGTGCAGGTTTTTGTGTGGACATAGGTTTGCAACTCATTTGGATAAATACCAAGGGTTGTTGGATTGTTGGAACTTCAACTGTTGGATTGTTGGATCAAATGGAAGAGTGTAGTTAATTTTTTTAGGAAACTGTTAAACTGTCTTCCAAGGTGGCTGTACCATTTTGCACTCCCACCAGTAGTGAATGAGAGTTCCTGTTGCTTCACATCCTCATCAGCATTTGGTGCTGTCAGTGTTCCAGATTTTGGCCATTCTGATAGGTATGTAGTGGTATCTCTCACTGTTTCATTTTCCATTTCCCTGATGACATATGATGTTGAACTTCCTTTCATATGCTTATTTACCATCTGCATTCAGGTGTTTTTAGATTTTTACCTACATATTTCTTCTTTGATGAGGTATCCATTCAAACCTTTTGCCCATTTTTAAATTGAGTTGTTTTTTTATTTTTGAATTTAAGAAATCATACTAATCCTTTATCAGATGTGTCTCTTGCAAATATTTTCACTGATTCTGTGGACTGTCTTTTCATTTGCTTGACGTTGTCTTTCACAGAGCAGAAGATGTTTTTATTTTAATGAAGTCCAGCTTACCAATTATTCTTACATGGATCATGTCTTTCAGGTTGTATCAAAAAAGTCATCACCATATCCAAAGACATCTAGATTTTCTATGTTATCTTCTAGGATATTTTTAGTTTTGTATTTTACATTTAGGTCTGTGGTCCCTTTTGAGTTTCTTTTTGTGGAGGATGTGAGTATGTGTCTAGATTCATGTTTTCTGTGTGGATGTCCAGTTATTCCAGCACCGTTGGTTGAAGAGATTACCATTTTTTCCATTGTGTTCCCTTTGATTCTTTGTCAAAGATCAGTTAAGTATATTCAGCAAGGTCTATTTCTGGGCTGTCTGTTCTGTTCCATTGATCTACTGACAAGTAGATATTTCACCGATACCACACTCTCTTGAACACTGCAGCTACATTTACAGCAAGTCTTGAAGCTGGGAAGTCAGTCCTGTGCCTGTGCTCCTTCACTGCTGTTTTGCCTATTCTGGGTCTTTAGCCTCCTCTCCATAAAAACTTTAGAATCAGTGTGCTGATATCCACAAAATAATCTGCTGGTGTTTTGATTGGGATTGCATTTAACCTATAGATCAAGTTGTGAAAAACTGACATCTTAACAATACTGAGTCTTCTTGTCCATGAACATGGACTATCTCCATTTATTTGGTTCCACTTTGATTTCTTTCATCAGAGTTTGGTAGTTATCCTCATATAGATCTTGTACGTACTTTGTTAGATTTTTACCTATGTCATGTTTCAGTGCAAAGATAAATTTTTTTTTTTAATTTCAAATTCCAGTTGTTCAATGTTGGTATATAAGGAAGCAATTGACTTTTGCATATTAACCTTATATCCTGCAACTTTGCTACACTTATTAGTTCTGAGTGGGGTTTTCTGGTTGATTCTTTGTGATTTTCTACATAAACAATCAGGTCATCTCAAACAAAGACAGTTTTATTCTCCTTTCCCAATTTGTATACATTTTATTTCCTTTCCTTGTCTTGTTTCATTACCAGGAATTCCAGGAATTGCAGTTATTAGGGTGGGCCCTAGTCCTACGTGGCTGGAGTCCTTATAAAAAGGAGGAATTTGGACACAGAGACAGACACGCACAGAGGGAACGAGATGTGAAGAGGCACAGAGAAGAGACGGCCACCTACGAGCAAACGGGGGATCCCTCCCTCGCAGCCCTTAAAAGGAACCACCTGACTGCACCTCAATCTTGGACTTCCAGCCTCCAGAACTATGACACAATAGATTTCTGTTGTTTAAGGCCACTAATTGTGTGGTACTTCATCACAGCAGCCCCAATAAACGAAAACACACAGTGAAAACCACCTGGGCAGAGGGGTAGGAAAGTGCAGCGGCCAGAACAGGCCTGTCACCCAACACAGCAAAGTGCAGGGGAACCAGTGACCCCGCCGGGGACAGAGGAGGAAGCAGCACGTGACGGGACAGCATGTCACACGTCGTAAGCCACGGGAGCCGGTCCTGAAGCCGTGAATACAGCTCTGTGCTGAGTCCCGAGGGCCCTCCCCATGAACCACCAACGCTGGGGGTCTCGGGGACCCCGACGCAGAGCTGAATCAGGCATTACACCCAAGCTTTAGCACCCAGCATTATGAAAGCCTTGAATTTCTTCCTTACAGCATTTATCTATAATTATTTACTGTGTCATTACACAGCCCATCTCCCCAAAGATTTTTAAACCAGGTCTTATCTAAGTGTGACGATCCAGCGTCTGGAACCAAGGCCCCACATGGCAATAGCTGAATCCATCAGTGGGTTCACATGTGAAAACAGCACCAAGTGCAGCAAAGCCCTCTGTAAAGACCTGGCAGCTGTGCAGTCAGGAAGCTGTGCGAGCACATAAAGCCACGCACGGCTCATGGATTCATCCTTTACGAAACTGCAGAAGTGACAAAGATGCTAAGGTGACAGTGGGTAAAACAATCAGTACCAACGCTGCTGAGAACATAATATTCTATCTGCAATTTATACAGAAGCATAAGAAGCTGGCGGATTTGGTTTGCTTATTCGTCACAGGCAGACGATCCATTCGCTGGCAGGAGAAAGATGCAAATGGCCGCAGGATCCCAAGCAGAATGAAGGTGACAATAATTCACTGCAATTTACAGCCAGTGCGCAGACAAAAGACAGAGGAGGCACCACGACGGTGGGACTGGATTCACCACCAGCCTCCGTTCTTCCTGCTGGAAGGCAGGTGAGAGCAGGTGAAGAAAGCCCACCAGAGATTTCGGGCTGGTGGGTGGGACTTCATTACGTGCAGGGTGAGACCGAGGAAGGTGATGACAGGCCCGGTCCCACAGGCAGTTCCTGCTGTTCAAACTCAAGACGCGGAAGAGGGCGCACGGAGGAGTGAGCTGGGGGCGGGGAGCCGAGCAGGTGCGGGGAGGCGGTTTATCATCCCACCAAGTCGAGTCCTGACGCTTTGATTCAGCTTCAGCCACGCAGGTTCCCAGACCCGAGCGCACGGTGAGAGGTCGGTGCCAGTTCTTCTCCAAAGCACGTGCTGGTGCGGGAGAAGCGCGAGCGCCCGTGGCCAGGGTCACAGCGGCTCAGCTCGGCCTCCAGGGGCTGGGCTCGGGGCCAGCGTCCTGCCTGGCGTTCCCGTGCGCCCACGGACGAGGGACCTTAAGAGAGTTCCTGAACCTCTAGCGTGCCCTTGACAGTCAAGGAAGGATAGTAATAAAGACCCCTGAGGGAGAGAGCGGAGACGAGAGAGGAACCACACGGAGCCACTGGCACGGCGGACCGGCGCCCGGAGCCCCTGCCCCGCCGGCCCCGGGGCCACGGCACGTGCTCGAGGAGCTTCATCAGCTGAGCAGACAGCCATGCCTTTCCACCGCGGCCACCGACTGCAGACCTGTCTGCGCACCTGCCGGGGGTCTGTCCCAGCGGTCGGTGGGTGGATGAGAAAGGAGTGAACCACTAACGGACACAGAGCCAACTGTCCCCAGAAGCCCGCGGGCCCTTCTCGGACCACGTCTGTCAACACACGCGGTAAAATACACACTAAACAGCTACACTGAGATAGAGTAAAAGTCAAACATTTTAATCAAGCTGTAGAAATATAGGAGGTTGATTAACACCTTATTTTAAATGATCGGGCAGCAGATATAACACTGACACTGATCTCAAAGCGCCGCTCACTCGCGACATGACATGAACACACCTGCTGGAAGCACTGAGTCCCACTCAGAAGCTGCTGGGAACAAAGACCATTTCCCCGCACAGACTCACAGAGCACTTGAGTTCCTATCTGCTCCCCCGCGAGGGGTCCGTGCACCCCAAGTCCTGAACCCCTGCCCTAAATTAAGATGTGACGCGTTTATAGTCCTGGAAACATTTCACAGAATGTCAAGACTCAGCTTTGTGTCACAACTATCTTAGAGTTTTTATCAACAATAACGGGATATCAGTGTGTATCAGGGTCCCGGTGAGACGGCTGGCACCAACCAGGAGCTGGAGTAGAGTCTGGTAAAGAGCCCACAGGAAAGTCTGGGCAGGAAGGAAAGTAACAGGCATCGCGGGGCTGGGGGCAGTAACCGATGCCAGCCTCGGACCTGCAGGGGCCAGCGCTCTTTACTCTCAGATTCTTCGTCTGCAAAGTGGGAGGACACACACAGTACACACCGAGGGCGTCTCTGACAAGATGACAACAGACTCTGCCCACGCTCATGCTTCATTCCATGTTTTTTCAGAAAATGAGTTGACTTACTTGGATGGCATGCAAATGAAACAAATACCCAGGATGCCAAGACGACAAAGCTGTGAACTCAGATCCCTAGGGGGGTTTTCTATATGAAAGCCAACAATGGACGTATTTGTCACACGGCGCCCTAAACTAATGGTGCCCATGCAATAAGACAGAATTTCGTAAAAATCTGTACACAGCCAAAGCCCTTGAAATTTGCTGAGGAACGAGGACGATACATCCCTTCGAAAAAAGCTTTGCCTATCCTACCGAGTGTCTTTGTGATTTTTCTGGTGACTGCATTTACAAAGCCAGCTGCTCCTCTGCATGTCACTATACACAAAAATAAGAGCCTCAGAAACAAACCCTATGTCACCTGGTCCGCAAACACTTTTTAAAATGTTTCCAGGAGTGGGAGAAAATATTTGCAAACGATGTGACCAACAAGGGATTGATTTCCAACATATACAAACAGCTCATACAGCTCAGTATCAAAAAACAAACAACCCAATCAAAAAATGGGCAGAAGATCTAAATAGACATTTCTCCAAAGACATACAGATGGCCAAGAGGCACATAAAAGGATGCTCAACATCACTAATTATTAGAGAAATGCAAATCAAAACTACAATGAGGTATCACCTCACACCAGTTAGAATGGGCATCATCAGAAAATCTACAAACAACAAATGCTGGAGAGGGTGTGGAGAAAAAGGAACGGTTTTGCACTGTTGGTGGGAATGTAAATTGATACAGCCACTGTGGAGAACAGTATGGAGGTTCCTTAAAAAACTACAAATAGAACTACCGTATGACCCAGCAATCCCACTCCTGGGCATATACCCTGAGAAAACCATAATTCAAAAAGAGTCATGTACCACAATGTGCATTGCAGCTCTATTTACAATAGCCAGGACATGGAAGCAACCTAAGTGTCCATCGACAGATGAATGGATAAAGATGTGGCACATATAAACAACGCAATATTACTCAGCCATAAAAAGAAACAAAATTGAGTTGTTTGTAGTGAGGTGGATGGACCTAGAGTCTGTCACACAGAGTGAAGTAAGTCAGAAAGAGAAAAACAAATACCATATGCTAACACATATATATGGAATCTAAAAAAATAAAATAAAAATGGTTCTGAAGAACCTAGGGGCAGGACAGGAATAAAGATGCAGACGTAGAGAATGGACTTGAGGACATGGAGAGGGGGAAGGGTAAGCTGGGATGAAGTGAGAGAGTGGCATGGACATATATACACTACCAAATGTAAAATAGATAGCTAGTGGGAAGCAGCCTCATAGCACAGGGAGATCTGCTCAGTGCTTTGCAATGACCTAGAGGGGTGGGATAGGGAGGGTGGGAGGGAGATGCAAGAGGGAGGGGATATGGGGACATACGTATGCATATGGCTGATTCACCTGATTCACTTGGTGTACAACAGAAACTAACACAGTATTGTGAAGCAATTATACTCCAATAAAGATCTATTTTAAAAAACTGGTATTTAAATGTTTACAAAACTTTTCCTTGTTAAATACATATTGCATTAATTAATCATGTATATAAGGTGCAAAATATATAAGGAAAGGTCAACTGTTTAATGCTAAAATATAAATTAATTATTTAATAAATGCATAAAACTGAATATTAAACAAAGTAAAAACTGAGTAAATAGTCCTCTCTCAAACAAAATTCCTTGCAAAACAAGAGAATCCATGAAGAATTAATGAAATTTATCTTCTCAAGAGTGTGGCAGGCTGGATATTCTAATTACACCAACACTGGAAACAGATATTCAGAACAAAATAACTGTGAAAATCTTTTTTAAATTTACAGATGTGCTGAAAATATATCTTTGAAAAGTTTAAAAGGCAGGCGAATCATATGCAATAAATATATAAGTAAATAATAGACAAACCTCAAACTATTCCTCACATCTTACACAAAAATTAGTCAAAAATAGTTGAGACTTAAATATAAAACTTAAAACTATAAGATTTTTGGCAAAAATCATAGGAAAAAAATCTGTGGCTTTGCGGCAGGCAAAGAATTCTTTGACACAACTCCAAAAGCACAGTTCATAATAGAAAAAATGATAAACTACACATTATTAAAATTAAAATATTCTGTTGTTCAAAATAAACTTAAGAAAAAAAAAAGACAACTCACAACTGGGGGAATATATTTCTAAACCACATAGATGAGAAAAGACTTGTACCCAGAATACATAAGGAAATGTCAAAATTAAACATCAAAATACAAACAACCCTTTTTTTAAAGCAGGCAAAACATATGAACAGACCCTTCATCAAAGAATAAAGATGGAAAGTAAACATGTGAAAAGAGGCTCAATGTCATTAGTTATTGGGGAAATTCAATAAAAACCTCAACAGAGATGCAACCATCTACTGTCAGAAAAGCTGGGAGAGTCACCCAGCCTTAGAAGCCCAAGCCACAGGGACCCGGAGCCATGGGGACCCAGAGCTACAGGGACCCAGAGCCATGGGGACACAGAGCCACGAGAACCCAGAGCCATGGGGACCTGAAGCCAGGAGGACACGGAGCCACAGGGACCTGAAGCCACAGGGACCCAGAGCCACGAGGACCTAGAGCCATGGGGACACGGAGCCACAGGGACCCTCGTGCTTTGGGGGAGGCAGCACACAGGGAAAGGGTGTGGCAGTTTCCAAAGAAGTTCACACATGCTTTCCCTTCAACCAGCCCCCCATCCTGGTGCTGAAATGAAACCCCCATGAGAACTAAGAACCTATTTTCACATAAAGTCCTGCACAGGAACATCCAGAGCAGCTTCACCCGTAATCATCGGAAGTTGCAAATAGTTCAAATGTGTTTCCACAATGGTATCGATAAAGAAACTGACACAGTCACACCATGGAACACCGCTCAGCAAGTTTCCAAGCGGAACTCCTGGTGCCGCAGCAGCGGGATGGACCTCAGATGCACTGTGCTAAGGGCAGGGAACCAGCATCACAGGCTATGCAGTGTGTGGCCCCGTTTACACGGCATCCACGAACAAGTGGATGTGCAGGGACAGGAAACAGTCAGCCGGTGCCTAAGGCCTGAAGAATTCTGTCCATAACCTGTGGAGCACAGCTAAAATTACACCTGCAAGGAAGTCTTCCCCCCTTAAATCTTCATATTAACTAGAAATAGCACCATAAATAAACAAATAAACTAAGCATCCAACCTAAAAAGCTAGAAAAGAACCACAGAACATAACAAAGAAAGGAAAGAGGAGGAAATAATAAAGAGAAAAGAAGAAGCTAATGGAAACTAAACAGAAAAAAGCTCACAACAGAGATGGTACAACAACAAAAAGCCTGGTTCATTAAGAAATTCTGGCCAGAATTATGCAGAAAAAAAAGAAAGAGCATATAAATTATATCTCAATTAAGGTGTTATTAAAATTGCTTTAATTTTAGTTAAAAATCAAAGGCACTAAAAACCAATATCAATGAACAGGAGAACATAGCTTAAAACAACACAAAGATCAAACAGATCCTAAGAGACAATGAACTTTTTCCAACAAATTTGAAAATGAAGATGACATGGAAAAGTTTAGATAAATGAAATTTCCCTAAGCTGTCTCAAGAAGAAATAGAAAATCTAAATAGTCCCTAATCATTACAGTTATCGAGTCAGAGGTTTTAAATCTTCCCACAAAGAAAACATCAGGTCCACGCGGTTTTAATGGCAAGTTCTACAAAATATTTAAGGTAAAAGATTTCCAGTTGTACAGAAACTATTCCAAAGCAAATAAAAAGCACCCAGCTGCAACTCACTTTATGAGACTAGCATAAATGTAGTAGCAAATCCTAACAAGAAAAATAGGAGAAGCAAAACAACCTGGCTAGTATCATGCAGCAACATGGATGGAAAATCATAAACAAAATAAAAGCAAGCTAAATATGGAAAGGTAAAAAAAATGGTACGAGGTGAGCCGTATCCCACAAACGTAAATCTGAGATTAGAAAATATATGAATACCCACCCCATTAACAGATTAAAGAAGAAACACTGTATTATAATCTCAACAGAGGAAGAAAGAGCACTTGTGAAAATGTAATACCTGTTCATGATTTTTAACAGTACTTAGCAAAACAGGAACAGAAAAGCACTTTTTTTTTTTTTTTTTTTTTTTTTTGCAGTACGCGGGCCTCTCACTGTTGTGGCCTCTCCCGTTGCGGAGCACAGGCTCCGGATGCGCAGGCTCAGCGGCCATGGCTCACGGGCCCAGCCACTCCACGGCATGTGGGATCCTCCTGGACCGGGACACGAACCCGTGTCCCCTGCATCGGCAGGCGGACTCTCAACCACTGCGCCACCAGGGAGGCCCCAGAAGAGAACTTTTTAAACTCAATAAACCTACAGCAAACATTCCATGGTGATGAGAAACCACACAAATGTGCCCACTAACACCTTTTCTTTTCATTAAAAGAAGAAAAATGAACAAAAAGCTTAAGGACTAGATAAAGTCCAGGGGAATTAAAGATGTAGTGGTAAATGATGCAGCTTCTAGAAGGCAGTGCAGGAGGCTGCATGAATATTCTGTGTGCTCCACCTGTTCCCGGGAGCTGAGCTCTGGGGCTGTCCCGCCCGCCAACCCGCCTCTGGCTGCCAGCTGGGGTTGTCCAGTTGATGATGGGCAAACGCAGGAAGACGGTAAGTTTGGGGCGTTTGCTCCCCAGCGCCCTCCCTGATGGTCAGGGGGTTCCAAACAAATTTTCGATTCTTCAAAGACACTAACAACCACAGCTCTGCCTGCAGCTCCCGTGGGCCTGCACCTTGTCCTTCTGACCTGAGAGCAATGCTCTCCAAGGTCCCTTCACCAAACTGTCCTCATTTCAGGGTGCCACCTGCTTCCCCACAGGACCTGGTGACATAACCACTAACCACAAAGAACAAGATTAATGAGTGGACTTGACTAACCTTAAGAATTTCTGTTCATTAAAAGAAACCATAAAGAGCATGGAAAGACAAGTACACATTGGGAAGAGAAATTTGCAATATGTATAAGTGATACAAGATTTGTATCCAAAATGTTAAGGATTTCTAAAAATCAGCAATAAGAAGATAATCAAGTAGAAAAATCAACAAAATTTTTGTATAAGCATCTATCACGGTAGGAAGTATGTATGGCCAACAAATATAAAAAATAGCCAATCTCATTAATAATCAGAAAAATACAAATTAAATGAGATATCACTTCACATCCAAAAGACGAGCAAAAAATTTTAATCTCACTATGACAAGTGAGAGAACTGAGAGAAACCCAGGGCCACACCCAGGTCCAGTGGGAGTGGACAATGGTACAGTGACTTTGGAAAGCACTTTAGCATCATCTAGTAACAATGAAACAGGTCTTCCACAAGAGAAGGGCATACAGAAATTCACACACAGGTGTCAGGAGATATAAGCAAGAATACCCACAGCATCCCTGAAACGACAAAACTGGAAACAATACAAAACTGGAAACAATGCAAACGTTCAGGTAGCAGAAAATGGAGAAATCAACTGTGATGTATTCATACAATTGACATTTTTAACGAACAAAACTCAGCGGCAAGCAAAATGCAGATGAATCTCAAAATACTGAACTAGAGTAAATCAGATTTACAAGAGTAAATCAGAGAAGAATACACCACGGTTCCATTAATATAAAGTTCAAATACTTGCAAAAGTAAGCAATATTTTGTTTAGGGAATAGAAATATTTTTAGTAAAACTACTTTTTAAGTTTCTTTTAAAAGGCAAGGGATTACCTCCGTGAGGCTCAAAGAATCAAAGAGGGGGACTTCCCTGGTGGCGCAGTGGTTAAGAATCTGCCTGCCAATGCAGGGGACACGGTTCGAGCCCTGGTCCAGGAAGATCCCACAAGTCACGGAGCAACTAAGCTCATGCACCACAACTACTGAAGCCCGCGCGCCTAGAGCCCATGCTCTGCAACAAGAGAAGCCACCGCAGTGAGAAGCCCGCGCACCTCAACGAAGAGTAGCCCCCACTCGCCGCCACTAGAGAAAGCCCACGTGCAGCAACAAAGACCCAACACAGCCAAAAATAAAAAATATAAATAACTGCATTAAAAAAAAAAAAGAATCAAAGAGGGGCCCAGAGAGAACTTTGAATAAAATCGTGAAGCCTCAAGTTTTTTCTTAAACTGAGTTTTTATCATTTTTTCATACTTTATACATATTTTAGAAATATTTTTATATCTGTACAATATTTAATGAAACCATTTTAAATGAAAAGAATGCTACTGCCACTACAAAAACATGTCTAACAACCCGAGAAACTTCCGTCAGCCCCTAAATGATAGCCAGCCACCTGGCTATTTTTCCAGAGGAAAAAATAGGTTTCCACCATTCCAATTTCTTTTATCATTTATCACAAGCAGGAAACATTATTAGCATCTGAATGGTGATCCTGTAACATTTGCTTCTATTCAAAGCATAATTCTAAATTAGCTTCCTGAAAAACCACTTTGAAAGACGGCTGAGTCCAGGCAACTTGAACAACATAAGTCAAATAAATACAGCAGGTGTGCTGCACTGCACAGTTTGATCTCAGTGATTCTGGAAAATACCATGGCTAACTGCTGCCCACCTGCTGGTCCAGGACGGTCCCTCGTGAGGTGGGCATTTAACACATGCAGGAGCCACACCCCTGGACCAGGGTTCTCAATGGGAGACTGTCCTTGGGGCGTCTGGCAGAGCTGAGAGAGCATTTTTGGTGTTTACAATGACTGGGGTTATTAGCGGCCTTAAAGAGCAGGACCAGAGATGCTATATTTCCTGTAACGCCTGGACACCCTGCACAGCAAAGACTGGTCCTGCCTGGCCCGCGACTTTGAGGTGGTTCTCCAGATGCTCTTGTGAGTTGGCCAGTCCAGTGGACCATTATCTGAGCGAGAACTTAGCTCCATCATTTAAAAAGAAAAAGTCTTTTTTCTTTTGATCTGCTTAGGCTCACATACATATAAGGAGGGCTGTACTTTGGCATTTCTTTGAAGCTTTACAAAGAGTTTTGCCTTTTTTTTTTTTTTTTTTTTTTTTTACTATTTTGGAAAATCATTTCATGGAGGACAAAATGTTAAGATGGTATTAGAGTTGCCAAAACAGCTGCGTTGACAGTGACCCTTTAAACTTAAAGAGATACACCTATGTATCTCTTCTCTTTAATATCAACTATGAATCAAATGTGTCAACTTTCACTTGAATATAAACAAACACACTCATGCTAAGTTTCCACAATCTTCTCCTTTTTCCATTAAGTCACTGACTATATGCACACTTAGCAGATGCGTATTAAAATATGTATTATTTTATTATGAAGTCTTTTCTTTTTATTTCACCCTTATAATAGGAGTGGGCATTATGTCAGTGTTCAGTTATGCGTATCACAAAGTTATAATAGCTACACGTTTCTTTCCTTTTTAGCAAAAAAAGGCAAGTGCTGGACACATTAACAGTGTGAGACTCCTCCATCTGATGCCGGCGAACTTTGTCTTTCCCCGAACAGCCAGACTTGTCAAGATACAGCCTGGATTGTTAATTGTGTCACTGGCATTTTTACCAACACATTTTTTTAATATGTTCTTCACAAAAGGTGGAGGTTAAACACACACGAAAAAGCATCCATTATTCAGCCTGATGCAGCAGAAATCAGAATTACAGGATCAGGAGACATGTATTGAGAGAGGCAATCCCCATGGGTACTGAGAGACCCAAGAGTGCAAGGCACCCCCATTCTTTCCTTGGGGCATTTCTAAGCATGGCGATTGCAGCAGAGCAATCTGCTCCCTTCAGGACCAAGAACAGATTCCTTAATGCTTGGGATTCCCCGAGCTTCTATTCCTCAGGTGACAGTCAAACCCACTGCATACGAGCATACACCAGGGAATTTGGAGGGTCCCGGTGTTTGACTTTCTATGAGTAATAAAGTCCTCTGTGACTGACCCAGGCACGCCCTATCTTCTGCCAGCAACATGACACAGTAATGGGCTGCTTTTTTAGCCTCTAAGACATAAAGGCAAATGCCAGGCCCAACACCGAGGTTCACGGCAATCTGCTGAATCCCCTTCTCTGTCAATTTCTTGATCTGAAAGACTGGGGAAATGTTACATAAATCACATGTACGATTTATGGAGCCACGGAGCAGAACATGCAGGCACAATTACCATCTAGTTCCTCTGCTACTGAAAATAATGGTTCTAATTTGAAAGCCTTACTTTTCAAAGTAAATTGACACATCATACACAAAACCAGTTTCAGATTGAGAGCAAATATAAATGAAAAAGTAAAAAAAACAAAATTCAAGAGGAAAACCTAGGGGATCATCTTATGACCTGGGAATGAGAAGAGAATTATTAAATAACATAAAAAATAATGCCAGCATACAGGAGAAAATGATTATATTAAAACAGAGAACATCTGCTAATCAAAATATACCATGAAGAAAGTTAATTCAATCACAGAGTCAGAAAAAGTAACTGAAATCAAAGATGGATAGCCAGAATATATAATCTATTACTATATAAATTTTTAAAAATACAAGGACAATAGCTCATTAGAAAAATGGGCAGAACATTTATATAAGCACCTTGAAAATGAGCCAAACAACTAAAAATATATATAAAGGTGCTTAACTTCATTAGCCACCAGATAACACACATTAAAACTACAATTGGGGGGAGATCTTCAACCTGGTGGAGGAGTGAGACGTGGAGATCACCTTCCTCCCCACAAATACATCAGAAATACAGCTACATGTGGAACAGCTCCTACAGAACACCTACTGAACGCTGGCAGAAGACCTCAGACCTCCCAAAAGGCAAGAAACTCCCTGCGTTCCTGGGTAGGGAAAAAGAAAAGAGAAAAAACAGAGACAAAGAATACGAACGGGACCTGCACCTCGGGGAGGAAGCTGTGAAGGAGGAAAGGTTTCCACACACTAGGAAGCCCCTTCGCGGGCAGAGACGGGGAGTGGTGGGGTCGGGTGGAAGCTTCAGAGCCGCGGAGGAGAGCACAGCAACAGGGGTGCTGAGGGCAAAGCAGAGAGATTCCCGCACGGAGGATCGGTGCTGACCAGTACTCACCAGCCCAAGAGGCTTGTCTGCTCACCCGTCAGGGCGGGCGGGGCTGGGAGCTGAGGCTCGGGCTTCAATTGGATCGCAGGGAGAGGACTGGGGTGGGCGGCGTGAACACAGCCTGAAGGGGGTTAGTGCGCCACGGCTAGCCGGGAGGGAGTCCGGGAAAAAGTCTGGAGCTGCTGAAGAGGCAAGAGACCATTGTTTCGGGGTGCGCAAGGAGAGGGGATTCAGAATGCCGCCTAAACGAGCTCCAGAGACGGGCGCGAGCCGCAGCCATCAGCAAGGACCCCAGAGACGGGCATGAGATGCTAAGGCTGCTGCTGCCGCCACCAGGAAGCCTGTGTGCGAGCACAGGTCACTACCCACACCCCACTTCCAGGGAGCCTGTGCAGCCCGCCACTGCCAGGGTCCCGGGATCCAGGGACAACTTCCCCGGGAGAACGCACAGCGCGCCTCAGGCTGGTGCAACGTCATGCCAGCCTCTGCCGCCGCAGGCTCACCCCGCATTCCGCACCCATTGCTCCCCCCGGCCTGAGTGAGCCCGAGCCCCCTAATCAGCTGCTCCTTTAACCCCGTCCTGTCTGGGTGGGAACGGATGCCCTCAGGCGACCTACACGCAGAAGCGGGGCCAACTCCAAAGCTGAACCCCAGGAGCTGTGTGAACAAAGAAGAGAAAGGGGAATCTCTCCCAGCAGCCTCAGGAGCAGCAGATTAAATCTCCACAATAAACTTGATGTACCTGCATCTGTGGAATACCCGAATAGACAACGAATCATCCCAAACTGAGGAGGTGGACTTTGGGAGCAACTGTAGACTTGGGGTTTGCTTTCTGCATCTAATTTGTTTCTGGTTTATGTTTAGCTTAGTATTTAGAGCTTATTTTCACTGATAGATTTATTTACTGATTTGGATGCTCTCCTCCTTTTTCTATATATAGATTTCGTTTTCCTTTTTGTTTTTTTGTGAGTGTGTATGTGTATCCTTCTTTGTGTGATTCTGTCTGTATAGCTTTGCTTTCACCATTTGTGCTAGGGTTCTGTCTGTCTGATTATTTTTTGTTTTTAGTGCTTGTTATCATTGATGGATTTGTTTCTTGGTTTGGTTGCTCTCTCTTTCTTTATGACTTTTTAATTATTTTATTTTTAATAATATATTTTTAAATAATTTTATTTTATTCTTACTTTCTTTCTTCTTTCTTTTTTTCTCACTTTTCTTTGGAGCCGTGTGGCTGACAGGGTCTTGGTGCTCCAGCCAGGCGTCAGGCCTGTGCCTCTGAGGTGGGAGAGCCGAGCTCAGGACATTGGTCCACCAGAGACCTCCCGGCTCCACATCATATCAAACAGCGAAAGCTCTCCCAGAGATCTTCATCTCAACGCTAAGACCCAGCTCCACTCAAGGACCAGCAAGCTACAGTGCTGGAAACCCTATGCCAAACAAATAGCAAGACAGGAACACAATCCCACCCATTAGCAGAGAGGCTGCCTAAAATCATACTGAGGTCACAGATACCCCAAAACACACCTCCGGACATGGTCATGCCCACCACAAAGACAAAATCCAGCCTCATCCACCAGAACACAGGCACCAGTCCCCTCCACCAGGAAGCCTACACAACCCACTGAATCAACCTTACACACTGGGGGCAGACACCAAAAACAATGGGAACTACGAACCTGCAGCCTGTGAAAAGGAGACCCCAAACACAGTAAGTTAAACAGAATGAGAAGACAGAGAAACACACAGCAGATGAAGGAGCAAGATAAAAACCCACCAGACCAAACAAATGAAGACGAAATAGCTAGTCTACCTGAAAAAGAATCTAGAATAATGATAGTAAAGATGATCCAAAATCTTGGAAATAGAATGGAGAAAATACAAGAAATGTTTAACAAGGACCTAGAAGAACTAAAGAGCAAACAAACAATGACGAACAACAAAATAAATGAATATAAAAATTCTCTAGAAGGAATCAATAGCAGAATAACTGAGGCAGAAGAACGGATAAGTGACCTGGAAGATAAAATAGTGAAAATAACTACTGCAGAGCAGAATAAAGAAAAAAGAATGAAAAGAATTGAGGACAGTCTCAGAGACCTCTGGGAAAACATTAAATGCACCAACAATCGAATTATAGGGGTCCCAGAAAAGAAGAGAAAAAGAAAGGGACTGAGAAAATATTTGAAGAGATTATAGTTGAGAACTTCCCTAATATGGGAAAGGAAACAGTCAATCAAGCCCAGGAAGAGCAGAGAGTCCCATACAGGATAAATCCAAGGAGAAACACGCCAAGACACATATTAATCAAACTATCAAAAATTAAATACAGGGCTTCCCTGGTGGCGCAGTGGTTGAGAGTCTGCCTGCCAATGCAGGGCACACGGGTTCGTGCTCTGGTCCGGGAAGATCCCACATGCCATGGAGTGGCTGGGCCCGTGAGCCATGGCCGCCAAGCCTGCGCGTCCGGAGCCTGTGCTCCACAACGGGAGAGGCCACAACAGTGAGAGGCCGCGTACCGCAAAAATAAAATAAAATAAAAAGACCCTGAATAACCAAAGCAATCTTGAGAAAGAAAAATGGAGCTGGAGGAGTCAGGCTCCCGGACTTCAGAAGATACTACTAAGCTACAGGACAGTATGGTGCTGGCACAAAAACAGAACTACAGATCAATGGAACAGGATAGAAAGCCCAGAGATAAACCCACGCATATGGTCACATTATCTTTGATAAAGGAGGCAAGAATATACAATGGAGAAAAAACAGCCTCTTCAATAAGTGGTGCTGGGAAAACTGGACAGCTACATGTAAAAGAATGAAATTAGAACACTCCATAACACCATACACAAAAATAAACTCAAAATGGATTAAAGACCTAAATGTAAGGCCAGACACTATAAAACTCTTAAACAAAAACATAGACAAAACACTCTATGACATAAATCACAGCAAGATCCTTTTTGACCCACCTCCTAGAGAAATGGAAATAAAAACAAAAATAAACATATGGGACCTAATGAAACTTAAAAGCTTTTGCACAGCAAAGGAAAACATAAACAAGATGAAAAGACAACCCTCAGAATAGGAGAAAATATTTGCAAACGAAGCAACTGACAAAGGATTCATCTCCAAAATTTACAAGCAGCTCATGCAGCTCAATACCAAAAGAACAAACAACCCAATCAAAAATGGGCAGAAGACCTAAATAGACATTTCTCCAAAGATATACAGATTGCCAACAAGCACATGAAAGAATGCTCAACATCACTAATCATTAGAGAAATGCAAATCAAAACTACAATGAGGTATCATCTCACACCAGTCAGAATGGCCATCATCAAAAAATCTACAAACAATAAATGCTGGAGAGGGTGTGGAGAAAAGGGAACCCTCTTGCACTGCTGGTGGAAATGTGAATTGGTTCAGCCACTATGGAGAACAGTATGGAGGTTCCTTAAAAAACTACAAATAGAACTACCGTATGACCCAGCAATCTCACTACTGGGCATATACCCTGAGAAAACCATAACTCAAAAAGAGTCATGTACCACAATGTTCACTGCAGCTCTGTTTACAATAGCCAGGACATGGAAGCAACCTAAGTGTCCATCGACAGATGAATGGATAAAGAAGATGTGGCACATATATACAATGGAATATTACTCAGCCATAAAAAGAAATGAAATTGAGTTATTTGTAGTGAGGTGGATGGTCCTAGAGTCTGTCATACAGAGTGAAGTAAGTAAGAAAGAGAAAAACAAATACCATATGCTTGCACACATGTATGGAATCTAAAAAAAAAAAAAAGGTTCTGAAGAACCTAGGGGTAGGACAGGAATAAAGACGCAGATGTAGAGAATGAACTTGAGGACACAGGGAGGGGGAAGGGTAAGCTGGGATGAAGTGAGAGAGTGGCATGGATGTATATACACTACCAAATGTAAAATAGATGGCTAGTGGGAAGCAGCTGCATAGCACAGGGAGATCAGCTCGGTGCTTTGTGACCACCTAGAGGGGTGGGATAGGGAGGGTGGGAGGGAGATGCAAGAGGGAGGAGATATGGGGATATATGTATATATATAGCTGATTCACTTTGTTATAAAGCAGAAACTAACACACCATTGTAAAGCAATTATACTTCAGTAACGATGTTAAGAAAGAAAGAAGAAAGAAAGAAAGAAAGAAAGGAAGGAAGGAAGGAAGGAAGGAAGGAAGAGAGAGAGAGAGAAAGAAAGAAAGAGAGAGAGAGAAAGAAAGAAAGAAAGAAAGAAAGAAAGAAAGAAAGAAAGAAAGAAAGAAAGAAAGAAAGAAAAAGAAAAACTATAATCGGACACCATTGCAAACTCCCCAGGATAACTGAAATGAAAAGCATAGAATACACCAAGAGTTGGCCAAAATATAGAGCAACAAGAATTGTCCACACTGTTGATGGAAGTGTATTTGGGTAAAAACCACTTTGGAAAACTGTTTTGAAATATCTATTCAACCTGAATACAGGCCAACGTATAAACTGTAACTTACAATTCCAAGTCTATACCAAAAAAATGCAAACATATTTTCACTATAGGACAAATAAAAGAACATTCAAAGCAGCACTACTCATGACAGGCAAACCCTGTGCCCTCACCAAGTGTCCACCAACAAGAGAAGGAACAGATAAACCGTGGAATAAATTAGGAACAATTCACCATTAATGCAAGATAGGTAAATCCACAAACAAATGCTGAGGGGGAAAGAGCAAATAAAAGAAAATACACACCAGGTTTATCCAAAGAACACCAGGCTGGTTTAACATCCAGAATTAATTAGTGTAAAACGCCATATTAATAGAATAAAGGACAAAAAAAGAGATTACCGAAAAAAGATGATGGTGGTGGCCTAGGGCTGCAGCAGAGCTGGAAGGACTGGGAGTGGGTGGCCAAGGGATGTGCGGTTTCTTTTGTGGGTGATAAAAATTTTATACAACTGATTGTGGTGATGGTGGTACATCTCTATGGACATTCTAAATAATACACTAAAAGCTGCTGAATTACAAACTTGGAACAGGTTAATGGTGAGTTATATCTGGATAAATTTGTTCAAGAAAGTTAATATGTATGGTACAATTCTATTTATATGAAGAAGTTCAAATATAAGCAAATATAAGCAAAACCAAATATAAGCAAAACTGATCTAAGTTGTTAGAAGTCAGAACAGTGGGGACCCTTGGTGGGAGAGGAAGAATGGTAAGTGGGAAGGGGCACAGGAAGCCTCATGGAAACTGGAAATATTTCATTTGTTGATCTGGGTGTGTTCCCTCCATGAAAATTCAGGGAGCTGTAAACTCAAGAACAGCACACTTTCTGTAGGTATGTTATATTTCAATAAGAAGTTTCTTTTTAAAAAACTAAATTGATTTACACATGAACCAGCCCTATTATTTCTCTCCAGTCCCACTTCCTGACAGAAAAATTACTGATCTCCACAACCTACAAACACACTTCCCTTCTACTTCATTTACTTCCAGGGAAAAGCTGAGGGAATACTATTCTTTGTGCTACACCACAAAGTGATAAAATATTTTAAATGAATGAGAAATTTAGAAGAGCACTCAGTATCAAAAATGCTTATGTCAATAGGTCCCATTAAATGTCAAAATCACCTTCAAAATCATTTGCATCTGACATACCAAAACATATTACTAATATTTTAAAATATTTTTAATCTACTAAATAATCCATTAAAATATGTCTAAAACAACCCAGGTTTAAGCATATCTTTTAAATAAAGTTACAAATACTGAAAGCATTTACTTACTTTTAAAAGACTATATGCGAAATAAATATAAATATATTATATAGCAAGAATATAGTAAACATAAAAAATCACAAGATTTTTGTTTAAGTTCTATATGAAAATGTATTAATAATCTTTAAAATAATGTATGTAGAATATGGTGAATATTTTAAAAACAGCAGCACAGTTTTTAATCTCCCCAAATCCCCACATCAGAACATACAAAGTAACAAGTTAGCAAAACACAAAAGTTCATGAATACCACTTACAAGAAAACTAGGTGAGGAGAGAGTCCCGTAAAGTACAAAATACAAGGAAACAGGCAAACCACCAGCAGTACCAGGAACTGCATGGCTTTGTGTGCAAGGAAGGGAAGGGGGACGGGACAGGGCAAAGGGCAGACTTCACCCTCTGAGAGCATCACCCTCCCCCCAGGGCTGACAGGTGTTCCCCGCACACGGGCAGCCAGCCTGAGTGGGGAGGGGACTGGGAGTGGAAGGGGCTTCACCCAATCCGACAGCCGTGATGAAGCCAACACGGCCCCTATGGACGTGAGATTGGTCAGCCAGACCTCCCTTCCAGGACAGGGTCCCACACTGAGAAGAAACTGCTCAGGCTGTAGGGGTGATGAGGGAGGAATGAAACTGTCTGGACAAAACCGGGGAGGGGGACCAAGCCAGGGAGCCTCAGAAACCAAGCTGCCATATCTTAACTCTCCAGGCAAACATCAGGATGGGAGACATCAAGGAACTGGAAAGTCATCCTGGCCCTGCTCTCCTCTAAAGTTCAGCAAAATTCAGTTCACACAAAAATGAACAACAGACAAGTATCAAGGTCAAGCCTGATATAAAGTTATTATGAGAAACAAAGAAGAAATATCTCAATAAAGCTGGGGAAAATTAATTTAAGAAGAAAAAGAAAAAAGTATCGAAGGAGCAGAATAACATCCCCACACACAATGAAATCCTACCAGAAAGACAAAATAAATTTTAAAAAACCACCTGCTACTCTAAGTTATCAGACAGGAAACAACCATGTAGATCAAAATGAGGAAAACTTAGAAATGAAGTGACAGAACTCAGGGGAAAAAACTAGAAATAAACGGTAGTTCACTTCAGAAATGATGAATCAGTGAGAACAAACATAATAAATGACACATTAAGAGAAGGTAAAAAAAAAAAGGAAGGTAACTTTAAAATAAAAAAGAAATGAAGTGGCAAATATTAAAGGCAGGCACAGAGGATACAAAGAACAGATGATAGGAGTCATTAAATGTGGACATTAAAGCAGTAGAACAGAACAAATGCTCACAGATATAATTTATGAAAAGTCTACTGAATTTAACAAAAAAAGGTTTGACTACGTATTGAAAGAACACACCACGTACCAGAGAAACTGACTCAGAACAACTAACACCACGGCATATTACACTGCAATTACTGAACATTAAAGAAAATTAAATCCCCCTGCCATCTAGACAAAAAGATAAGTGACTTTATAAGGGAAACAGATTACCTGCCAGCAGCCTTTTCCACAGCACTGTATTGCAGAGAAGGAAGGCAGAACATAAGGTAAGCTGGGAAAGGAGATATAAGCCAGTGGTTTTCTACCCAGCAAAACTGACCTTTCATGTATAAAGGACACAGAAAAGCTGATGTCAACACATAATAACTCGAGGATTATTGTTTCCATGAGCCTCTTTTGAAGAAATGACTAGACCACAGGCTCCAGGAAACCATGAGGACATAAGACCAGTAGTTGGAAGTAAACACATGTAGAACAGACTAAATGAGGGTTAAAGGAAGAACACAGTATTTAATGGATACATGTTCTGACAACACTGACAGCAATCAAAAGTGGAGGAAATGTGACAGCAAATGAGAAAGATTGTTCATGGTTTTCAGGGGTCCTGTTGGTGATAGGTTTCCCTTGTTATTTTAATCCTGCTGTAGGTATAATGTGGGATAGAGCAGATGCATAATAATAGATTGTTCTAACTCCATTACCTCTGTGCTCTTTGGAAATCAGGATTTTCAGCATGGGAGAAAGGAGATACAAATGTAACATAAAAGAGGTGTAGTAAAAATTGCATTTGAATTGCAATTACCAGTATGAATTCAAAATGTAGTCTGTCTTCAAAAATTCACATGTTTTTCCCAGCTTTTCCCCTACAAAAATCAAGAAACAATGACCAACCTGCACCTCTAGAAATAAGAATGTGGTCTTGATGCCACTTTCACTAAATACAGCAGGTTCCCTTGACACTGGCTAATCCAGGTCTTGGGACCAAGAAATGGACAATATGGACATCTCTAAAAAACTCTAGCACTGGGTCAAAAGGCCTCAGACGCCAACTTGAAGAGACCCGCCCCCGGCCAAAGACAGGAGTCACTAAAGTCTGAGCACCAACACGGGTAATAATCTCAAAGGACTAAAACAACATAAAATGTATTTAATCCATGACTTATAATAATACTTTTAAATGAAGGGTCATCTTTGGAGAGTGACAGGAACAATTCATTATTTTGCTAACTTGTAAATAAAGGGGAAGATAAAGCATTTATCTTGCCTGTTCTGTTGTAGAATGAAATAGCTGAAGGAAAGTCTCCCATTATACAAACAACTCCAAAAGGATAAAGGGCAGCACTCGGAGTCTGATGCCGCCACTTAAGGCGACGTTAGAAGACAAACAGAAGAGCCCTCTGGGTGTCATCTAAGCCAGGAGGTGGGTGACCTGCTCTCCTGGGGAAAAGCCACCACCCCCTTAGCGATGCAGCCGTGGTACAAGGCCTGACCCGCTCTCCAAAGTCCTTCCGGCGACCGAGGAAGCTGCTGCCACTCCCATGAGGGCCTCGGACTCCCTGCTTCACGACTTATTCCTACAGAAACGCAAATCCACCAGCAGGTCCTCTTAAAGGGGCCTCTACTTCCTCTGCACCTTCCTGCTGTTCTGAGCCCAGATGACAACACCGGGCACCTCTGTGACCAGGCTCTGCGGGGCGTACCAAGGGGCCCTGCATTCAGAGCCTGTTCTGACCCAATGCCGCTTTGGGGACAGGCCTGGGGCAACCCCACCGAGGACCCTCCTCCGGAGACCCAGGACTGAGCCAGGCCCCGCCCCCTGGCTCTGAATGACAATTACGGGATACTGACCATCACTTCATGACTCTTACGTTGTTTTACTCTAGTTCATTCTTTAGAATTTTGGGTCTTAGGCTGAGTAACACATTATTTCTCACATTGTCTCCATAAACTATCCCTAAAACAATGATTTGCCTTAACAGAGAAAATGTCCGGGTACCTAAGAGAATTGGATTCCTGTAGCCTAATTCCCACCAGTCACAAAAGGGCTTCCCAACAACCTCAAAGCACTACCTTCCTCCAAATCTCGCCCTCACCGTGGCCAGGACCTCAACAAGGTGGACAAACTTTAAACTCTGCCAGGGACTTTGAAAGATTTATAATGTCCGTAGCTATGGGAAGCTCTTTCCCGCGTTTGCCCTAAATCCCTTGGCAGCAGTAACAGCCTCGTGGAATTCTCGAGCTGCCAGGTACCCCCACGGTCCCCACGGGTTTCCATGGCATCACCCTCGAGAACGGGAAGTGTTCCCCGTACCATTTACAGAGGTAGGGCCACCTCTAGGGCAGGAGCCAGAAAGCTCTTTCTGTGAAAGGCCCAGCAGTAACTGTTTAAGGCTTTTCAGGCCTCATGGAGCCCACCCACCCCATGGAGCCCACGTGCGGCCATGAACATGTGGCCATGAATGCATGGCTGGCTGGACCTGGCCCGCAGGCCAGAGTCTGCAGCCCCAGATGTAAGAACACACGGAACAAACTCAAAATGGCTTCTACCTGACAAACCTCCACCTACTCACAGGCCTTTCTTCTCCAGACAGAACGCACGTCAGCTGCTCTCCACTGAACAGCCCCAGGCCCGTCCTGGCCACTCCTCCCTGGACGCACAGCAGGCCCTGGGATGGATGCGTCCCCTGCCCCCTCCCCTGGTCTCCCCTCTCTGGGGCCTCCCGCAAGGGAAGCTCATCCGTCTCCAAATATATTCTTAGTCAACAAGCATCTTCAGCTCTAAAAAGAAACGAGCCTTCAAGCCATGGAAAGAGGAGGAACCTCCAATGCATATGACTGGGCGACAGCAGCCAGTCTGAAAAGACCACAGACTGTGTGAATCCAACTCCATGACATTCTGGAAAAGGCACAGTGATGGGGACAGTAAAAAGATCAGGGGTTGTCAAAGGGAGGGCTGAGCAGACAGGGCACAGAGGATTTTAGGGCAGTGAAACTCCTCTGTTCAAGACCGTAATGGTGACTTCACGTCATCATAAATTTGTCCAAAACCAAAGAATATACAAACACCAAGAGTGAACCCCAAGGTAAACCATGGACTCTGGGTGATGGTTACGTGTCAGTGTAGGTTCATCAATTGTAACCAATGCACCGTCCAGTGGGGATGGTGACAATGGCGGGGGCAGAAGTCCATGGGAAACCTCTGTACCTTCCTCTGAATTTTGTTGTGAACCTAAAGCTGCTTTTAAAAATTGTCTTTTTCTAACAAGTCAATCTTCTAACGTATTTCCAGCTCTAGTGACATATCAACCTCACCAAACAAACATGTTAACCTGCCCAGCCCCCCGCCAAAGATCGACCAAGTCAATCCCACATTTCCATCTTCCTCTCCCAGCCTCAAAATCGGCTCGCCCACTGCACCACCCCAAGATCTTCCCAGCTCTGTCTGCAGGTCCACACATCCATACCGAGCTGCAGGCAAGACACTGTTAACATCTGCTCAGTGCAGACTTCCTACCCAAACTCTCCTTAAAATTTCTAACCACCTACACCCCAGCATATGTATTTATTTATTTAAACGGCAATTCACCATGAACGGCCGTACAAGTGGAAACATCACAGTTAAAATTCTGAGTGGCGTGAGCTCTGAGATGACATGCCTCTGGGAAGAAGAATCGTCCTTGTGGAGGAGAGGACAGGGACCCACACGTCAGCAGTTTTACAGGAAAGCAGGGCAACAAAGCCCATCACTCTGTCTGCCTCAAACCAGCTGCATCCAGGCCTTGTGCTTTGAGCTCTGGTTCCCCCAGTGAGCGCCTGCAGGACACACAGGTCTAAATTTAAGAAAGAGAAAAGGTTCTTCAGGACCACACAGCTGCTGTGTTACTGTGATGTCCTGCTGTCACAGATGGCTCTTCAAGTCCAGGCGCTTATTTGTTACGTAAGGACAGGTCCGTCACCCACCCAGAGACAGTCTTCAGAGGAAGGAAGTGTTCTCGGATCAGAACCCAAGGTCTCAAACATGACCAGAAAGACCCGTGTTCAACCCTGAGATAAACGCATAAGTGTCAGAGCCTCAGGACCAACTGACCTAACCCGAGAGTGTCCACGAATCCAAGGGCCCGGCCGACATGGGAGGAAGGTTTACATGTGAGGCTGGAAATAGCCCCAAACATAAAGAGACCTATGATGTCATTATTCTAAGTATTTCAAGAATTTGGAGACTCAGCCTAACATTGAGAAGAGAATTATATTCCAGGTTCATACCTGAAGGTCATAAAGTGTTCTGAGCACGTCTAAGATCTCAAACGCAGACACACAGACAAACACACACATACACACATGCAGAGACACACACAGAGACGCCCAGTCAGACATACACACACAGACACACACACACACACACACATACAAAGACACACACACACAAACCCAGATACACACACCCAGACACATACACATACAGACACCCCCAGACATGCAGACATAGACACCCAGACACACACACACACATAGACACACACACATACACACACGTGACACTTAACAGGACAAGGACAGTCCTACTTGAGTTAATAAAGTCTCAGTCCTGAAAGTATTTAATTTACATGAAATAAGTTTTTGAGAAATAAAACAGAGCACATTTGGGAAGAATCTACCAATAAAACCGTCAGGAGAACCGCATTCTAAACCACGCCGGTGGGAGAATCAGACAACGACAAGGATGTGACCCAAACGCTGTATTTCTAAGCAGCTCTTCTCTTTTTACACTGATTCCCTAGAGGAAGGCAGCTATTTTTAAGGCAAAAAGATCCAACCGCTTTAAAGAAACACAAATTAAAATGCAGAGAAGTGTGAACTGCAATGAAATTTACAGTTGTTTTAACTAGAAGAAATCACTCTTCCCATTCAACAAAAACGTCCTGAATAATAGTTCAAGGCCCTAAGAAAAGGCAAGGAAGCCCTCCTCAGCCCGTGTCTGCTCAGGATCTGTTGGATGCCCTACGACGATGCTGCACAGCGCCGCCGGCACTCACATGTTTCACTTCAAAGCCCACAAATGAAAGCGGTGTATCCGGGCACACCTCTAAACCCAGCCACGAGGCCTGTGAATTCCTAACGCGCCACCATCCACCAGCCCGCGTCCTGCACACGTGCAGCCTGAGGCCGACCTCCAGGCAGGGGCTCGTCTCTGTGGGGCAGGCTCACAGGATGATGAAACGTAATTACATCCCAGACAGTTCTTAGCATATTCACCAAGTAATTCAACCTGGGTTTCCCTGTTCTCTGTTACAAATCCTGTGCTTGGTTAGTTCATGTTTATTTAGGGCAACATCTTAACTACGTTTATATGCGTCACCTAAGAGGAAAAGTCCACTGCACTGGTGGTGAAATCACAAATCCAGGTCCGGCTGAGGGACCATCAGCCCCAGTAAATAATTTTTTCCAGTACTTTAAAAATGGTAAAGGAGCTCATCTTACCTGTTATGCTCTGAAATATAGATAAAAGATGAAAAACTTCCTTTGCAACTCTTTTTCCAGGAAACGTAGAAATTTTGTTCAAATTCATGGTAAAGATAAAATCTCTAAAGAGGAACGCTAAATACAAATTTATAAGATATTAGAAATAAATGTGGCAGCAGAACGATGGCGCCAAAGATGTCCACGTCCTACTCCCCAGGACTTGTGAGCACTCCCCGGCATGGAAAAGGCACTTTGCAGATGGGATTAGGTCCAGGATCCTGGGATGAGAAGATAATCCCACATAATCAAATATGTCCGTAAAAAGCAGAGAACAGAGAGGGACCCTCAGAGAGACTTCCCTATGTTGCTGGATTTGAGGGCAGGGTGGAGGCAAGAACCGGGACCCGCACGGCACTTCTGGAAGCTGGAAAAGCTTCAGAGGACCCACCCTGCGGACGCCTTGATTTCCGCCCAGTGAGACGGTGCCGGACTCCCAACCTGCAGAGCTCTATGACGATCAATATATATTGTTTAAGCCAACAAGTTTGAGGTGATCTGTTACAAAGAAAAATCTGAATTCTCTCAGGATAAGGGCACTACGCTGACCCCAAAATTCCACGGATAACTGAGCAGTCACTGCTACCTGACATGTCTCTCACATATCTGCACAAATTACACGAGTACCATCAGAAAGAATAAAACGCCCTAGGAACATAGTAGGAAGAACTAGCTAACAGGCTGTCTGATCCCCAGTCCTACTCCTGGAATGACACGTGCCCTCAGAATGCTTACTGGGTTTGTGGCTGTGTCTTCATAACCCTCAAAGCCAGATTAACCGCTAACGTGTGGCGTCAGAGGGAACAGGTGTCCTGAAGATGGCATTTCATCACAAGGAACGGACTCAGGCCTGGGGGCCCCACCCCGCGGCACCCAGCCTGGGCTATTTTCTTCGTCCTAACGGACCCTACAGTGTTTTTCCCACAGCATTTTGTTTAGGGATCATCAGTTCTTACACACACACACAGAGCTGTTATTACCCCAACAGGCATTTCAAAAAGAAAAGAAAAAAAAGGCTTCAACGTAAACTTTTATGAAAAGAAATTGGTGGAAAAGAAGAGTGACCCCAATTAGCATTTTCCCAAAATACAGAGATAATCCGATATTGGAAAAGGTAACAGCACCGTTTCTCAGTAAATGATAGCACAACAGCTCATTGCCCTCTTAGTGGCAGAAATAAGTACAGCCTTTACTTTATACATAAACTACAATAAATCCAGAATTAGAGATTTGAAGGGAAAAAAATGAAATAAAAATATTAAAGTAAAATAGAGCTGAATGTTTATGCAAAATCTGGCAAAGGAAGGCTTTTTAAGCATGACACCAAAGTCAGAAATCATAAAGGAATACATTCCTCGATGACTGTACGAAAGTTTACTTCTTGCATAAAAAATTGTAAAGTTGACCATCAACAGACAATTGGTACATATATACGACAGAATACCACACAGCCATAAAAAAGAATGAAATAGTGCCATTTGCAGCAACATGGATGGACTGGACCTAGAGATTGTCATACTAAGTGAAGTAAGTCAGACAGAGAAAGACAAATACCACAGGATTATCACTTATATGTAGAATCTAAAAAGTAATACAAATAAATCTATATACAGAACAGAAACAGACTCACAGACACAGAAAACAAACTTGTGGTTACCAAAGGGGAAAAAGGAGGGGAGAGGGATAAATTAGGAATTTGGGATTAACACATGCATGCTACTATATATAAAATAGATAAACTACAAGGATTTACTGTATAGCACAGGGAACTATATTCAATATTTTGTAACTGCCTATAATGGAAAATAATCTGAAAAATATATATATACATATATATATAAAAAACTGAATCACTTTACTGTACACCTGAAATTAACACAATATTGTAACTCAACTATACATCAATTAAAAATTATAAAATTGAAACTTAAATGGCAATCTGAGAAGAAAAAATATTTGGATCATAAATATATGAAAAGAGTTAAAAGACCCAACCACGCAATTCACACACACAAAAGAGGAAAAAGCATATTCAACAGAACCACTAACCTAAGTAATAAATTAAATCGCCCATTACGTGTCACCTGTCAAACCAGTAATTATAAAGAGAATTTTAAAAGCAAATACTGTTAAGTGTGTAATCTTGGTGGGAAGGCAAACAGGTGCATTTTTCTGTATTGAAATACACACTGAAAATTTTTTAAATCTTCATACCTTTTGAAACGTTTTAACGCCAAAAATGTATTCTAAGGAAATAATAAAGTAACTAAATAGAGGTAATTCGTCCAAGCTGTATTCATATTACGAGAGAATTGGACATCGTTGTCAACCTGAGAGGCTGGCTACATCAACTGAGGTGTACCAACCTAACCGTATTCATCTGTGGATAAAAACATTTTAACAGCTACGAAGTACACCACTATATGAGCAGACCTCAGTGGGCATAACCAGCCCACCCAGTTGACAATGATGTATACAACGGAATATTACTCAGCCACGAAAAAGAAGGAGATCCTGCCATCTACAACAGTGTGGATGGACCTGAAGGTATTATGCTAAGTGAAATAAGCCAGAGAAAGACAAATACCATATGATCTCACTTACATGTGGAATGTAAAAAACAAAACAATGAGCAAACATAAAACAGAAACAGTCATAGATACAGAGAACAAACTGGTGGTTGCCAGAGGGGAGAAGGATGGGAGGATGGACAACATAGGTGAAGGGGATTAAAAGACACAAACTTCCAGTTATAAAATAAATAAGTCACAGGGATGTGAGGTACAGCATAGGGAATATCGTCAATTATATTGTAACAACTTTGTGTGGTGACAGATGGTCATTGGTCTTATCATGATGATAATTTCATGATGTGTAACAATATTAAATCACTATGTTGTACACCTGAAACTAATATAATATTGTATGTTAATTATAACTCAATAAAAATAAATATTTTAAAATATTTTTATGAACAAGAAGAGTTGCCATAATATACTGTATTAATTTGTTAAAACATCTGTTATTGAAACAATTGGTATAATCATTTTATTAATATATCTTGTGGAGATATATATATATATAGAGAGAGAGAGACATAAAAATACATGGAAAGTAAACCAGGACAACAATGACCATCTCTGACCCAGCAATCCCACTCCTGGGCATAAACCCAGAGAAAACCATAATTCGAAAAGACACATGCACCCCAATGTTCACTGTAGCACTATTTACAGTAGCCAGGACATGGAAGCAACCTAAATGTCCATCAACAGAGGAATAGATAAAGAAGATGTGGTATATATATATATATATATATATATATATATATATATACACAATGGAATATTACTCAGCCATAAAAAAGAACAAACTAATGCCATTTGCAGCAACATGGATGGACCTAGAGATTGTTATACTGAGTGAAGTGAATCAGACAGAGAAAGATAAATATCATATGATATCACTTACATGTGGAATCTAAAAAAAAGGGTACAAATTAATTTATTTACAAGACAGAAACAGAGTTACAGATGCATAAAACAAACCTATGGTTACCAGGGGGTAAGGGGCGGGGAGGGATAAATTGGGAGGTTGGGATTGAGATAACACACACTACGATATATAAAAAATAGGTAACTAATAAGGACCTACTGTGTAGCACAGGGACCTCTACTCAGTACTCTGTAATAGCCTATATGGGAAAAGAATCTAAAAAAGAGTGGATATATGTGTATGTATAACTGATTCACTTTGCTGTACACCCGAAACTAACACAACATTGTAAATCAACTATACTCCAATAAAAATTTAAAAAAAAACAATGACCATCTCTGAATATTGTTTTGTTTATGCTAATCTCTTCAAGGTAAGATATAGTGCTTATATGATTTTTAAAAGAAGAGACAACTAACTTAACACAATTTACAATTACAGTGTTCACAATTTCTACAAGTAAGTCTCTGAACTAGCCAGAGAGAAGGTACTTTCACAAAGAATTTGTGTAATTTATTTTTAATATAAATTTACTTGCTGCTAAAACAGTTAAAATTATTTAGTTATAAAGGCAATGGATATTAGCCATCCTATGCCCAGGAGTCCTTGTAGGTAAGTGTGATCTTCCTGCAGATGTGAGGAGATCCAGGGCTCATGAGCATGGCCCCTCACTCACTCACAGGTGGTGGTGAAAGGAGACTGCAACGAGCCTGGCCACAGTCAAGGAAGGTTACTGACGCATCTGAGTGAGAGCCTGGGTCCCTACCGCCAAGCAAATGCTGGTTAACCTTACACATTCTGCCTCTATTTCATTCTGTAACATTAGAAACTGAATTCTCCACCAACACAACGGGTGACACCAGAGCCCTCCTGGCCTTCCTGCTGATAAAGGAGAAACGGAAGAACCCACTACTAGGTTTAGCCCCGTAAATAACCAACCCAAAGTGGACTCATGCATTTAATAAGGGAAAAAATTAGGTTTGTCAAAGTAAACACATTGTAAGAAATCAGGGGGCGTTCTAAAACCCTAACTAAAAACCAATGACTCTTTGCCCCCTGAAAATGAATAACATTTTAATAGACGGCTGCCTCTGGAAGCATAAGTCGATCATATATAGACGTTTAGGATCATAAATGGGTCCTATTTTGTTTCTCTTTCTCCATAACATTTGTCTCCGAGAAACACAGATCTATTTGTAGTTACCCCGAGGAAAGTGAATTTTCTTCTGCAAAATAAATTAAGTTTCTGAATTCATAATTATTGTGGCTTGACCTGGAACCAGGGCTAAGAACGCTTTCTATAATTTCTCTCACTTTAAATGAAACAAAATATCAAAGTGCAGCCTGATTGTTTCCTTGTCAGAACACAACAGAAATATAAATACTGTGCTAAACTCGGTGTGAGGGATGCAGTCACAGGAATTACCATGCATGTCATTACTTACGCTGAACCACTGTATCCATGAAACGATAGCCATTTGAATAATTCCAGTAGATTGTTTCAAAAACAGTTTACTGTCATCCCAAAAAGTGCAAATGTGCGTTTTAAATTTTTTTTTTTTTTTTTGCTTTAGAATCTCACTTATTCTTTTTTTTTTTTTTTTAACATCTTTATTGGGGTATAATTGCTTTACAATGGTGTGTTAGTTTCTGCTTTATAACACAGTGAATCAGTCATACATAAACATATGTTCCCATATGTCTTCCCTGTTGCGTCTCCCTCCCTCCCACCCTCCCTATCCCACCCCTCCAGGCTGTCACAAAGCACCGAGCCAATATCCCTGTGCCATGCGGCTGCTTCCCACTAGCTATCTACCTTACTGCGTTTGTTAGTGTGTATATGCCCATGACTCTCTCTCGCCCTGTCACAGCTCACCCTTCCCCCTCCCCATAACCTCAAGTCCGTTCTCTAAGAGGTCTGCGTCTTTATTCCTGCTTTACCCCTAGGTTCTTCATGACATTTTTTTCTTAAATTCCATATATATGTGTTAGCATACGGTATTTGTCTTTTTCTTTCTGACTTACTTCACTCTGTATGACAGACTCTAGGTCTATCCACCTCATTACAAATAGCTCAATTTCGTTTCTTTTTATGGCTGAGTAATATTCCATTGTATATATGTGCCACATCTTCTTTATCCATTCATCTGATGACGGGCACTTAGGTTGTTTCCATCTCCGGGCTATTGTAAATAGAGCTGCAATGAACATTTTGGTACATGACTCTTTTTGAATTTTGGTTTTCTCAGGGTATATGCCCAGTAGTGGGATTGCTGGGTCATATGGTAGTTCTATTTGTAGTTTTTTAAGGAACCTCCATACTGTTCTCCATAGTGGCTGAACCAATTCACATTCCCACCAGCAGTGCAAGAGTGTTCCCTTTTCTCCACATCCTCTCCAGCATTTATTGTTTCTAGATTTTTTGATGATGGCCATTCTGACTGGTGTGAGATGATATCTCATTGTAGTTTTGATTTGCATTTCTCTAATGATTAATGATGTTGAGCATTCTTTCATGTGTTTGTTGGCAGTCTGTATATCTTCTTTGGAGAAATGTCTATTTAGGTCTTCTGCCCATTTTTGGATTGGGTTGTTTGTTTTCTTGTTATTGAGCTGCATGAGCTGCTTGTAAATTTTGGAGATTAATCCTTTGTCGGTTGCTTCATTTGCAAATATTTTCTCCCATTCTGAGGGTTGTCTTTTGGTCTTGTTTATGGTTTCCTTTGCTGTGCAAAAGCTTTGAAGTTTCATTAGGTCCCATTTGTTTATTTTTGTTTTTATTTCCATTACTCTAGGAGGTGGGTCAGAAAGGATCTTGCTTTGATTTATGTCATAGAGTGTTCTGCCTATGTTTTCCTCTAAGAGTTTGATAGTTTCTGGCCTTACATTTAGGTCTTCAATCCATTTTGAGCTTATTTTTGTGTATGGTGTTAGGGAGTGATCTACTCTCATACTTTTACATGTACCTGTCCAGTTTTCCCAGCACCACTTATTGAAGAGGCTGTCCTTTCTCCATTGTACATTACTGCCACCTTTATCAAAGATAAGGTGTCCATATGTGCATGGGTTTATCTCTGGGCTTTCTATCCTGTTCCATTGATCTATCTGTCTGTTTTTGTGCCAGTACCATACCGTCTTGATGACTGTAGCTTTGTAGTATAGTCTGAAGTCAGGGAGCCTGATTCCTCCAGTTCCTTCTTTCGTTCTCAAGATTGCTTTGGCTATTCGGGGTCTTTTGTGTTTCCATACAAAAGAACTGAGGACAGTCTCAGAGACCTCTGGGACAACATTAAACGCACCAACATTCGAATTATAGGGGTTCCAGAAGAAGAAGAGAAAAAGAAAGGGACTGAGAAAATATTTGAAGAGATTATAGTTGAAAACTTCCCTAATATGGGAAAGGAAATAGTTAATCAAGTCCAGGAAGCACAGAGAGTCCCATACAAGATAAATACAAGGAGAAATACGCCAAGACACATATTAATCAAACTGTCAAAAATTAAATACAAAGAAAGCATATTAAAAGCAGCAAGGGAAAAACAACAAATAACACATAAGGGAATCCCCATAAGGTTAACAGCTGATCTCTCAGCAGAAACCCTACAAGCCAGAAGGGAGTGGCAGGACATACTGAAAGTGATGAAGGAGAAAAACATGCAGCCAAGACTTCTCTACCCAGCAAGGATCTCATTCAGATTTGATGGAGGAATTAAAACCTTTACAGACAAGCAAAAGCTGAGAGAGTTCAGCACCACCAAACCAGCTTTACAACAAATGCTAAAGGATCTTCTCTAGGCAAGAAACACAAGAGAAGGAAAAGACCTATAATAACAAACCCAAAACAATTTAGAAAATGGGAATAGGAACATACATATCGATAATTACCTTAAATGTAAATGGACTAAATGCTCCCACCAAAAGACACAGATTAGCTGAATGGATAAAAAAACAAGACCCTTATATATGCTGTCTACAAGAGACCCACTTCAGACCTAGAGACACTTACAGACTGAAAGTAAGGGGATGGAAAAAGATATTCCATGCAAATGGAAGCCAAAAGAAAGCTGGCGTTTTAAATTTGCATGCAAACCCGCTCCATTCAATGTTCCTAAGAGCCCCCATGCAAAATTCTAACATTGAAGAGAAATGGTTCTATATCAAGATGATATGATCCCCGTATCTTTCTTATTCAGATTCTTGAAGATACCTAAGTACCATAGGTTAGACCATAAAAGTTAAGCAGGGTTTCTCAGCCTTGCCTCGTGACATTTGCACCAGATCATTCTCTGTTGCGGGGCATTGCAGGACGGTTCACATCATCGTGGCCTCAACCCCCTAGATGTCAGTAGCGCCCTCCCCCCAGCTGTGAAAACCAAAAATCTCTCTGGACATTGCCAATATCCCATGGGGGCAAAAGTGCCCCGTTTGAAAACCACAGATATAAAGGGAGACAGAGGACCCCCAAGGCCTGGAAGGGGAAATTATCACCAACTTGACGCCAATAAGCCTGAAAACCTCAGGTGCTTCTCAGCGGGGCTGGGGGCTGACCTCAGCCCCTGGGGGCATCTGGCAATGTCCGGAGCCGTGTTTGGTGCTCACAGTCAGGGGGAGGGTCCTGGCATCAGTGGGTGGGAATGTGGAACGCTGCCCTCGTCCTTCCACACCCAGGACAGCCCACCACAGAGAATTCTCCGCTCCAAAATGTCAATAATAGTAATGAGTGTCTTTTAAACATTATCCCTACATTTCCATGAATTTCCACAGTTAAAGTTCTACCCAAAGGCAGAATCTGACAAAACTGCCCTTTTCAGCAACTTTGCCTGTAAACTGAAGGCAAGGCAGCTGCCGTGCCGGGGCGCTGGGGGGCTGGGTGTGGGGAGGTGCAGAGGGGGCGTCACAGGCCACTCTGGGGTTATCCGGGGCAGCAGGTGCCATGGAGGCTCCTCACGGGCCAGCTTTGCTGGCAGCTTCCGGAAATTGTCCCGAGAAGCCCGTTCCTCCAAGATTCAGTGTCTGCCGTGGACCAGGAGCCACACGTGGTCCCCTCCTCCCGTGGCCACAACACAGGCTCCTGGAAGCGTGGAGGCTGTCAGGGAGGCCCTGATTCCCGTCCCCAGGACTCTCTGGTCTGCCCTGTTAGGCGTCTTGGTCCCCAGGGAAGGACAGTCCAGCAGGGAGTGAGTTATCCATGGAAACACAGGGATGCCCTGTGGAGTGAGTTATCCATGGAAACACAGAGATACCCTGTGGACTGGATCTGGCGGGGGAGTTGGGAGCCGCTCAGGCTGCTGGACCGACAGGTGGCAAGGGCATCAGTGGACCCACAGTATTAGGACGCAGCGGAGCTTCTGCTCCGAGCAAGGGCAGAGGGTCAGACCAGGGGTTCCTCTGAATCCCTCACTGGCACCACCACATCCCCTGCAAAAGCTCACGGGAGCCTGCAGAGACTCCCGCGGGTAGGACCACCAGGAACTCAGGCATCTGAGGCATGAAGCACACTCACTCACCCTCACCCGCAAAGTCAAGGACTCAGACTAGCAGAGCCACTGGCCGGGGCCAAGGGGACGTGGAGTGGGCAGGGGAGACGGGAGTTACCCTCACCCCCGTAGTTCTTCTTCGCTGTGTCACGTATACATCTATAATGAAACTAAAGCAACCTGAACAACCTGTAACCTAGTTTCCGAAAGGCTGTGTTGGCTGTAGTTAGTACACAGGGCCCAGAAACCAAGAAGGGGTCAGGTTGAACTCAGTGAACTTTGTTCCCAGACCCTGACTAGGAGTTAGACTGTGCGATGAGTGGGGTAAAAGTAAGCGTGTTTGCATTTTATACGGGACGGAGGCATTTACAACAGAGAGTGCTATTGGACAGCGTGGGGATGAAGAATGGGATCCACGGAGCAGACTCCAGCGGTGGCTCCCACGGGGCCGCCCAGCATTTCCAAATAGGCTCCCTGCACCTCTGTCACTTTCCCTCGCTGGGATCGACCCCTTCCCAAACGGCAACATGAGCACAAACATCAACAACAACAACAAAGGCGTTTTCCAGCCTTCCTGGCGGCCAGACGCAGGCAAGGCCCCCGGGTCTGGCCCCCGACCTTCCCTGCGTGGGAGCAGGTATCCCTGGAACAAGGCCTGTGCCCGGGTACCAGGGCATCTCCTCATCATGCGGGGCCCTGCAGCGGAGCTGACAGCCTCGTACAGAACATCTCTATCCAGCCCCACCAAAAGGTCTGTGATGTGCCTAACATCTCTTCTTTGCAATTAAGAACCCTACCTAATTCCTGGAAAAAATATGCAGCTGTCTCTCGCTAGCTGCAGGGAGTTTGATTAAAGAGCTGATAAGAGCACTGAAGAGACATCATGCCTTGTCTTTGCTGAACCAGAGGGGGAAGCAGTTTTTTGAAAAGAGAGAAGAAAAGGCTTGGTCTCCACCCCAATGTTCATTGCAGCACTATTTACAATAGCCAGGTCTTGGAAGCAACCCAAATGTCCATCAATAAATGGATAAAGAAGATGTGGTACATATATGCAATGGTATATTACTCAGTCATAAAAAGGAACAAAATTGGGTCACTTGTAGAGATGTGGATGGACCTAGAGACTGTCATACAGAGTGAAGTAGGTCAGAAAGAGAAAAACAAATATCATGTATTAATGCATATATGTGGAATCTAGAAAAATGGTAAGAGTTGAACTGGTTTGCAAGGCAGAAGTGGAGACACAGATGTAGAGAACAAACGTATGGACACCAAGGGGGGAAAGCGGGGTGGTGGTAGTGGGATGAATTGGGAGATTGGGATTGACATATACACACTAATACATATAAAATAGATAACTAATAAGAACCTGCTATGGGCTTCCCTGGTGGCGCTGTGGTTGAGAGTCCGCCTGCCGATGCAGGGGACACGGGTTCATGCCCCGGTCCGGGAAGATCCCACATGCCGTGGAGCGGCTGGGCCCATGAGCCATGGCCGCTGAGCCTGCGCATCTGGAGCCTGTGCTCCACAACGGGAGAGGCCACAACAGTGAGAGGCCCGCGTACCGCAAAAAAAAAATAAAATAAATAAAAAAAATAAAAAAGAACCTGCTGTATAAGAACAGAGAACTCCACTTTGCTGTACAGTATAAACTAACACAACATTGTAAAACAACTCCACCACAATAATAAAATAAATAAATAAATAAAAAGGAAAGAAAAGGCTTGGTCTCCTCAAGGCTCTTCCACAAAACTCCCACCAAAAAATGACTGTGTTCCGGGCTATGGAGACTGACACCCCATGTCAACATCTTTTTCTGAGAGCATCAAGAAGGTAAAAGAAGGTCTTAGGACACGGAGGTGCAGACATGTGAGGTGGCGCCAGGTGAGATGCACGAGGGGTAGAAGAGGAGGGAGGAAGGTCATCAGGGAGCCAGTGACAAGGGTCCACCTGAAATTTCAACATCGTTCATGCCTTAAATCTCTCCTGGAGTAAGAAATAAGATAGACTACAAATTGCCGCCTCTTCCTTTGAAAAACCAATGAAAGCCTCTATCTATAAAGGCTTCACTGATTATTTTATTCATTGGCATCAGGGGAAGTAAAAGGTCACACCTCTGCTCTCAAATACACTCCAAATGTGAGTGCAGATGGCTGAGTGGGCTGCGGCCCTCTGGGGGTTTCCTGAGAACACGCTGCCGCCCCAGGTGTTTTAGGAACGAACAGCAGTCAGATTGCCCCTGAAGGGACATCTGTGCCCCGTCTCATTCGCCATCAGTGAGTCTCAGACACACACGCAGAGCCACCGCCACAAACTCGTGGAAGCCCTTTATAAGCCTGGTAAGGTCATTCGACGTACCTGGAGAAGCCCCATTCTGGGTGTGAGGTTTCACCGCGGTCACGCCCACGTGTGCCCGCAGAGCCCCTCCTCCCAGCACACATGTGACAGCACATGTGACATGTGACGCCAGCAGGATCAGAACCCAGACCTCATCTCACGCTCGCTCCCTGGATCTCCAGTGGCCCCTCCCCTCCTTCCCAACCACTACACACAAGCACCGCATTTCTGAGCCGCTTACAGACACGCCTCCATCTGAGCAGTAAAGTCCTCTGCTAGAAACTGCGAGACTGCCCCCTGGGTATTTACCCACCTCCACCACCTCCATCACCTGCATCACCTCCATCATTGCATCACCTTCATCACCTGCATCACCTCCATTACCTGCATCACCTCCATCACTGCATCACCTTCATCACCTGCATCACCGCCCATCACCTGCATCACCTCCATTACCTGCATCACCTCCATTACCTGCATCACCTCTATCACCTCCATTACCTGCATCACCTCCATCACTACATCACCTCCCATCACTGCATCACCTCCCATCACCTGCATCACCTCCATCAACACTACTACCAGCACCTCCCGCCGTGTGGACATGGCCCAGAGGATGAAAGGGGTCACACGGTACCTGAGCAGTCCCCATGGTGGCGGAGCCGGTGCGGGCCGGGTGTTCACGGGCAGCTGCTGGGAAACCGGGCTGCTACGGCCGGGCCTCAGATGGTGGGAAGGCCTATGATGAGGAATGGATAGAAATGGGGAAAACATGATAAAAAAGGGTAAACAACCTCCCCCATGGAAAAAGAAACATATGGAATGTACATTAAAAAAATGACACTGAGCAATAATTAAATCAATCTAGAACAGCAATATGGCAAGAATGAAATAGGCAGAGACGCTGTACATAAAAAATAACACCAGGTATTTTTAAATAAGACCGTGGAACCGAGAACCCTGTAGGCACCTACATCACGTGGGCATTATGCAAGTATTTCGATTTTCAAGCTGGATTTGAGGTTATGATAGACAGATTTCCCAACTTCAAAATATTCACCCAAAGAGAAATAATAAAACCATACTTTAAATTAGGGGTGATGATTCCGCATATAACTTGAGGATGGAAGCGATATTTGTGAACTTAGACTGGTTCTGCAAAGAGCCAGGCAGGTTCCAAGAAACAAAAGAACAGTCCCAGGGAATATTAATAATCGATCATTTTCTTTCCACGAAAAAAAAGTGCTATCCCCAGATAAACCCAAACACAGCATTTTTTTAAAAGAGGTGCTAGTTCATATACCTTGATAAATTATAAAGCCTCTGCCCTTTTTTCATCGCATACTGATACACGAAATCACTGTTTCCCCCAAAATGAACCAGATGAAAGAGGAACATGCATTTTTTTGAGAAGACTTGTTTATAACATCACACTGGAAAGTGTGCTGTGCTTTATTCATACTGAGCTTGTAGGAACACAAACGCTCACCCACAAAACACTTCACATGGCCCTGAAACACCGTGGTCACATCAGATTAATTTCCACGAATCCGGAAGAGCTGCATGCTGTACCCCATCTTCTGAAAATCCTGTTTTGTCAGCAAAAGCTCTGACCAACCACCAGTCTGATCACATGCTACTAAACGTCATGTACTTACTTTCAAAGGTACGATCCTAAAAAGTTGAGAAAATGAGCCATTTCTTACTGTAGCAAGCACCCGCCACAAGCACTGATTACAATACACAAACTGGATATCCACCCTTGGTCTCCGGTAACCAGTTAACACACATGTGTTGTGACTATCAATCTAAACTGTATATTAGTTCCAAGTTATTGAAGGTTAAAATGCCCGACCCTCCCAGAATTGACATCCGGCTCATCTGCTGGACTAATTCACTTACTGTATCACCAAGATCTCTCCATGTCAGCACACAGTTAGGCACGCCTCCTTTTAATGAACTTTACTGCATTTCGCAGATACTGTGATTTTTACAAACTGAAGGTCTGTAACAACCCTGCATAAAGCAAGTCTGTTGTGTCATTTTTCCAACAGCCTTTACTTGCTTCATGTGTCTAAGTCACATTTTGGTAACTCTCACTATTTCAAACTTTTTCATTAGTATTGTATTTGTTACGGTGATCTGTGATCGGTGATCTTTGATGTTACTATTGTAACTGTTTTGGGCATCACGAACCTCGCCCGTGTAAGACGGGAACTGAATCGTTAAACGTTGTGTGTGTTCTGATTGCTCCACCAGCCATTCCCCATCTCTCCCTCTCCTCAGCCTCCCTGAGATACAACAGTATCGAAACTAAGCCAGATAATAACCCTACAAGGGCTTCTAAGTGTTCAAGTGAAAGGAAGAGGTGCACGTCTCTCACTTGAAGTCAAAACCTAGAAATGATTAAGCGTAGTGAGGAAGGCATATCAAAAGCTGAGACAGGCTGAAAGCTGGGCCTCTTGCACCCGTCAGCCAAGTTGTGAGTGCAAAGGAAAAGTTCTTGAAGGAAATTGAAAGTGCTCCTCCAGTGAACACACAAATGATAAGAAAGCAAAACAGGGCTTCCCTGGTGGCGCAGTGGTTGAGGGTCCGCCTGCCGATGCAGGGGACGCGGGTTCGTGCCCCGGTCCGGGAAGATCTCACATGCCGCAGAGCGGCTGGGCCCGTGAGCCATGGCCGCTGAGCCTGCGCATCCGGAGCCTGCGCTCCGCAACGGGAGAGGCCACAACAATGAGAAGCCCACATACCGCAAAAAAAAAAAAAAAGAAAGCAAAACAGCCTTATTGCTGATTTGGAGAACGTTTCAGTGTCTGGTTAGAAGATCAAATCAGCCACACATTCCCCTAAGCCAAAGCCTCATCCAGATCAAGGCCCCAACTCTCTTCAATTCTGTGAAGGCTGAGAGAGATGAGGAAGCCGCAGAAGAAAAGTCTGAAGCTAGCAGAGGTTGGTTCATGAGGTTTAAGGAAAGAAGCCGTCTGTATGACATAACAGTATAAGGTGAAGCAGTAGGTGCCGATGTAGAAGCTGCAGCAAGTCATCCAGAAGACCTAGCTAAGATAATTAGTGATTTTCAGTGTGGATGAAACAGGCTTCTCTTGGAAGAATATACCATCTAGGACTTTCATAGCGAGAGAGGAGAAGTCAATGCCCGGCTTCAAAGCCTCAAAGGACAGACTGACCCTCTTGTTAGGGGCAAATGCAGCTGGTGACCTTAAGTGAAAGCCAACGATCATTTACCATTTCGAGACTCCTAGGGCTCTTAAAAATTATGCTAAATCTACTCTGCCTGTGCTGTATAAGTGGAACAACAAAGCCTGGATGACAGCACATCTGTTTATAACATGGTTTACTGAATATTTTCAGCCCACTATTGAGACCTACTGCTCAGAAAAAGATGCTTTCAAAATATTACTGCTTATTGACAAGGCACCTGGTCACCCAAGAGCTCTGATGGAGATGTGCAATGAGATTAATGCTTTCAGGCCTGCTAATGCAATCTCCATTCTGCAGCCCACAGATCAAGGAGTAATTCCTACTTTCAAGTCTTATTATTTAAGAAATATATTTCATAAGGCTGTAGCTACCAATAGCTACCATAGACAGTTATTCCTCTGATGGGTCTGGGCAATCGAATAAAGTCAATTGAAAACCTTCTGGAAAGGAGTCTCAATTCTGGGTGCCATTAAGAACATCCGTGGTTCATGGGAAGAGGTCAACATATCAACATTGACAGGAGTTTGGAAGAAGTTGGTTCCATCCCTCAGGGATGACTTTCAGGGGTTCAAGGCTTCAGGGGAGGAAGGAACTGCAGATGTGGTGGAAACACAAGAGAACTAGAATCAGAAGCGGAGCTTGAAGATGTGACTGAATTGCTGCAATCTTGTGATGAAACTTGAAAAATGAGGAGTTGCTTCTTATGGATGAGCAAAGAAAGTAGCTTCTTGAGAGGAAATCTACTCCTGGTGAAGATGCTGTGAAGGTTGTTGAAATGACAACAGAGGATTTAGAATATTACAGAAACGATAAAGCAGCAGCAGGGTTTGAGAATATTGACTCTACATTTTTTTAATGTTGCTTTTTAAAAAATTCTTCTTCATATTCTTTTCCATTACTGTTTCTTACAGGATATTGAATGTAGTTCCCTGTGCTATACACTAGGACCTTGTTTATTGGCTGCAATTTTGAAAGAAGTTCTGTGGGTAAAATGCTATTAAACAGCATCACCTGCTACAGAGAAATCCTTCCTGAAAGGGTCAATCAGTGCAGCCAACTTCAGTGTTGTCTTAAGAAACTGCCACCCCAGCCTTCAGCAACCACCACCCGGATCCGTCAGCAGCCTCAACGTCAAGCCACGACCCTCCTCCAGCGAAAGATTACAATTCACTAAAGGCTCACATGATGGTTAGCATTTCTTAGTAATAAAGTACTTTTTAATTAAGGTAAGTACATTGGTTTTTTTAGGCACAATGCTATTGCCCACTTAATAGACTACAGTATAGTGTGAGCATAACTTTTATATGCACTGGGAAACCAACAACTTTGCGTGACTTGCTTTATGGCGGTGGCCTGGACTGGAACCCACAGTATCTCAGAGCTGTGCCTGTACTTAATTATCTTTTTCTTGCCTTGAAGACTCACAACTGGCCCTACAAATCCCTTACTGTGACGCATTTGTGTTGTTTCCAATTTCCTCCAACTGGTAACAATTCCGTATATATTTTTGATTGCTCTCAGTGAGTTTATGCAGAATAGGTTTCTATGAGTAGAATTACTGGGTCAAAGGATATCCACATTATTAGCCCCAAATACTGCCCAAACATTTGTACCTATTTACCCATCACATAGTATCAATTTTGTTTGTTTTTGCCTCTGTTGAAAAGAAAGTTTCTCATTGTTTTCATTGAGTTTCAGGGCCTTTTAATATGACTATTGATCAAATGTATTTCTGTATAAGTTGTCTGTTCCATAGATTAGCCTACTTCTTTGGGGTGATAAATTTTTAATTACCAAACAAGTATCTCTTTATAAATTCCAGAATTTTATACTTCTGCTCTGTAGGTTACAAACGTTTTATTTCATTGTCATTCATGTGTTAACTTCATCAATGGTATCTTGCAACAATTTACATGGGTTTAACATTATTTATGTGTCCAAATATATCAATCCTTTCCTTAACCGTTTCTGTGATTAGAAAGATCTTCCCAATTCCACAATTTAAGAGATATTTTCTATTAACTTTTCTTTTAGCCTGTCTATAACTATTTTTAATGACTGGAACTTTTTAAAATGTATTTGAAACTTTTTTGAGTTGTGAAATAGAAATTAATTTTTTTCTCTCCAATGGCAACCAGTTACCACAACAAATTGGCCAAATAATCCATATTTTCTCCACCAACTTGAAAATGCCACTTAAATAGAGAAGTTTGTTCTGCAGATCTGTCTACCTTCTGTAGCATTAGAATGAGATTTTCCTCTCCAGTAGACCAGAACTCCCACCATTCAGATTTTTCTTTAAAACTCTTTTTTGGACAATCTTGTGAATTGATTCTTCTAGTTAATTTTATTATCCCTTAATTAACTCCTCTCTCCCCACCTTTATTGCCCTTCCAAACAGGATTCTGACTAACATTACAGCGTACGAGAGCACATGTATGTACACACATGCACACACATGCACACCTGAAGGGAAGTGATGTGTTTCAGTACTGAGTTTCCCACTACAGTGTCTCCCTATACCAAGCACTTGGTAATGTCTTATGTCCTTTCCAAGCATTTTATCACTTTTTCCCCTATAGCCCTCATCCATTCCTGTTTTATCCCAAGGTATTTGGTAGGGTTTGATGTTTTTGAGAGTGGACCTCAAAAAGAAAATTATTTTATGGTGTGCACTATAAGGATTTTTATTTATTAGTTTTTTATGTGTCCTATATAATCAATGTTCCTACTGATCTAGCAGATTTTGTATAATATCTTCCATTTTTCACTGAAATTAAGTCTTGATTTCCAATATTTTATCTCCTTTATTTTCCCATATAACCTTAACTAGAGACCCCAGAATAATATGGACTAATAGTGATCATTCTGACATTGTTACTTTGTTCCATATTTTAGTATTTCCTCCATGACTACCATGCTTGCTGTGGTTTCTGATTATATTCTTACCCCTGTTGAGAAAGGCTCCTGCCAATGCTCTTTCACTTAGAATTTATCATAAATGGCTACTGTATTGTTTCAAGGTCTTTCAGTATCTACTGATACAACTGTATGTATTTTTTCTTTTTTAACATGTTCATCTTATTCATTCCCACAATAGAGATTCTATTATTGAAATAATCTTAAATTTATGGAACAGAGCCTACTTGGTCTTATTTAATATACAGTTAATTCAATGTGCTGTTTATGAAATTTACATTTACACTCTTAAGTGAAATTAGCCCTTTTCTGATCCATTACTACATTATGGGGTTATTCATTATAAATAAATTATTTATAATTCATTATAAAAGAGTGATGCTTATTTCTCTGAAATAGTTTAGATAACATAGAATTATCAATTCCAAAAAGTTTCTGTAGAATTTACCTATGAAACTGAGCCAGTGCCTTTCATAAAAGCACATTTATGAAAAAATTTTAATTTTCCCATGGCTACTGTTCCAGTCACATTTAATAACCTTTGTTGAGTCAACTTATGGCATTTATATTCACCAAGAAAACCAACAATTTCATCTTGATTTTCCAACTTCTCAGCAAAAATGTCTACAGATTATCATATGATTTTCTTTTAACTTTATTATTTGTGATTCTATCACATTTTCCATCTCGAATTCTTTATATTCTTGAATTTCCTCTTTATTTTCTTTATTAATCTTGCCCCAAGTTTATTCTCAGTACATTTTTTGCATGTTCTTGTAAACATCACAGAACTCTGTATTGTATTTAATCCAACCTGAGAGTCCATTTTTAATCTTTTTTTTTTTTTTTTTGGCCATGCCACACAGCTTGCGGGATCTCAGTTCCCCAACCAGGGATTGAACCCAGGCCACAGCAGTGAAAGCCCAGAATCCTAAGCACTAGGCCACCAGGAAACTCCCTGTTTTTAATGTTTGAGTTTTGCCCATTTACATTTATTGTGATTACTGATAAACTGGAACTTATTTTGTCCTGATAGTTCATGTTTAATTTAATGTTTTTCGTTGTACATTTCACTATCTTATATAGCAGAGGATATATACTATCTTACATCCCCAACCTTTTTGGCACCAGGGACCAGTTTCGTAGAAGACAGTTTTTCCACAGCCGGGGTGGGGATGTGATGGTTTCCGGATGATTCAAGCACATTACATTTATTGTGCACTTTATTTCTATTATTATTACATTGTAATAGATAATGAAATAATTTTACAACTCACCATAATGCAGAATCAGTGGGGGCCCTGAGCTTGTTTTCCCTTGCCACTCACTGATAGGGTTTTGATATGAGTCTGCAAGCAATTGATTTATTATGGTCTCTGTGCAGTCAAACCTCTCTGCTAATGGTAATCTGTATTTGCAGCTGCTTCCCAGCACCAGCATCACTGCCTCAGCTCCACCTCAGATCATCAGGAATTAGATTCCCATAAGGAGCACGCAACCTAGATCTCTCGCATGTGCACTTCACAGCAGGGTTCGAGCTCCTGTGAGAATCTAATGCTGCTGATGATCTGACAGGAGGTGGAGCTCAGGCGGTAATGTGAGTGATGGGGAGAGACTGTAAATACAGATGAAGCTTCGCTCGCTCACCTGCCGCTCCCCTCCTGCTGTGCAGCCCGGTTCCGCTACTGGTCCGTGGCCAGGGGGTTGGGGACCTCTGTTGTATAGGATTTTCATTGTACTTTCTTTGTACCTATATATTTTATTTCTCCCTTAAACATTTTAACATATGCAATTATATATGTTTTTCTAGCAAAGCCATCAATTAACCAGTATCTCTAACATCCTCTTGAACAAAAGAAGGACTTCAGCACTACGCTCTCACTTTCCCAAGTGTAGACTTCCCTCCCCCATACCACATCTGCTCTGATATTACCGTTATGTGGATTCCAAGTATGGTTGCTTATCAAACAAAGAGAAAACGTATTCCTCATTCTAAAATCAATACTCATAAATGTGTCTTTGGTATTTTTGCTCACATCTTTCTGGGTTAATTTTTCCTCATCCTCAAAAACATGCTCCTGTTTTTCTTTCAACGTGGTCTCTGTGGGGTCAAATGTCCAAGTCCTTGTATGTCTGAAAACATCTCTATCTCACCTTCAATATTGAATGACAGTTCGACTAAGTATAGAATTCAAGAAATTCAACAGACATCTCCAGGCACCTATTGTTCCTGTTGAGACATTTCTTGTCAATCAGTACGCAAGTTCTAGTTCCTAGACCACGTCTCTCAGGATCCTGTCTTGACTCTGGAGTGTGTCATGTTTCACAATGATGAAACCATTTTTGCCTTTATTCCAGCCTCGCAGGTGGTTCCATTTTTCAATCTGAAGACTGTTTTCCTCAATTTGGGGAATTAACAGCCATTTGATCACAAATACTGATTAACCATCTTTTTTTTTTATAATTCCCTTCTTTAGCATTTTTGCCTTTTGGATCCAAGTACTGCAACATTAACTGTGCTTCCTCATGTTCTCTCTTCACCTTTTTTGTGCTTAATTCTAGGGTATTCCTTCAGCTTGATCTTCTAGTGCACTGAATTTTTTTTCAGCTATGCTTGACCTGTGACTACTGAGTTTTCACCTCAAGGGCTATCATTGTTATAATATTTCTACTTGGTGCTTTTATATAATGACCCATTCTTGCTTTATAGGTGTTCCACATGGCATATTGGTTAAAAACACAGGATCTGAAGCAGAGGTTTGAACCCAGGAGCCTCTCTTTACCAGTAACACATCCTCTGCATGCCCGTCTCCTAATCGGTAGCTGCTGATAACAGGACTTACCCCATGAGGCAGTTATAAGGACTCAGTCCTTATTACTCATGTAAAGTCCTCAGAACTTCAACAGAAACATCTTAAGAGCTCAGCGATAACACAGGAGTGGTCTCTGGGGCCAGTAACGTACTTTGGCTGTATGAACCCATCCACCCTGCTTTTCACTGCCTCTACTGATTTTAAGGGGAAACGAAACTAAATTCTACTCTAAAGTTCTTCCTTTTTCATGGCATCTGCTCCTGCTTTGCAGATGAAATGGGAAATCTCCCTTCAAAGACATATGAGGGCTTTTTCTAAGTTCTCTTCTGGTTTCTCCTTCAGGAGGTCACCATTTATAACTCAGTGTGTTTTGCCTGTCAAGTGACGATTGCCTTCAAATGGCCTAGTTTTTACCATCTACTCACCCTCATCCTTCCACAGTCCAAGCAGCCTGAGTCCGGCTTCTGGGCTCCAGAAAGTGAACAGGCAGGCTGCCACTGAGAAGGATGACAGCCATCCCGAGACTGATTAGCTGGAAAAGTGTGGGCCCCACACTTGGTGAGGCAAGGAGGAGTCTCAGCGTCCCAGGCTCTTATGAGTGTTCACAGCTGGGGGTGTGAGAATGTGCCCCCCCCACCCCAGCCCACTGGGCCCGGGTTGCAGAGGGAAAATGTTCGGGTCGGCAGAGCAGGCCGCAAGGAAGATCCGATCAGCAGCATCTGTGGGCTTTTAGGCCCTAAACCTCCTGTAAACGACACCGTGTAATTTTCATATAAACTTAACTTTCCATTTTTATTCCTTGGTGCTAAAAGGAATAGGATTTAAGAAACGTAACACACACACGCACGCACGCTTCAAGAACGGAAAGCAGACCGTGGTTCATATTTATATTTACAAAAAGTATTTTCCCTAATAGAAACAGATGAAATTATAGGAACCTACTTTCCAAATCACAAAATAACATTTTCTTAATTATATCATACGCACACAAGTATAAACATTATACCAAATATTCTCTACCTAATTTATGATATCCATAATTATTTCAACCGGCCATCCTAAAATGTCTCAGGTTTTTTTACCCTCTAAAAAGGAATATAAACCACTGTGCTATGCATGTGATAACAGGAACTGCAGATCATGTATGTTTGCTCTCTTGATACTTTAGTAAGATGAGAAGGGGACTTCCCTGGTGTCCAGTGGGTAGGACTCTGCATTCCCAGTGCAGAGGGCCCAGGTTCCATCCCTGGTCATGGAACTAGATCCCACATGCATGCTGCAACTAAGAGTTCACATGCTGCAACTAAGAGTTCACATGCTGCAACGAGGATCCTGTGTGCCGCAACTAAGTTCGAGCACAGCCAAAATAAATAAATAAATTTTAAAATAATAATAATAATAATCAGATGAGAAAATGTAGAAATTTCAAGTTCTGTTTAGTTGGTTAAAAGGTAATCTTTTTTTTTTATTGGTGGCTTGTGGGATCTTAGTTCCCCCACCAGGTATTGAACCCGCTCCCCCTACAGTGGAAGGGCAGAGTGCTAACCACTGGACAACCAGGGAAGTCCCAAGGTAATCTTGATTCAAGATAGTACTGAAATAAGAATACCTTCTATGGTAGCTAAGAAGAGGTTATGGTAAAGCACAACCGAACACAGCAATGACACGTGTGTTCTGCTTTTCTCATTTTGTCCCTGATACGATACACAGATATCAATCATTCCTCACTTGGTCCCTGCAGCCAAAGCCAACATCCTCCCCATTTTCCAACAAACTTGAATTAACTGCCTTCTCCATATCCACAGACAAGGGAAGAAAGCAGAGCCTGTTCCCAGAGATGTATTCTAAGTATCACAATGAGGCGAAAATAATTCACTCAATATATTATCATTTCTGAACAGAACTTATCATGTTTCGTCCAAGCATCACATCAGAGGTGAGTGCCCATGTTTAGGGAACGAGATCATCTATTAAAGCTTTAAGAAATAAACACGTCTCAATAGATGCAGAAAAAGCTTTGGACAAAATTCAACACCCATTTATGATAAAAACTCTCCAGAAAGTAGGCATAGAGGGAATCTACCTCAACATAATAAAGGCCATATATGACAAACCCACAGCCAACATCATTCTCAATGGTGAAAAACTGAAAGCATTTCCTCTAAGATCAGGAACAAGACAAGCATGTCCACTCTCGCCACTATTATTCAACATAGTTTTGTAAGTTTTAGCCACAGCAATCAGGGAAGAAAAAGAAATAAAAGGAATCCAAATCGGAAAAGAAGAAGTAAAGCTGTCACTTTCTAAAGATGACATGATACTATACATAGAGAATCCTAAAGATGTTACCAGAAAACTACTAGAGCTAATCAATGAATTTGGTAAAGTAGCAGGATACAAAATTAATGTACAGAAATCTCTTGCATTCTTATGCACTAATGATGAAAAATCTGAAAGGGAAATTAAGGAAACACTCCCATTTACCATTGCAACAAAAAGAATAAAATACCTAGGAATAAACCTACGTAAGGAGACAAAAGACCTGTATGCCGAAAACTGTAAGACACTGATGAAAGAAATTAAAGACAATACAAACACATGGAGAGATATACCATGTCCTTGGATTGGAAGAATCAACATTGTGAAAATGACTATACTACCCAAAGCAATCTACAGATTCAGTGCAATCCCTATCAAACTACCAATGTCATTTTTCACAGAACTAGAACAAAAAATTTCCACCATTTGTATGGAAACACAAAAGACCCCGAATAGCCAAAGCAATCTTGAGAAAGAAAAACAGGGCTGGAGGAATCAGGCTCCCAGACCTCAGATGATACTACTAAGCTACAGTAATCAAGACAGTATGGTGCTGGCACAAAAACAGAAATATAGATCAATGGAACAGGATAGAAAGCCCAGAGATAGACCCACGCACATATGGTCACCTTATCTTTGATAAAGGAGGCAAGAATATACAATGGAGAAAAGACAACCTCTTCACTAAGTGGTGCTGGGAAAACCGGACAGCTACATGTAAAAGAAAGAAATTAGAACACTCCATAACACCACACACAAAAATAAACTCAAAATGGATTAAAGACCTAAATGTAAGGCCAGACACTATAAAACTCTTAGACAAAAACATAGGCAGAACACTCTATGACATAAATCACAGCAAGAGCCTTTTTGACCCACCTCCTAGAGAAATAGAAACAAAAATAAACAAATGGGACCTAATGAACTTAAAATCTTTTGCATAGCAAAGGAAAACATAAACAAGATGAAAAGACAACCCTCAGAATGGGAGAAAATATTTGCAAATGAAGCAACTGACAAAGGATTCATCTCCAAAATTTACAAGCAGCTCATGCAGCTCAATACCAAAAAAAAAAAACCCAATCCAAAAGTGGTCAGAAGACCTAAACAGACATTTCTCCAAAGAAGATATACGGATTACCAACAAACACATGAAAGGATGCTCAACATAACTAATCATTAGAGAAATGCAAATCAAATCTACAATGAGGTATCACCTCACACCAGTCAGAATGGCCATCATCAAAAAATCTACAAACAATAAATGCTGGAGAGTGTGTGGAGAAAAGGGAACCCTCTTGCACTGTTGGTGGGAAGGTAAATTGATACAGCCACTATGGAGAACAGTATGGAGGTTCCTTAAAAAACTACAAATAGGGCTTCCATGGTGGCGCAGTGGTTGAGAGTCCGCCTGCCGATGCAGGGGACACGGGTTCGTGCCCCGGTCCGGGAGGATCCCACATTTCGCGGAGCAGCTGGGCCCGTGAGCCATGGCCACTGAGCCTGCGCGTCCGGAGCCTGTGCTCTGCAACGGGAGAGGCCACGACAGTGAGAGGCCCGCATACCACACACACAGAAAAAAAAATCAAAAAACTACAAATAGAACTACCATATGACCCAGCAATCCCACTACTGGGCATATACCTTGAGAAAACCATAATTCAAAAAGAGTCATGTACCACAATGCTCATTGCAGGACTACTTACAATAGCCAGGACATGGACGCAACCTAAGTGTCCATCAACAGATGAATGGATAAAGAAGATGTGGCACATATATACAATGGAATATTACTCAACCATAAAAAGAAATGAAATTGAGTTATGTGTAGTGAGGTGGATGGACCTAGAGTCTGTCATACAGAGTTAATTAAGTCAGAAAGAGAAAAACAAATACCATATGCCAACACATATATATGGAATCTAAAAAAAAAATCGTTCTGAAGAATCTAGGAGTAGGATAGGAATAAAGACACAGATGTAGAGAATGGACTTGAGGACATGGGGTGGGGGAAGAGTAAGCTGGGACGAAGTGTGAGAGTGGCATGCACATATATACACTACCAAATGTAAAACAGATAGCCAGTGGGAAGCAGCCACATAGCACAGGGAGATCAGCTCGGGTGCTTTGTGACCACCTAGAGGGGTGGGATAGGGAGGGTGGGAGGGAGACTCAAGAGGGAGGAGATATGGGGATATATGTAAATGTATAACTGATTCACTTTGTTATACAGCAGCAACTAACACAACAATATAAAGCAATTATACTCCAATGAAGATGTTAAAAAAATAGTAATAAATATGTTTAATAAACAAAGGGTATAGAAGATTGTCATGTGGCATATGTCATAAATAAGGATTATAGAAAAACAGTTTACAGCGTAATGAAGCTTCATTTACAGAATGTATTTCAAGAACAATAGACAGCAAAGAACTAAGTGTGAAATCCAATTATCGGCGCATTAGGCACTTACAACTTCATATTTGCAATTGTTTTATAATCACTGTACTGCCATTTGCATAAGATGTGTAATGGTGTGTACCAGATCTGTACTCTACATTCTGCTTCATATTTTAATTAATGACTAAAAAGATAATAAACAGCATTTCAGTACAAAATGCATTTTGAACAGTATTAACTTATCAAGCATTACAAGAATCAGTGATATTGGAGGAATTAAAAGACAGCGGCCAGGGCTTCCCTGGTGGCGCAGTGGTTGAGAGTCCGCCTGCCGATGCAGGGGACACGGGTTTGTGTCCTGGTCTGGAAAGATCCCACATGCCACGGAGCGGCTGGGCCCGTGAGCCATGGCCGCTGAGCCTGCGCGTCCGGAGCGTGTGCTCCGCAACGGGAGAGGCCACAACAGTGAGAGACCCACGTACCGCAAAAAAAAGAAAAAAAAAAAAAAAAAGACAGCCGCCAGAGGTGGACACAGCAGAGCAGCACTGAAGCCCCGACGTCCCGCAGAAGGCGAGCCGGTGCTCAGAGACGCCCCACGATCATGGGTAGACGCATTTAAAGGGCTTGACAGCGGATCAAATTAAACCCCGATTTTTCCGCAGGACTTACCCCCACCCAGAGGAAGCATCTGGGCACAAACCTCAGCTGTAGCTCCAGGCCCAGAGCGGAGGCCCCGGATGGGGCGTCACCAACCACAGACACAGGGTGCTGCGCACAGTGGTCTCGCCGGCGGGTCAGCCAGACAACAGAGCAGAGCTTCCGTGCCAGCGATTGCGGAGGACGAACGGTGACTGTCGTGCAGACACCCCCACACATGCGCTCGGGCTGTGCCCTCGGGGGGCGTCTGAGGACAAGACAGACATCCTCTGAGGGGACTATGAGTTCTATTGATTTCAGGCCCCTTAACTCACAGGGGTGGACACACTCCAACTCGCAACATAATGAAGAAATTGTATCTGTAATCCCATGTTCCTTCCCAATGCTACACCACCAAGGAACCACTTAAACTACACAGGATCACGCTGTGTAAGAGAGACTGAGAACACGTCTGAGCTGATGAGACAAGCCGCACTGCTGTGAGAGAGACGATGGACGGACAGAGGGAAAGAGAGAGAGAGAGAGACACATGGACAGACAGACAGACATAGGGAGGCAGAGACACACAGAGAGAAACACAGGGAGACAGAGAGACATAAAGAGACAGTGACAGAGGGAGATAGATAGGCAGACAGAGAGACAGGGAAACAGAGAGACAGAGACAGATGGACAAATGGAGGGGGAGAGACAGACACATGGACAGACAGACAGACAGAGGGAGGGAGACAGAGACACACACAGAGGGAGACACACACAGAGAAACACAGAGAGACATAGAGACCCAAAGAGACAGTGACAGACAGAGATAGATAGGCAGACAGAGAGACAGGGAAACAGAAAGACAGAGACAGACGGACAGATGGAAGGGGAGAGAGAGACAGACACAGGGACAGAGACAGAGAGAGAGACAGACAGAGGCAGAGAGACCAAGAGAGATAGAAGCAGAGACAGAGAGACAGAAGCAGAGACAGAGAGACAGAAGCAGAGACAGAGAGACAGAGAAAGATGCAGAGACAGAGAGACGGAGAGAGAGCATGAATATAGACTTACTCTCAGCAAGTTACAGACGCCAGTTATTTCCTTAGCAGTAAAAAGTTAGACCAAAATAAAGGGTCTAAGAAAAAGTCAAAAAATTAATGGGAAAGTTTCAAACAGTGACGAAGAAGCTGAATGAAAGCAGTTGTTGACAACACTTTCCGGAGACACTTTGGGGATACACTTTTTAAGGGGATTTCCACAGTAAAGCAGTGACCATGGGCCCACACAATGATATAGAAAATACAGATAAATTTTGAGGAAGAAATCCTGATAGATTTGAAAGGTACTAGGCAGCTAAGTATTAAGTACAAATGTCATTACCGGGTAAACGAGGTGTTTCTGTCACAGAGAAACTGTTGGTCCATGGTTCGAAGGCTTAGGGAAGGGCAGGGGTCTACAACAAGGTCATGAGCGTCGTCCGCCTAGGCCGCCCTGGGACAGCTACACGCCTGCACTTTGAGAAACCCCACCTCTCAGCAGTCAGTCACCCTGCGGAGGACACGATCAGATCCCACCCGGAAAGGTGCGCACACCCCTCCCTGTGGGTCCCGGTGGGCAGCCCCATGGTTTTCCCCTGGGAAGGGGGGGCACCCATTCCCTCTGAGGGGAAGCGCCCTCCCCGTGCCCCCCTCAGGGGTCCCAGCAGGACCAGGAGAATGTCCCGCTCATCAGAGAGGATGAATCCCACCCACACCCTAGGCCTGGGGTCTCTCCTCCTTCGGGGGCACCCACCGCCCCTCACCTGCCCGGCACACACAGGCCCTTCCCGTTGAGATCTCCGTGCACGAGCTCACCCCACACCTGCCCACCACCAGGCGCACACACGGCACTCCATCCACGTGTCATGGCAACAGCAGGGGTCCAGTGTGCCAATCCCATTCATCTGACACCCAGGGGCCCTGTGCCACCTTGTAACACAGAAGGCACGTGACCTTCTCCGACACTCACGACAACCAAGGGTGGGAAGCACGCCCACGACTGGACAGGAGAAGTTGGGATAGGGGAGCGAGACATGGTATGTCCACAGGAGCCCTGGCCGGGACCCCGACTCGGGTCCCTGACCTCAAGGAGCAGGGAGCCTCAGCGATGCCCTTGACCCCAGGGAAGCTCCCCGTCCCCTCCACCTCGTGTGACAACGAGGCGCAGCTCCCAGCCCCTCCCCCATCCGTGGGTCCCTCCTCTGCTCTTTACTCATCCCCCTCGTCCCTTCCTTAAAGTCCTTTTAGCCACTGTTGTCTTATTTCAAAAGCAGCCCCAAGCTCTAAAGGTAAAACGGGAAAGCTAAGAAACTGCCTTTTGGTTACAGGGTAAAAGCAACCAGAGGTTGTGCGGGAAGCAGATAAATATATTATGGCTGTTACCCTGTTCCTCGGGCTCTGACAAGCATAAAACGAGAGACAGAAACAGAGACAGCGAGAGAGGGAGGATAAGATTGAGAACATCTCCCCTAACATCAGCAGAGGCGAGTCTAGGGTTTAGGGAGAGAACACAAATACTTAGCGCTACCGGCCCGCTGGGCAAACCCACAGTAACCAACGTCTCTCACAAAGAAAGGAAAAATGACTATATTTAAGAGAGAGAACCAACAAGGAGCTGCTGTACAGCACAGGGAATTCTTGCTGAATATTCTGTAATAAGCTAAATGGGAAAAGAATCTGAAATAGATACATGTGTATGTATAACTGAATCACTTGCTGTACACCTGAAATTAACACAGCATTGTTAATTAACTATGCTCCAATATAAAGTAAAAAGTTTAAAAAAAGAAAGTAAAAACGCCCAAAACAAGAAGCACATGAAGGATCCAACATCTGAAGAAGCTGCTGAAATTCTGAGTCAAGAATTATTTGAGGTTCTCCGTCCAAGGCAGCAGATCCAGGGTTCAAGCCTGTGCCTGTTACAGTCATAACAAGACTGTCCATCCTCGGGGACACTAGGGTTTATGCGATCCCAAATCATTACAGTCACAGTACTAAGTATCTGTGTTTATTATTCCTTGCTCTTTTGTGCCCTGGTCATTTCATAAAGATAATAATTTAATATTTTTCTTTTACATATTGCTGTCTAATTTATAGAACCTTTCCAATGGTAAGAGTGACGAGCATAAAACTGTAATTGAACGGGGAAGCTTTCTGTCTCACTGAACGATGGCTACAGGAAGCAGAGCTGTTTGATCAATCACGAATTCTCTGCATAAAAAGTGCCTAAGAGAAAGAAAATGAAATCGATCAACTAAAACTGCAGCCCGTGCCACAGGAAACACTGAGGAGTACAAAACGATGTACAGGGAAGAAATTACAACAGGTTCCTGTCTGTGCGTCATCTTTGTCTATAGAGCACGAATGCCTCTGCCTCTGGTCTTGTGCCTTTTGGTGATGGGGTAACCAAAGCTCTTTTCCTTTTGAGCTTGAAGCTGCTTTTGAAATAAAGAGGACAATGGCTGAAAGGATGTTAAGGAAGGGAAAGGGGGAATGAGTAAAGAGCAGGGAGAGGGAACCACACCCCCAATCACAAGGGAATCTGCCGTGCTCCCAGGGTGAGCACACAACCCAGACCTGCTCCGTCAGTGCAGTCCACACCCGACCACGGCTACCAGCTACTAGTCAGGATGTGCCCACTTCTCAGTGACCGAAGGTCAGTGTACGGTTTTCCTGGAGCGACGAGACGTGATGGGGGTGGTGAGGCTGCAGCAGCCACGGGCTCCCTGGGGAGAAGGCCGCCTGAGCGATGCACAGCAGCCTGGAGCCGGGTCAGAACCGGAGAGAGAACCACACCCCAAGGCCACCACTGGAGCCCTTAGATCCTGCTTCCAACGACGCGATCCCATCAAGTCCCGGAACATCTGTAAACCACAGTGGGCTGAGCATCTGGCACTTGTAACCAATCGAGTGAGCTACCATTCTAGCCCAGGAAAATGTTGCCTGGCGTCTTCTTCCGGTTCTAAGATAACATCTCACGCCCGGTTTTCCAAGGGGTTTCCAAACGCTCTTGGCAAAGATCATATGCAAAGGAAATTAGCAACAGAGAGCGTTCTTTTTCTTCTTCAAAATGGAAGAACTAGAAGAGAAAACCCAGCAGGAACTAACAGACCAGGATGAAATCTGCACGCGGTTTCCCACAGATACATGAATATAAGTGTTGGTAAGATTCCCGGATTGGATCATGTCCCGACAAACAAGGTTAGGCCACAGGGGTACACAGGACCCCGGAAACTACAGGTGATTTGGGAGTTCAAGACCACGGACACAGGACAACCCTCCTGTGAGCTGGGATGCGCCTGGCTTTGGGTCTGGGTTGTATTTCAGGGAGGATCTTTCGAGAAGGCGAGAGTCGAGGAAGATGTAAAAAGTGTGACGAAGGTAGCAGGTGACGAGCATCCCCAATCCAAAGACACCTCCTCAGCAAAGACTCTGAAACAGCCCCGTAGCTGATCATAAAAACGGCTTCCCTGGAGGTCAGCTACTGCCCGAAAGGGGTGAGAATTTGGGAGGATGATGGGAAGTGGGGAGGAAAGCTAGGGTTTTCCCTTCTCAGACTTACACTACTGATACAACTTCACAAAAAATCTCACTCTGAGGCATTATAAGAGGGGAAAAACAACTGCAGGTAGCTGCCGTCTACTTAGGGGCAGGTCACTCCCACTGCAAGTGACTTGAGTAAGGATCTGGGGCTTTAAACAGTGAAGATGGGGCTTCCCTGGTGGCGCAGTGGTTGAGAGTCCGCCTGCCGATGCAGGGGACGCGGGTTCGTGCCCTGGTCCGGGAAGATCCCACGTGCCGCGGAGCGGCTGGGACCGTGAGCCATGGCCGCTGAGCCTGCGCGTCCGGAGCCTGTGCTCCGCAACGGGAGAGGCCACAGCAGTGAGAGGCCCACGTACCGCAAAAAAAAAAAAAAAGTGAAGATGAGTCGACATAAATTAGTGCAGGACAATCAGTGCCCTTTCTGGATGACTTAAGATGAATTAGAGTGAAAACATCATAGGCAAGTTTCATATATCTTGAGAGGATGAGAAAGGAAATAATTAACTTTGCACCTTCAAATATTCTCATGTTAGAATTTTACCCCAAATATGGTGGAATCAGGGGCACGACAGGAAGCAGCCAGTTGCACTGGATCGGGGGACGACGGACGCAAGGCCTGTGGCGGGGTCAGCACCGGATGGGGTCTCAGAGGCAGAAGGAACACGGCCACCCCCGTGGCTGCGGCGTGGACGGTGCGGGAACAGGAAGACACGCCTCTCCTGCTGGCCCTTCCCTCCTGGGGGTCGGGGCAGAGCAGGTGGTCCTGGGCCCCCGGGCTCCCAGCAGTGCCCGCGAAGCTTCCAGGCAGGGCGGGCCACCTCCACCCTCTCGGGCCACGGTCACTGCACAGGGCCGCACCCTCTGGCACGATTCCAGAATCTCGGGGCCTGAACACCCCACACAGCCCGGACAGCAGCCCGTGAGCCAGGGCCACGAGCCTGTCGCCCGCCGGCCAGCCTCTGCCCTCTTAGACCCCCCCCCCGCCCCCCAGCACTGCTCGAATGGCCACTTTTCTCTGCCCTTCTCCGGCCTCTCCTCACCCCCCTCACGCCCTTCAGAGCATCTAGAGCCCCAACAGGCCCCGGACTTGCTGCCACACACCCTCTTGTCTCTTTCTGCCCTGTGTGCTTCTCCCTTTCGGGACAGTCTGAATTTATAACCCTAACAACCCCTGGACACAAGACTCCAGCTGCACTTCACCCTTCTTGCAGCTGTGGACGCCCTCATTCTCCATTCACTTCTCTCCAAGGAGGAAGGGTTGGCCCCAGGGTGATAATATGCATCTAGAAATCAAGATTATAAGACTCGTTGTCAAATTATTCAAATTATTTCCTCTTGTAGATGCCCTTTGCTAGATTATTTTCTTAAACAGCTTCATTAATAAAGATGTATTCATAATAATTACAACTTAATGGCTGCTTACTATGGGTCAGAACTATACATATTAACCACCGAACATGCATCCAGAATTCTGTGAAGTGAGAAGAAAATTCCAGAAGAGATGGTGCAGGAGGCCAGGCTGGTTACCGTTTATTTGGGTGCCGTGACCTGTGGACGGGCAGAAAATCAAAGGACTCTGGGGAGAGGGGTTAATGGGAAAGGATCCAGGGACACCATAAATCCTGATCGCAAGGAGTATTAGGCTTCCCGTGGGTGACAAGAAGGCAGGGAGGGTCACCCAGGAAGGGGAGGGGGGAGCACACAGAGGGGACAGGCACGGCTCCCAGCCACCAGGGCAGAAAAGAACAGAATCCCACCTACGAGAGGCAGGACCACGTACTTTAGTTTCAACAAACATAACCGATGCCCCCCGCACAACCCACACTGAGAAACACACATGCTTGCACACACACAGACATGCATGCAGACCTGTAGGGGTGCACACGCGCATACACACATGCACACCTGCAGCCATGCACACACTTACATACACACATGCACGCCTGTAGCCATGCACACACTTGCATACACACATGCACGCCTGCAGCCGCGCACACACTTGCATACACACATGCACGCCTGCAGCCGTGCACACATGCCTACACACATGCACGCCTGCAGCCCTGCACATACACGCAGGCACACAGACGCACGCACAGGTTCCCCTACTGTGGACACCAAAGAAGGCGTCCTGCCAAGTGACTCTCAGTCTCTGCCTTGAGGGGCAGCAGGACGACGGGTCCGCCCAGCTGGGGGGTGACGGCTCCGTCCCTGGCAGACGTCAAGTGCTGCACCATGGGGGCAGGTCTGTGGGCCCCTGGGTGGCGCCTGCATGGTCATATACAGCCGTCGGACCCAGGGGGTCAGGACTAAATGGACGTTAAAGATTCTCCCGCTGAGCTCTCCAACGAACCTCCTTCTTGCCTCTGAAGAAACACTCCCGCTGCACAGCTACCCTGAAGAACTCCAACAGGTCAGGAACCTTCGAAACACTGGCCCACAGACGTCCTCACACAGGCCGGGGCCTCTGAGTGCCTCAAGCCTGAGAACAGCACAGTGAGATCCTCAGAAGGGCGACTGGGCATGTCGGGCAGACGAGACTCGGGCAAGCAGACACCCAGGACAGGGTAAGGTGGCCTCCTTTAAAAAGTGGCCCCATTTTTAAACTTTTTTAAATGTCATCCAACAGTGCGGTCTTATCAATGCGCTTCTTCCATGTAAGCACTGCAGAGGCCTCAATTAAAGCAAGTAGAAATGCTTATCCAATTACAGTAATTATAACATTAATTCATAACATTTAAGCCCTTTTAATAATCCAAAGCGAGTTCACAGTTAATAGCAACTGTTCGATATGCATCATTAGTAAAATGCATTGTTGCCAAAGACGCCTCGTCATCCCGTGGACTTTGTTAGGCGCACGAGCCAGCAGGCAACAGGGCAGCAGGCAAGCTGAACTCACCCGTTTCCAACCTGTTTTTCCAGTTCCCAGCTTAGCCCGCCTCAGATGCACCTCATTCTTCTATCCTGCTGCCCACCACTGCAGCCCCGCTTTGCCACGTGACTTGTCCTCCACGCTTCTCCCCGCCGCCCGCCAGCCAAGCTCACACCCTTCAGGGCCCTGGTGCCTCCGCAGCCCCACTCACTAGACAGGGGCTCAAGGCAGTGACTGCTCAGGGAGGGAAGGGCCCAGCATGCGGCGGCACATCGAGACGAGGTTCTGCTCAGCTCCCGGAAGCTCCCCACTTTCGTAGGGAGGAAACCAGGTAACCCCAAAGAAGGCCTGTGGGTAGGGACCTCCAGGGATCCTGTAACCCGACACACATCAAGCCGCCTCCAGTCTCCTGACATTCTAGGTCAGAACACACAACCAACCTCAAGACCCTCAGGAGAATAGCCAGTGGGAAGCCCATCAGTAAACATTTACCTCCGGGAACAACAGAAACAAGCAGCTATTGTTTGCTGGGCCTTGGTGCACCCCCTGCCAGGCCCTGGGCGGAGCTGGGCCGGAGTCGGGAGGAAGGCGGGACCCACGCCCTGTCGGGAAAACCTTGGAGGTGACAGACGAGAGCCTGACGCAGAAACCACCACATGAAAACACGGCAGGGCCCCCAGGACACCAAGTGTCGGTGAGGGTTTGGTGTGCCTGGAACTCTCGGCGTTGCCGGATGGGACATAAGAAAGAGCGACACGCAGAGGACTGCGCGCACCTCTCCAAAAGTTAAACCCACAAGTGTGGCCCAGCAGCTCCCCTCCCGGTAGTTACCCAAGAGAAATGCAAACCTATGTCCGCAGAATGGCCCACCTCATCCACGAAAGCCAAACGCTGGTAACGACCCACAGAGATGCGACAAACAACGCCATGGTCTGTTCATGGTCATACAGTGGAGTCCTCACCATAATAAAAGGAAACGGCTATTGACCGGCGTTCAACAACGTGAAAAAATCTTAAACACATTACGTTGAGTGAAAGAAACCAAACCGTAAAGTGCAATCTGTATGGACCCATTTTGTTGTCAAGAGCAGGCACATCCACTCTATGGTGACAGAGGTCGGAAAGTAATCGTCTCTGGGGGCCTCTGGGAGTGGACGCTTCCTAGAAATGGGTACAAAGGAGGTTTCTGGGGTTATGGTCTCTACTGCGTTTGGGAGGGTAGTTACGTGGTTATGTCACATTCACTACCGGTCCATTTTATTGCATGTAAATCATTCCTCAGTAAAAACTTATCAAAGAAGTGATGTCAGGTGTCTCGATGGGAATTAACTGAAGCTCAAGACGGGGCCTGCAGACAGGCGCTGGCAGGTAGGGGGGCTGCACAGACAAAGGGCCCCTTACCCGTGCCTGAAAGGGAACAAAAAGGGCCAGATTAGTTGTTGGGGAGCATCTGATGCCACGAGGCTTTAGGGGGGAGGGAAGGTGGTCCCAGGAGAGACACCTGGTGGAGGGCCGTGCGGGGTCCAGCGGAGAGCAGGCCAGGGGGCGGGGCTGGGAGGGGAGCTGAGCACCGGGCACCTGCGGCTGCAGAACTGGGCAGGGGTCAGGGGTCAGGTCGCGGAAAGGCTTACAGGTCGTGCCAAAGGGGTCTCAATTCCCCTACTGGAGGCTGGGAGCTGGCGAAGGATTTTAAGCAGGGGAACGAGGTGATGGATCAGGCCTGTGCTTTCGTGAAGGACAAATGAGGGGGCCCTGAGACCACTGCAGAGGAATCCGCTCGGACTGAAACAGTGACCAGAGAACAGCAGTGAGGGCTGAGCCAGGGCAGCAGCTCTAGGAATGAAGCACCAGCAGGAAGGACAGCTCTCCCCAGACCCCCGGATACCACATTAAAGGTTTCTAAATGGCGCTTAAAATCAAGAAAGAATTCAACCAGCTGCACAGAAATCCTGAGGATTTCCTGAAAAGCAGAGGTCAGTGTGGACGGCTCGTGGGCCACACGAAGCGGCGAGAAAGTGGCCGTGAGGACGCAGAGAGCAGGCGGGTCCCGGGCAACACAGCTCGTCCTCACTGTAGGGGTCCCCGGGCCTGAACTCCCCTACTTTGTTCAGGCTCAAGTTACAGTGCTATTCGCCATGGGAACGGATCAATAACAGATAGCAAATAGGTGTCTTTCAACAGACACACACGTAAGACAAGGTCTAACCGGCTGACGGAAACGTGACGTGAGTCCGCTGATTCCTAGTCTGCAGCGGTTTCACAGAGTACAGCCATCAAAGGAGGAAACGCACGTAGGCTCCCTAAACAGTCGCCCCTCCCTGGGGTGCTGTGCTAGGGCATGGGCTGCTGGGCCTCTCCCCGGGCTGCCCAGAGGGCTCCAGGGCGGCCCGTCAGCCACTGTGACCCAGGACCCAGCACAGATCACTGTCACGGCACACGAGGCAGACGGTTCTGCTGACTCAGGTCCGGGGAATGATTCCGGTTGTTAGAAACAGTTCCCGCCATCAGGCCCGTGCGATTTCAGAAGCACAGATGGACAGACGACCCGGATCATTCAGCACGAGGACATCACGCCATGAGGACAGGACACCCGATTCAACCAACAGAAAGAGAAACAGAGAAGCAGCCCTCGTGACACCAACGTGGTGACAACAGGTGGCAGGAAGCACTGTGCCAAGTTCTGTGGAAAGGTCTGAATAGAGGCGTCGGAAATGAAAACATAATAATCATGATAAAACAGGAGGAGAGGCTGGGGACGCCGAAGGGCAGTTACTGAGCTGCAGGGCAGGCGAGGCTTCCACTGGAAAACCGCACACGGTGCGGGGTTTGACAAACACGAGGTGACAGGCAGGAGGAATGACTCCAGGACCCGATGCCTGTCCAACAGGACTTGCAACGGGAGACCAGAGAGAGCACGAAGGAGGAGAAGACAGAGAGAAGACAGATTCCCGAACACAAAGGGAAAGCGGCAGCTGGAGCTTGAAGGTGCCCGAGGGCAGCAGGAGACAAGACAGAGCAGGACTCCAGCCAGGACGGCGGGGGCACAGCCCCGTGAAACTCCGAAGATCAGATCAAATCAGGGCGGGAAGGGCGCGGGTCACCCACGAAGAAGAAAGACGACGAGGTGCAATCAGACCTCAGGCACATGGCCGTGGCTGTGAAGGGTAATGACTGAAGTTTCATTCCAGCACTCAGTAAAATTAGATTTTACGTGGGAATAAAATATTTTTAGCCACCGAAGGACTCTGAAAGCTTTCCCACTCACAGATGTTAACAAAGGCCCTCTCCAGAAGACAGACGCCAGCCAAGTGAAAAATGAATAAAAATTAAGGAGGAGACACGGGAGAAGAGCCAGCGGCAGATGAAGCCGGGAAGGAGGCGCAGGGCACGGCGGACAGGCCGCAGCCAGGCCGGAATGTCCGGCTGAGGGTCACTGGAACTGAGGCTCAGTTATGTAAGTTATGTATGTGTGCTCACCCTCACCAGTGATCTGGGAATCAATTAAAATCATGGTATGACAACTCTTCATCAGAGCAGAAATCGTAGAAGGTGGCTAAAATTCAAACTGGTAAACACTTTATCCATCAAAGTCACAGGCATGAATATTCATTGATTCAGCAATTCCACACATTCACAAAGATGAGTATGCAAGGTTGACTATTATAGCATTGCTTATTCTAGGAAGAAAGAAACAGAAACGACCTACGTGCCCGTCACCAGGAGAACGGTTAAGCAGATCACAACACATCCACACCACAACGTGCTGTGCAAATAAAGCTGGGAAGGAAAGGCAGCTAAAGAGATGTGACAACGAAACGTAAATCTGATCCTCACCTGGAGTCTGTACAAAAGGGAAAAAGGCGATAAAAGACATGATTGGGTCAATTGACAAAACTGGGGTGTGGGTGGTACATTAGCTAAACACACTGTATGATGTAAAGTTGACACTGCTCCCTGTACTGTGACTATGGACTGACTGTCCCTAGTTCTGAGAAACACGTACCGAAGGATCTAGAGGTGACCTGCAAGGACATTTGCCACTTACGCTCACGTGGTTCACAAAAAACATACAGTCTATGTGAGCTGGTGTGCAGAGAAAGGAGCGTGACAAAACAGTGACAACGGGTGAATGTGGGTGAGATGCAATGGGTGTCTTTCTACTGTTCCTTTCTTGAAATTTTCCTCAGTTTGAAATTAAAAGGTTTGAAATAAAAAGGTTTCTTTAAAGGAATAAAGTAGAGTTTTATGCACATACATTAAAATGGAAAGCTGTTTGGCACATTAAGTGAGAAAACTGGCTGGAGAACACAATGCACAGCACGATCTTATTTATGTTAGAAATCTACACAGGGACACAAACATACATTCATAATGTATATACAGTTATTCGTACAAGTACAAGAAGACGCAGTTACATCTAGGGAGGATGAGAACTTGGGGGGCTTAGAAATTTTGCATTCAACTGTGAATTACCTGGAGTATTTTCAAATCTCTTAAAAACATACTCTTTGTTGAACTGTTTTCACTTGACAACACTGGCGGGAGTGGAGAGAGATGAAGATTGTGGCGAAGGTGATGACCCCGGCTGCCCCCAGCTTTTCACTGCACAGAACCAGCTGGTCACACGCTCCCAGCATCAGGAGTGGAAGCGTCATTCACTCAGAAAACACGCAAGACGCCAACGATGGTTCCGTCGAGGTGCTGGGATTGCAACTGATCGTCGCGTGCTTCTTTGTACTTTTCAGTACCCTCCAAGTTTTCTACAATGCACTTGCATCACTTTGAAAATTGGGCAAATTATATATAGTTTATATATATATAACGTAGTATATTATCTAATTAAATCTCCAACGTTAATTGTAACAAAGGATGGTTCAAAAGCATGTGTCAAATGAAGGTGAAAACGTGGAGAGAGCACGCCGGGCTTTTTCCCCAGAAAGCAGCAGGGAAATGGGGAAGCACACTGCTGGCTTCCTGGCAGCAGAGGCCACGTGCAATTCTGTTGCAAGAGGGGGTCTGCCCAGAGTCTACCCTGGGCGTCGGGGTAAACCTACCACCCTGGCCGCCTGGGCCTCCCTCCCCCAAGTGCCACGCAGGTGCCCAGGCATCCCGACCCTCACGCCCCCGCGTTCATAAAGTATCTTTATCTTTCACAGACGAAAACCACCAAGGAGCAGGAAGAGGGTACTTCAGCACTCGAGGTAGGAAGTGGAATCAGATCATACGTGTCACCGACTCAGCCTCTTTGCACTTGGTCACGTCATCCCCACCTCACCGTCACTTCCCCTTCATCCGTCCTGTCGTTCCTGGACGTCCAAGACACCCTTCACTCACTGCCCTGGAAACACGGCCTCGGAGCCCCCCCGGGAACTAATGTCCCCCTCTCCCCTTCCCGTCCAGTCCTGTCAACCTCTGAGGCCCTGACAGATCCAAAATCCCCCAGGACCCGCGAAAGGGACCCTTCCTCCTTCATGACCTTCCATCCCGTGGCCCCAGCAGGGAGGGCCAGCCCAGACCCCAGGGGGTGGTCTGTGGTCATCACCACCATCCCGGCCGGGGATGTCCCCAACTTCCACAGGAGGAAACGGACTGCCGGCCACACCACTCGTTCCAGAGAGACCTCAAGGTCATATCCCGGGCCAGCTGCCCGGGGCAGGCCTGTGCTTCCCTCCCAGAGCCGGACGAGGGGGCCCGGGCCTGCAGGGCCCTGACACCCCCATAAGGACGCCCTGAAGCCAGAACGTCCGACCCAAAAGCAGCAGCCTGAGGGTGGGCGCAGAGGCTCCCCGAGGCGGTCCGAGTCCGGGGCCCGAGTCCCGTTTGTGGCCCCTTGGGCGGGACCTCCCTGCAGCCTGAGCCAGGGAGAGGCAGCCGGAGCTGGGCAGGGGTGGGTGTGGGAGGGCCGGGGGGGTCACCAGGGCCCCGAGGGGGCAGGACGAGACGGCACTGCACCTGCAACGCCAGGACGTCATCCAACCACGGCCGAGGTCTGTTCCCTCTTCCCCACGTCAGGGGTCACGCTACAGCGATCGAGAAATAAGGCGTGCAAGGGGCCGGGCCTCAAAGATGCTTGCCCCTGGGTTTTTATAGGATTGGGGGGAAATATTACACAACCTTGCATGTTTTCAAATTGGCATCTAATATTCTCCATAAATTCAAGTGTCAAAGGACATAAAACCTGGTATAATTGACATTGGACATTTTGAGAGAAAACTCACGTCACACGTCTCAGCTGGAGCCTAAATGCTGTATAGACTTGATACCAACCACCATCCACGTAAAAACACGTGAGCAAGCTGGTCTCTGATGGTCTAAAGCATTACATCTCTCATTTTTGTTCTTAAATTCTCATTTTCATCCCACCTTCCCCACAGAACTGAATCCTGCTCAGACAGATTTCGGTTCGAAAGGCTGCTTTCTCAGCACGCGCACACACACGCATATATACATGTATGTATATAAAGTCAGAAATGTATTGTTCAAGTTTATGTGACATAAAGATTGCAAATAATAATTTCCACCTGACTAAATTTTCATGACTCTTAGACTTGCATAACTGACCCAAAAATAGAAATATATTATAAATTTTGGTGAATTTTTTTTTTTTTTTTGGCCACACGGCTTGAGGGATCTTAGTTCCCTGACCAGGGATTGAACCCGGGCCCTTGGCAGTGAGAGTGCAGAGTCCTAACCACTGGAGTGCCAGGGAATTCCCTGCTGAATGAGTATTAAATATTAACATTTAAAATTTAATTGGAAATGCATCTCCATGAGATAGAGATTTTTTTCCAATCATGAGTGTGTCCATTGATAAATATTACTTTTTAGTGAAGGAAACAGTTCAGCATCAATGACTTTTTCAATAGCTGTAAGTACAGAGAAACTTACATTAACAAGTGGGTGACAATGTAACAAGCACCTTGTTATGGCAATGACCCTCAATTCTACCATCAAAAATATCTTTGTTAATTAGCTACCAACTCTATTTCATCCTCTTTCAATTATGTTGAAAGCAGGTAAGGAGACACCAAAAATAATTTGTACCTACTCATTAGAGTCATTAACTTTGTCAACGGCAACACTGTTGTCTTTCCCCTGATGGCCTCTCCTACCCAGCAACACGCAGAGATTCAGGATGATGGGTGCAGACCTTGCCTTTACGAAGTGGGAGAAAGGTGGAAATGAGACCAGAGGAGAAAAGAGAGGTTCAAGCATAACAAACACTTTCTTAGATTAATATATTTTAGGGAAAAAAGCACATATGAAACTTACAATCAGGAAATTAATTTCCTTAAAACACTCTCATCGTGTTCTCCATAAAAAGCCTGATGCACTGACAGAAGGAGCACCTCATTTTGAAGACACTGACTTAAGAAAAAGAAATAACACAAATTCCCTTTCCTACCTAAAATGTCAAGAATGTATCTGCCTTTTGCACTCAGCTTTGTAAACTCAGAAAACAGTCCCAGTGATATTTCCCCATGTACACAAGCTCATGAGATTACTTTAAAAATATGAAAACCATACTAAACCAAGATAAGTGACAGATGCTCACGTGCCTCTTAACCCCCTGAACTGTGTTCTCCTGCTAGAAAGAGCTGCAAAGCACCTTCTGCAGCGTTTCTAAGCAATTCAGTCTCAAGCAGCAGCAGGCAGAGGCACGCGTATTAACACCTGGGGACGTTTCAGGAACCGTTTGCAAGCAGACTTAAAATCTGCCTTGGTCACAGGATTCTTTCACTGTTAAAGTATTTCCTAGAAAAATCACAGTCTTCAGGGTAACCCAAGTGACTTGGGCAACTTTACTTAACTCTGCAATAACTGATGACTCCTTCCAATTGTCCCAGACATCGTGCTGTCATAGTTCGACTTTCCTGGATAAGATGGGCAGCCATGCACAATGTCTGAGCCACTGGTGTGCGCTGAGATGTTTGGGGTGAGTACCTATGGCTTGTCATGTATAGTTGACAGCACCATGAGAGGTGAAGGGGACCTGGGGTGCCCTTGAAATCTCCTGAGGAGGGCTTGTACTTGAGGACAAGGGGAGGGGGAAGGGTAAGCTGGGACGAAGTGAGAGAGTGGCATGGACATATATACACTACCAAATGTAAAATAGCTAGCTAGTGGGAAGCAGCTGCATATCACAGGGAGATCAGCTCAGTGCTTTGTGACCACGTAGAGGTGTGGGACAGGGAGGGTGGGAGGGAGACACAAGAGGGAGGGGATATGGGGATACAAGTATACATATAGCTGATTCACTTTGTTATACAGCGGAAACTAACACAACATTGTAAAGCAATTATACTCCAATAAAGATGTTAAAAAATAAAAAAGAAATAGTTCTAAACCAGAAATATTCTAAGTTAGGCATGTGACTGGCAGATATAAGTTCATGCTCAAAGAGCCCTCAATTACCTTGACATATAAGCTATAACTTCAGGTTTCAAAGTGTTGATTGGAATTTTCTGTAACAGTAATGTAACCCAAATTTGTTTGGGTTTGTTTCTCAAGTCTTTTTATGAAGAATTAAAATATTTTTTCGAGCATTAAAATTAAGCAGTGCGTGATCTACAGATCCAATGCAATCCTTATCAATATACCAATGGCATTTTTTTCACAGAACTAGAACAAATAATTTTAAAATGTCTATGGAAACATAAAAGACCCTGAATAGCTAAAACAATCTTGAGAAAGAAGATCAGAGCTAAAGGAATCACACTCCCTGACTTCAGACTATACTACAAAGCAACATTAACCAAAACAGTATGGTACTGGCACAAAAAGAGACACATAGATCAATGGATCAGGATAGAGAGCCCAGAAATAAACCCACATCTCTGGTCAATTAATCTACAACAAGGCAACAACATACAATGGAGAAAAGTCAGTCCCTTCAGTAAGTGGTGCTGGGAAAACTGGACAGCTACACGTCCATGACATCAATTAGACCATTCCCTAACACCATATACAAAAATAAACTCAAAATGGATTAAAGACCTAAATGTAAGACCAAACACCATGAAACTCCTAGAGGAAAACATAGGCAAAACCCTCTTTGACATAATCCGTAGTGATTTTTTCTGGATCTGTGTCCTAAAGCAAAGGAAATAAAAGCAAAAATAAACAAATGGGACCTAATTAAATTTAAAAGCTTTTGCACAGCAAAGGAAACCATTAACAAAATGAAAAGACAACCTACTGAATGGGAGAAAATATTTGTAAATGATATGACCAGTAAGGGGTTAATATCCAACATATATGAACAGCTCATACAACTCAACATCAAAAAAAAGCCACTTAAAAACTGGGCAGAAGACCTGAATAGACATTTTTCCAAAGAAGACATACAGATGGTCAACAAGCCCATGAAAAGATGCTCAACATCGTTAATCATTAGGGAAATGCAAATCAAAACCACAATGAGATGTCACCTCACACTTGTCAGGATGGCCATCATCAAAAAGAACACAAATCACAAATTTTAGAGAAGATGTGGAGAAAAGGGAACCCTCCTATAATGTTGGCGGGAATGTAATTTGGTGCAGTCATTATGGAAAACAGTATGAAGTTCTCCTTGAAAAACTAAAAATGGAGTTGCCATATGATCCAGCAATTCCACTCTTGGGTATATATCTGAAACAAACAAACACACAATTCAGAAAGACACATGCACCCCAATGTTCACAGAAGCACTGTCTACGATATGTAAACAGCCAAGATATGGAAGCAACCTAATTATCCATCAACAGACGAGTGAATAAAGAAGATATGGTATATATATACAATGGAATACTACTCAGCCCTAAAAAAGAATGAAATTTTGCCATTTGCAGCAACCTGGATGGACCTGGAGGGTATTATGCTTAGTGAAATAAGTCAAACAGAGAAAGACAAATACTGTATGATATCACTTATATGTGGAATCTAAAAAATACAACAAATTAGTGAATATAACAAAAAAGAAGCACACTTGGGCTTCCCTGATGGTGCAGTGGTTGAGAATCTGCCTGCCAATGCAGGGGACATGGTTTTGAGCCCTGGTCCCTGGTGTGTATAATCTATTTACATTTGATAGTGTATTTGATAGTGTATAATATAATCACTATATTGTACACCTGTAACATATAATATTGTACATCAATTTTTTAAAATTCTGCAATGAAAAAATAATAATAATAAAAATATATAGGGGACTTCCCTGGTGGTGCAGTGGTTAAGAATCCGCCTGCCAATGCAGGAGACACAGGTTCGATCCCTGGTCCGGAAGATCCCACATGCCGTGGAGCCACAAAGCCCGTGTGCCACAACTACTGAGGCCACGCACCACAACTACTGAAGTCTGCATGCCTAGAGCCTGTGCTCCACAACAAGGGAAGCCACCGCAATAAGAAGCCCACGTACTACAACGAAGAGTAGCCCCCGCTCACCTCAACTAGAGAAAGCCTGTGCGCAGCTACGAAGACCCAACGTGGCCAAAAAGTAAAATATAAAAAAATATATAGGACAAGAAAAAATTAACTAGTGCATGAATATTGACTAAGAATTAAGGACGGTTAACTTTAAAATATTGATCACATGAAATAACTGCAAGCATCTCAATATTATAATATTTAGGAATTTATAAAAAACTGGTAGTCTACTGAGACAGTGTATTTGTTATGTGTCATCGACCCCAAAGGCAGTCTGAAGCCTTGCATGGTTTGAAAGGAGAATTCATGCAAGACGTCTACCAAGGTCCCACCAGTAATTAGAAGTTAACTGTGTGATTCTGCTGAGCAGGAGCCATTCCCCATATCTTGAATCATAGTGTTATCATCTCCTAAATGCATTCAACTCTTCCCTCTTAACATCACAAACAAAAATTATAGCACAAGAATTGGGTTACATACTGGTTGCTGCAGAAAATTCTAACAAACATATGTCAGGAAGTGAGGCTGTAGTTCCCATAGCAACAATCACAGGGGCCCTTAGACCGATTCTGTGCATTTGTGTTGTTTGACTCTAAGAAGTAACTTAATTCCTTAACGTGTCATGTAAACATTCAACCAAAACCCTGTGTCACATGAATTCCTTTCTTCCTTTTGTGTAAATGGTCATAGAGCCCTGTAACCACCATCACCCTCCACATTCACAGAACTAATGTGGTGCTTTAACAACACTTCATTTTTTTTATTAACATCTTTATTGGAGTAAAATTGCTTAACAATGGTGTGTTAGTTTCTGCTGTATAACAAAGTGAATCAGGTATACGTATACATATATCCCCATATCTCCTCCCTCTTGTGTCTCTCTCCCACCCTCCCTCTAGGTGGTCACAAAGCACCAAGCTGATCTCGCCATGTGATGCAGCTGCTTCCCACTAGCTATCTATTTACATTTGATAGAGTATATATGTCAATGCCACTCTCTCACTTCATCCCAGCTTACCCGTCCCACTCCCCATGTCCTCAAATCCATTCTCTACGTCTGGGTCTTTATTCCTGTCCTACCCCTAGGTTCTTCAGAAACTTTTTTTTTACATTCCATATATATGTGTTGGCATATGGTATTTGTTTTTCTCTTTCTGACTTACTTCACTCTGTATGACAGCCTCTAAGTCCATCCACCTCACTACACGTAACTCAATTTCGTTCCTTTTTATGGCTGAGTAATATTCCATTTTTATATGTGCCACATCTTCTTTATCCATTCATCTGTCGATGGACACTTAGGTTGCTTCCATGTCCTGGCTATTGTAAATAGAGCTGCAATGAACATTGTGGTACATGACTCCTTTTGAATGATGGTTTTCTCAGGGCATATGCCCAGTAGTGGGATTGCTGGGTCGTATGGTACTTCTACTTTTAGTTTTTTAAGGAACCTCCATACTGTTCTCCATAGTGGCTGTATCAATTTACATTCCCACCAAGAGTGCAAGAGGGTTTCCTTTTCTCCACACACACTCCAGCATTTATTGTTTGTAGATATTTTGGATTATGGCCATTCTGACTGGTGTGAGGTGATACCTCATTGTAGTTTTGATTTGCATTTCTCTAATGATTAATGATGTTGAGCATTCTTTCATGTGTTTGTTGGCAATCTGCATATCTTCTTTGGAGAAATGTCTATTTAGGTCTTCTGCCCATTTTTGGATTGGGTTGTTTGTTTTTTTGATATTGAGCTGCATGAGCTGCTTGTAAATTTTGGAGATGAATCCTTTGTCAGTTGCTTCGTTTGCAAATATTTTCTCCTATTCTGAGGGTTGTCTTTTCATATTGTTTATAGTTTCCTTTGTTGTGCAAAAGCTCTTAAGTTTCATTAGGTCCCATTTGTTTATTTTTGCTTTTATTTCCATTTCTCTAGGAGGTGGGTCAAAAAGAATCTTGCTGTGATTTACGTCATAGAGTGTTCTGCCTATGTTTTCCTCTAAGAGTTTTATAGTGTCCAGTCTTACATTTAGGTCTTTAATTCATTTTGAGTTTATTTTTGTGTATGGTGTTAGGAAGTGTTCTAATTTCATTCTTTTTTTTTTTTTTTTGCGGTACACGGGTCTCTCACTGCTGTGGCCTCTCCTGTTACAGAGCACAGGCTCCAGACGCGCAGGCTCAGTGGCCATGGCTCACGGGCCCAGCCGCTCCACGGCATGTGGGATCTTCCTGGACCGGGGCACGAACCCGTGTCCCCTGCATCGGCAGGCGGACTCTCAACCACTGCGCCACCAGGGAAGCCCCTAATTTCATTCTTTTATATGTAGCTCTCCAGTTTTCCCAGCACCACTTATTGAAGAGGCTGTCTTTTCTCCATTGTATATTCTTGCCTCCTTTATCAAAGATAGGTGACCATATGTGCGTGGGTCTATCTCTGGGCTTTCTATCCTGTTCCATTGATCTATATTTCTGTTTTTGTGCCAGTATCATACTGTCTTGATTACTGTAGCTTTGTAGTATAGTCTGAAGTCCGGGAGCCTGATTCCTCCAGCTCCATTTTTCTTTCTCAAGATTGCTTTGGCTATTTGGGGTCTTTTGTGTTTCCATACAAATGGTGAAATTTTTCAACACTTCCTTTTTAAGAGGGATGTGAACACTAATAAATTAATTATAGCACTTAATCACAGGTGTAGTCAGTGTCAAGTGTTTTCACATTTTCATTCATTGTTTGCATTTTAAGCTATTTAATTTTTTAAAAACCCTGAGGTAATATTAAGTTTTTTTCTTTAATGTTTTTTGCCCTTCTATGAGTATCATTAGGAATCAAACCCCTTTATTAACAAGAGTCAAGAAATAATAAGGAAAAATGTTAATTGCATTTAGACAATGGAGAAAATATAGGCAAAAATTTTAACACAAAATTTTAATATTCAATTAATATAATGCATTTATAAATTTGACCCTATAAGGTGTACGAGGCCAAGGAATTTAGTACTTATTAATAATAAATATGAAATGTTAAAACAAATAAATGCTAGTAGGATCCTTAACAGACATGTGACTAATGTAAATAAAGGTGACTAGATAACAAAAGTTTAAAAAATGGTTATATATACATATTTTCATAACTGACCTGAAACAAAACTAAAAAGTGCTTTTAAAGTCATAAATCACAAACAGGCCAAATGGATGAAGGGGGTCAAAAGGTGCAAACTTCCAGTTATAAACTAAATAATTCCTGGGATGTAATGTACTGCCTGGTGAGTTAATAATTCTATATTGCATATTTGAAAGTTGCTGAGAGTACATCCTAAAAGTCCTCATCACAAGTAGAAAACAAAAAATGTGTAACTATATGTGGTGATGGATGGTAACTAGACTTATTGTGGTGATCATTTCACAATATATACAAATATTGAGTCATTATGTTGTACACCTGAAACTAACATTATGGTATGTGTCAATTTAAAAAAAAAAAAAAAAACCACAAACACTACACAACTGCATGGAGTTAACAGTAATTCCCTCCAAATGCTGCTTCCCCTTATACACAATCTAACACAAGTGGATTTATCTTGGTACTCTTTGTTGACATCTTCAATAATTTGTATTCTGGTACAGGAGAGATCCCTTCCAGCCCTTAGAAAAGGGATTTGACATTGTGATATAGTAAGACCAGTATGATTGGTCTCCATCCCAGTTGCTGGCAGAAGAGTTTCTAAAACGCTTGGGATTTCTGAGTGAGACAGGTAAAAGGAGAGTCTTTGTTATTCATAACAAGCCCCTTTCAACCCGCCTGAGCTATGCTAATGGAGTGATTCTAGGAGGATGGGGGCTGGTTGTCAGGGGAACCAGCTGATTAGAGGGTTGGAACTTTCCGCCCCACCCCCGACTCCAAGAGGGGAGAGGGGCTGGGGATTGAGTTAAATCACCAGCCGCCAATGATTTAATCAATCGTGCTTCTGCAGTGGAACCTCCAAGAAAACTCTCAAGGAAGGGTTCAGAGGCCTTGGTGGACCCGGGGAGGGGCAGGGGAGGGGGCTGGCGTATCCAGAGGGCAGGGAAGCCCCCTGCCCTCCTCACCCCTCACTCTGTGTGTCTCTTCCTCTCTACCATCTGGCTGTTCCTGAGTTGTATCCTTTATAACACCTTCTTGTGTTCTGTGGGTTGCAGCAAATTATTGAACCCAAAGAAGGGATCATGGGAACCCCAATTTGCAGCCAGTCAAAAGTACAGGTGATAACCTGGGACTTGCTGCTGCATCGCGAGGCGGTGAGGTCCTGTGGGCTGAGCCCTTAACCTGCGGGTCTGTGGTGACCCTGAGAGCTAGTGTCAGAACTGAATTCAACTCTGGACACCCAGCTGGTGTCGGGAGACTTGCTGGTTGGTGCAGGAAAACCCACACTTTTGGTGTCAGAAGTGCTGTCGGGAGAAACAGATCAGGGGCAAAAGGAAAGCAAAGAGGCTGGAAGACTCTGCAGCGACCCCAGCAGACGACACACACGAGGAGGCAGGAGCTGACATCCTCTGTCGCTAAGACGGGAGGTGCAGGCACGCAGGGGGCTGGAGGGCACATGATGGCAGAAAGAAGGTTCTGGAACCCAGAGAACATAAGTCACCCTCACCTTCCTAGAATAACTTCTTAGAACAACTTGGCAGATCTGTGAAAACACACAGGCAGACCTCAGAGCTACTGCAGGTTTGACTCCAGACCACCTCAATAAAGCAAATATCATGATAAAGTGAGTCACGAATTTTTTTGTTTCCCAGTGCATATAAAGTTATGTTTACACTAGACTGTAGTCCATTAAGTGTGCAACAGCATTATGTCTACAAAAAATGTACAGACCTTAATTTTAAAATACTTTACTAGGGACTTCCCTGGTGGCGCAGTGGTTAAGAATCCACCTGCCAATGCAGGGGAAACGGGTTTGAGCCCTGGTCTGGGAAGATCCCACACGCCGTGGAGCAACGAAGTCCGGGTGCCACAACTACTGAGCCCTCATGCCACAACTACTGAAGCCTGCACACCTAGAGCCCGTGCTCCGTGACAAAGAGAAGCCACTGCAATGAGAAGTCCATGCACTGCAACAAAGAGTAGCCCCTGCTCACCGCAACTAGAGAAAGCCCGTGCTCAGCGATGAAGACCCAATGCAGCCAAAAATAAATAAATTTATTTTAAAAAAATGCTAACCATCATCTGAGCCTTCAGCGAGTCATAGCAGTAACATCAAAGATCACTGATCACAGATACCATAACAAATATAATCATAATGAAAACCTTGAACTATTTTAAGAATTACCAAAATGTGACACTGACACAGAGACACAAAGCATGCAAATGCAGTTAGAGAAATGCAACCAATAGAATTGCTTGAAGGGCTGCCACAAACCTTCAATTTGTAAAAAAGGCAGTGTCTGAGAAGCGCAGTAAACCCAGGTCTGCCTGTATCGTGCTTCCCCTTTACCCAATATTCCAAGGATGCTCCCAGCTGCACTGCTGTGAAACACACAGCTTGAAACCCCGTGTGTGCGTGTGTGTGAGTGCATATGTGTGTGTGTGTGTGTGTGTGCACGTGTGCTAATGCCTAGATGCATTCTGCTTGTGCTGTATGGACTCTAGGCTATTCATCCACTAAAAGGAGTAAAGACCTGTATGTACTTAGGTAGAGAACCCTCCAATGTGCGCCGGTAGGGGAATGAAGTTTTTTGCAGAAAACATAATCACATTCATGTTACAAAAAGCCGTTTGTGGGCAAAGGACCAGGTCCAGAACTATCCTGCCCAATACAACACCCAATAACCACGTGTTTCTCGAGCACCTGGGGTGTGGTTAGTCCAAATGAGATGTACCGTGGTGTAAAACGTCAGATTTAGAAGGCGTAGTACAAAAAGAATGTAAAAAGCTTTCTTGATTATTTTATAAGGATTATAAAATGAGGTGATAATATTGAAACTTGGCTTAAACAAAATATGTGATTAAACATAATTTCACCTGTTTCTTTTCACTTGTGTTAATATGGCTTCTAGTGAATTTAAAATCAGGTAGTACCTCCAATATTTCTTTTGGACACACAGTCTAGTAGGTACTCACCATGGACTGGATTGGAGAGGGGAAAATTCTCATTCTTTATATACTTCTGTGCTGTTTTAATGTTTATGGTAAATAGAAATTACTTCCATAACTTTTAAACAAAGTGATTGTTAAAAGAAGAAGGGCTCCTGAAGTTAAATTTGATTCACCTTATGCTAGGGAAGCTCCACAGAGGCTGCCACAGCTGTGTTAAGTATGTCTGAGCTCTGGGTGGTCGGTATAGATGATGGTGGTGCTCGTATTTTTACTATTATCAACATCATCATCATCATCACCATCACCATCATCATCATCATCATCATCACCATCATCATAATCATCACCATCACCATCATCATCACCATCACCATCATCATCAACCATCACCATCATCATCATGACCATCATCATCATCACCATCATTATCATCACCACCACCGTCGTCACCATCACCATCATCACCATCATCACCACCACCATCACCATCATGATCATGATCATCTAAACTACCCAGATTAGTACTGAACACCTTTTAACTTGGGACTGAGAGTCATCCCTATAAACCACGTATTCTAGATATGAAGCAATTAAACAGCAAACACTCAGTGTCACAGCTGGCAGACCCATCTTAAACCAGCCTCGGGGGGCACAGGGACATGAGGTAGTTGAAGAGAGTAGTAAAAACCAAAAGGGCTTCTGAAGGAGTTTCTCTCCACTTAACAAGGGAGACCCACCCAATTTTCCTATGAAACTTATTTTGATCTCAGTGTTAACAGATGTCTCTAGATGCATTTATGAAAAGCATTTGCAAAACATTTTAAAATGTTTTAAAAGCATTTTAAAAATGACACTTTTGAGTATTTGCACAATATTCTTGGAGGCATTTTCAAGTAAATATGGCCAGAAAAGTAGAAATACACATGATGACGTCTTTAGAGTTTATGGGAATTTAAGCCATCATGGACATAAACTAAGGACCAGTCCCATCACGACAGAGCAAGGAGAGCTGGGTGAGATCAAAGCCAGGGCAGGAGTCAAGAGCTCGGACAGCAGACAATTCAACCTGTACGTCCTGTTGCTGGGTTCAGAGAGTGATGCTTGCTCTGATGATACTTTTGTTGACTTTAATCCAAGTCCCCCGAATAAAAAGATCTAAAGGTAGTTTTTATTCATGTTTCCTACCAGGACCAGGTCGACACGCCGTACAGAAAACTGACCCAGATTTCCACTGGGTGTAAGGACTGTGGATCCATTCAAAAAACTCACCGTGCTTTTCACAACATACAGTTTTTAAACCAAAATCGGGCTGAGGGGGCAAATGTTTGTCCTGCAGTGGACAAGAGGAATGGGTCCTCATCTGATCGTGCAGTGCCCTACTCGGAAGCGGTGCTGCCCACCTCACCCCCAGCCCCGACGGGGTCTGCTCACAAAGCACACGGTTCACCAGCCCTGCAGAAATGACCATGTCAGCACAGCCAACCCAGAGACCACAACTCACAGCCAACAAACGGACTGATGTGGACAAAGGGGGATCACCCAGTCCTCACCTCGAGGGCCGTGCACCCTGGAGCGTGCAGAGCCCACAGAATAGCCGAGGGCAATGCTGTGTGAATCACAGAAACTCACTGAGGGGGAGGAGGACGCTGGTTTGGGGCGATTCAGCGAAACTGGAGAACAGATGGCTTTCTGCAGAGCACAGCATGTACCCTCAGTCTCCAAATTCAATTTCCACAAGGAAAAAAGGCTTTCGGTCATCAGTCAGAAAGTCTTCAGTCACAGACAAATTGACAGAATACGATCCTGTAACTAAATAAATCAGAAGTGTAACCTACTCCCCAGGGTGAGCAGGCGAAGGACGGTGAAGCCGGCACAGCGACCCAGCGGCCACGTTGCCTTCTGCACCAGGTGCCCGTGCACAGGAAACACACCACGGCTCTGGGGCAGGAGGCGGGCTTTCGTCCTCAACCGCAGGACCCCAGGACCCTGGAGGGTCTCTAACAGCCTCATGCTGTGGAAATCAGTTCAAATAATAGGAATAGTGTGATTGCTTTTTGCAGGAACATACAAAGCATGTAGTAAGATAGTCTAGATAAGGCCTTGAAGGTACTGGTTAAAAAGTGATACAGGAAGATAAAATCTTTTATTATTATTATCATTCATACCTACGAATATCTTCCCCTCAGAAGATATATACTGTTCGAGACATGGAGAAACCCCCCGGGGCGGCTGCGTTAGGGCCTCAGTGACCAGAACCCACACCTGCTGCGGCGTCAGCTCAGCCGGCGGTCATCGGGTGTCACCACGGACACGCCAGGACAGCTCCTGCTGCCTTTTGGGTCTCATTTCTGGTGGAAGAATCCCGTGGAATCCAACAGGCTCCTGACCCGTCCTCTGGTTCACGTGGTCACACAGAACTGGACATGGAATCTTCATCTAAATCATTCAGAGTCCAGCGTTTCCCTCCAAACGCATGGGACTCAGGATTTTGAACGGACATTAGCTGAGATTTACTCCTATCTTCCTTCCCAAACTAGGTGAAGGTTTCCATAAAAAAAAACTTTTTAAGACCAATATGGGAATATGAAGGCTTATGGGGATTATCTCTGGGCCATTTCACTGCACAAATCATGCCACATCTTTCCTGGCTCGAAGTTAAGGGGTACACGTTCCGGAACAGTGGCTGCTCTCGCTGTGGCCACCCAACCGCGTGACGATGACACTACCAATCCTATGAAACAATCCCCAGCGTTTCTCCACGGGCACCTCATGGAAACTCAGGAGGCCGACCCTTCTCTCCTACTGAGATCCAACACCACAAGTCTCTGTAGCTCTTCACTTCGTAGAATCTTAGCTTCACATTACTCCACATTAGTCCTTTGGATTTTTCTGGTTATCATTATTTATTAACCTTAAAAGTTTTTTGTGTGGATTTTCTTTCTCTGAAGGGTCTGGCTGATAACACTGTTGTTCACGGACCACTGAGCACGCCTGGCGATCGTGCACTATCTCCCATGAGCACATCACCTGTTTTGTTACCACAGGGCACAAACGACCACGTTCTACTCCAATACATTTCTTCCAAGTGATCAAATGTGCAAATTTTCTGAATTCGATAAAAGTCACTTGCTAATACGTAAACTCCTCGTCACTAGCACCCACCCCACACTTCTGCTGCAAGTGTCCGGTGTTTCAAGTGTGTCCACATCTCCTTTAAAAATGCTTTGTGAGGTCTCCCGTCACCGGCACGACCAGTACACCTGGTGTGGCCTTCTGGTTCCCTCACTGGCAACAAGGGAAGATTGATGAGGGAGAGCCATGCAGCGCCAGCACCAGGGGCAGAGCATGGACGAGGCCTGGCTGGGACAAGCGTCCTCTGCAGACACACGGTTCACAAACGGCCACGGGAGGAGGAGACACAGCCGCCAGTTCGGGGCCAGACCAAGCGACCCGAGTCTAATTTCTCTTCTGTAGAAGTGAACGTGCTCGAGGAAATTTATTACCCAAAATCTCGGGCCCAGTTCCACCTCCATCAGAACTGAGAGGCGGAGGCCGGGCCTGTGCTGCGTCAGGGGCCTCGGGGTGTCCTCAGCCTCGGTCGGCCCCGCCATCCACACTCACGGTCCCAGGCCATCCGATGTACTTACGGCACCGATGAAACAGCTCATGAGTAACTTCTCGATGCGCCCAAGCAAGCCTGCATCCCTCGCTTATTCCACGGTCCGAAGCCAGCAGGGCTTCTTGGGGTGACTGGTTCTTTGGGGCTCCGCTCTGGGAGGGCAGAATTTTTTTTTTCAGAGAATGCACATCCTCCTCTGCGGCGTCTCCAGTGATCGTGAAATGATTCTCCAAGTATCGGGCAGGGCCCTCCCCACCCAGAGGGAAGCATTTACCTGGAAGAGCTCCACCTCTGATCCCAGCAGCCTGTGCACATGGACTCACAGACAAGAGAGATGCAAGGTGGTGATCAGTCCACTGTCAAAACTTATTCGCTGCACATTTCAGGTCACCCCCGAGTTCGGTTCTGGAGATCATTACAGAGAGTGATTTGACCCATGTCAAGGAATACTATGACTCACCTGGAGAACGCGGTACCCGAGAGAAGCATAACTCGCGTGAGTGTCCAGCCCACACTGCAGGTCTAAGTAGCTACCCGGGAAGGATCTGGAGGACAGTTGTATGCCCACACCCAGGACATGCGTGTGCGTGCATGTGTGCTTGTGTGTGTGTGTGTATGCGTGTCTGTGTCACACACATGCACACGTGTGCCAGAAGTGGGGCAGAACAGGAAGGGGAGACACCTGACATGTCCTCCTCTCTCACCTGCCCTCCTGCTTCCTCAGCCGCCTCAACCTTCACGATACTGCACGAGACCACATCCCTTAGTCCAAAAGTCCAAATTCAAAAGGTGCTGAAAATCACAAGTGTGTGGGCCGCTCACTGATCAGCAGAGCCCAACTCCCCCATCCCTCACGGAGAGGCGGCAACTGGCTGGAGCTGCCCTTCGTCACCCGCGTGGTGTGAGTATCCTGACCCTGCAGAAAAGATAATGCCCATCCGCCCTCGGACAACCTGAGGGTCTCCGGACAGCGCCCTTTTTCCTCCCAGCGCCTTCCACAACCCAGGCCCACGTGTCCCCACAGGAGGTGGCTCCAGGACAGGAGTTCTTTGCTTCTTGGCCGTCCTCCGGGTTCAGTGCCTGGTAAATGACGCCACTGCAGACATCCCCGTTGACTGTTACTTAAACCACAGACATAACGTTATAAATTTCTGAAATCGGCGTACAGGCTAAGCTGCAAAGAAAAGAAGGTAGACAATTGGAATGGAACCTTCCGTGCACAGGAATATGGTTTTGAACGAGGAAAACCCCATGTGTCCTTGTCCTGCAGTTTCGTACACCAGTCACCCAGGAACCCGATCCCCAGTTTATTGATTTGTCAACTGGAACGAGCAGCTCATGCCCACAGACGTGAAGAACGCGAGTAACGTAGGAAAGGATGCTTTGAGCCTGAAAGCGGCAGAACCATCACTCTCTGGTTTCAGTGGTGGGTAGGGAGGACCGCAGCTCCCGGAGCCACAGGTGCTTCATTTTACAAGAGAACCAGACAATTTTTTTTTAATTTTATTGGGTTATACTTGATTTACAATGTTGTGTTAGTTTCACAGGCAATTTTTTAAGTCCCTTTCTAGCCCTGTGGTGTGTGAGCTCTGATTTCATGACTGAGCCGGCCAGCATTTCCTAAAGGAAAGGTCACGCACAAACGGAGGAGGAGACGCGGGTGGAGAAGGGAGATCCCGCGGGTGGCGGGCGGTCACCAGGGAGGCGGGAAGCAGGGGCGCGGGCACCTCCGAGCGCAGCCGGCCTGGCCCCAGCCCTGCTGCCCCAGCGCCCGGACCCCACCTGCACACACACACGTTCAGCTCTTCGGCTCAACGGGAGTCAAGGAGAAGACAGTGCTTTATCTACAGACATGCCCCAAGCCTCTACGACATGTGCATGTGCCATTAGGGAAAAGATCATCTCAGAATGCATACCTGCCCTGGAAAACTAGGCTATAAATCACCACGACAGCCAGATGGGGCTTCCTGTGGGTAAAGAAAGCGGAATTTGAGGTCTGAGTAAAGCACTGTTTAAGATGAGCTCACCACTGTCTGATCAAAACCATGTGAAACCCTAGTGAGAAAGAAGAGACGCTCAGAACCGTGGGGCGGGGGGACAGTGAACCAGGCCTCAGAGCACTAACCCAAGTCACTTCAGCAAGTCCAACGGCTAACGAAGCCGGGGGTCGCCAAGCTGCGGGGACCTGCCGGGTCAGGGCACGAGGGCCACGGACAGCCCTGCCCACCGGCTCGCCCACCGCCCGGCACGCCCGCCCACGGAACGTCTCCGTGCGCCCATAACACGGTCCCAGCAAATTCAGAAAAAAATCTACACGTGGGAAAACAGCAGAGGCAGACTGCTCGCCTCCAAGTACTAATAAGGGTCCGGCTTCAGATGGCACTGGTCACGGTAAAGGGGTCTGGGCAGCACCCATGAAACAGTTGAGAGGATTATCGACCACACACCGTCGTTCACCAGGCGCGGGCAGGACGAATTCCAGGACGTGAGGTCCGGGAGCACGACCCCGAAACGCACCTGACACGGCTGCCCCGGACGCAGCAGTGGAGAGCTGAGCCTGCGGCACTGCCAGGTCCCGAGGCCTGTGCCCCAGAGCATCAGCTGCGGACGGACCCGGGAGCCTGAGGTGGCGGGTCCACCCGTCCTGGACTGAGAATGACACAACAGCCCTGGGCTCCGGGAGGGTCAGCGGCAGGACAGGGAGGGCCCCCTGCTCCCTCTGGGTCTCGGTCAGAATCCGAAGGTGGGGGGGAGCAGAACAAGGCAGATAGGAAGCTGGACTCTAGAATGTGCAGGAAAAGAGCACAAGGCAGAACCACTGTGTGACTGAGCTCGGAGACGCTCCCTTCTCACTGAGGGGAATAAACCCAGAAAAGCGGACGGCGGGGCCGCAGGGCTGAGAGCACAGGAGAGGCACGTCCACGGCAGCTGTGGGTGCCCTGATGGCAGGGAGAGAGCAGGGGCTGTCACCACGGCAACCTCCTTGCCAGGAGGCCCCAGGAAAACACACAAGCATCCAGCTCCTGGGATGCTGTGGGACCAGAGGGAAAATGCCTTACAGAGAGGGTTTCCTGACAGCAAGAACGCTCTCTTGGGGCTCTGGGTTTGTCAGCGTTTGCTTTAGAAACTACGCTGCTTCTGAGTTGATGACTGGGGAAATGCCTGGTACAAAAACAAAGATTTCTAAACAGCGGTAAGCCACCCTCTTGAGGCAGCATCCCTGTCCTGTGACCCTGTCAGACGGGGAAGGGGAGTCAACCCAGAGCTCACTCAGACCGCGTCAGCATTCCCAGGGCCAGCAAAACCCACAGGGAAAATCAGGATGCAATTCCTTGTAAGGCTCATGTCATAGATACTCACACAACTTTCACCTTTGACTCCAAAATATTAGAATGTCTTCCTTAATTTTAAACTTTATTTTGTGTGTGTTTATTTCTCATTTCAAGTTTCTAATGTGAGAAAGCACAAAGGATAATATAACAAAACTGGGTATCCACCGCTTACATTTTCTCCAGAAATAAGACCTTAATGCTGGGAGTCCACTGTGCCACCCTCCAGCAGAGACGCCTACATGTGCAGACCCACACTGTTGTACGTTTTCTTATCTTTATCCATAAATAAACATATTATCAATGGGTTTAAACGTACATCAATGACGTCCTATGATACAATCCTTACAATACTTGCTCTTACTTTTTACTCAAGAATCCTTCCAAATGCTACATGCAGACCACTGGCCATACCGTAATAAACACCGTAAGGCCTTGGGCACTTGTGTAAGAATTTCTCCAGGATGGACACAAGGAGATGAGCTCTCCAGGTCTCAGGGTAAAGCCTTTCCACTCTACTGGACGTGGCCAGGCTGCTCCTGCAAGCAGACGCACAGCTAACCCTCCATCCTGCAGTGTGTGGGCTCCTTTCCCCCATGTCCTCACCATTATTCAATACAATTATAGTTCTTTTTTTTTTTTTTTTTTTTTTTTGCGGTACACGGGCCTCTCACTGTTGTGGCCTCTCCCGTTGCGGAGCACAGGATCCGGACGCACAGGCTCAGCGGCCATGGCTCACAGGCCTAGCCGCTCCACAGCATGTGGGATCCTCCCGGACTGGGGCATGAACCCGTGTCCGCTGCATCAGCAGGCGGACTCTCAACCACTGCGCCACCAGGGAAGCCCAATTATAGCTCTTTTAACTTTTGTGACTATGACAGGTGTACAATCGCACCTGGTATTTTAATTTATATTTTCCCGATTACTCCGTTATGGACCAGCTAGTTGCCCTCATCGGCGCGTTGGGACATGCTCCCAGCCAAACGACCACATGGGTGGAAATTATTTTTTAAAAAGCAACCATTTAAAGTCTAGAAACTGTCCTAAGAACACGCAACAAATGAAGAGATATTCGAGAAAATCAACTAAATCCTGGTAAAACCAGCCTGCAGTACAGTCTCAACAAACACAACCCACTCCCACCCCACCCCCGGCTTGGTGTATGGGAAGCTCCATTCCAGGTGGGTGTGGAGATGGGTTTCCTCCCCACTCAGCTTCAATGAAGGGGTACAGGAGGCCAAGCCACCAGCATTTCTTGTTCTCCTGGACTCTGAGTTGCAAAGGCCAAACTCCTGTCGGTGCCACCAAGAGGCTGGGAGAATTCTTCCTCTACCTGGTCCCAGCCGATAGGGTGGAAGGTCTACTCCAGGTGCAGAAAGCTACTTGGCACCCCAACTGTCCTCTGCCCATAAAACAGAGGCTCTATGATAAGAGAGGTGCTGTGGACTGAATGCTTGTGTCCCCCTAAAATTCATAGTTTGAAGCCCTAATCATCAATGAGATGGTATTAATTGGTAGGGTTTTCAGGAGGTAATTAAGTTTAGATGAGGTTATGAGGGTGGAACCCCCCTTATGGGATTAGTGCCCTTATAAAAACAGGAGACAGGAGATTGATATCTCTCTCTCTCTCACACACACACACACTTTCCCTCTCTCCCTGTCTCTCTCCCTCTCTCCCTCCTCTCTCCATGCATGTATCAGCAAAAGGCCAAGTGAAGACATATCCAGGAAGAGAGAGCCCTCACCAAGAACCTGACCACATCCTGATCTCAGACTTCCAGCCTCCAGAACCATGAGAAATAAATATTTGTTATTTAAGCCACTCAGGCTACAGTAATTTGTTACAGCAGCACAAAATGACTAAGACAAGAAGAACAGATGCACCAGTGGCTGCCCAGCCCTGCTGGTAGAGTAGGGGTCACTCAGAGAGAAGCAGGCCACTCCACTCCCAGGCCTACAGTCATGGCTCACAGGTGGTGTCCTGAAGGAGAGGCAGCCCATACAAACGGAGAACCCCAAAGCTCTCTCCAGAAGAACTGACTTCATTTGAAACAGACTATAAGAAGTTCAAGCCCAAGAGCACTCTCAAGACAATGGGTATTTAGATGAAGCAATTAAAATGAGGATGGGCTTCCCTGGTGGCGCAGTGGTTGAGAGTCCACCTGCTGATGCAGGGGACGTGGGTTCGTGCCCCGGTCTGGGAGGATCCCACATGCCGCGGAGCGGCTGGGCCCGTGAGCCGTGGCCGCTGGGCCTGCACGTCTGGAGCCTGTGCTCCACAGCGGGAGAGGCCACAGCAGTGAGAGGTCCGTGTACCGCAAAAAAAAAAAAAAAAGAAATGAGGATGGTAGGGCTTCCCTGGTGACCCAGTGGTTGAGAGTCCGCCTGCCGATGCAGGGGACGTGGGTTCGTGCCCCGGTCCAGGAAGATCCCACATGCCGCGGAGCGGCTGGGCCCGTGAGCCATGGCCGCTGAGCCTGCACGTCCGGAGCCTGTGCTCCACAACGGGAGAGGCCCCAACAGCGAGAGGCCCGCGTACCGCAAAAAAAAAAAAAAAAAAAAATGAGGACGGTAGCTCTATGACAACAACAAGTTAAACGAGAGGGGAACAAGTTTATCATAACGAAGCAGGGAAATACACATCTAAGAAGAGCCTTCCTGGGGTCAGAACAAATCTCAAAGACTGACCTCAGAAACTATCCTTGAAAAGGGGCCCAAATGTAATTGGATCAGACTGTGGCACAAATCATTCCCCTGGGGCATAACAGAAAACAACAGAGAAATCAGCTGACACCTAGTGGAGCCTAACAGCTGGATGTGGTACCAAATGAGGCAGAAATGTTAAGAGAGAGGAAAAGACTGAGACAAAGAAAACTCTGGCAAAACTACTGTTACCTGAGGTGACTGTGTGCAAGGCTGTGCCCTCTGAAGAGCTTCACGCTGCAGGGGATGTAGCCTCCACTGGAAGGGTCCAGCCAAGACTTTGAAAATTAAACATCAAAGAAAAACAAAAGCAAGCCCCAGAGGGAAGATGGACATCCTGGACTACCACGGTAAATTATCCAAAATGTCCAGTTTTCAGTACAAAGTTATGAGACATGCAAACAGACAGGGATGTGTGATGCATACACAGAGGGAAAAAAAGGCAACAGAAACTGCTTAAGAGAAGACCCAGGTGTTAGACGTAACAAAGGCACCGAAGCATCCACCACAAATATGTTCACAGAACCAAGGGAGCCACGCTTGCAGAAGAACTGACACTGTCTCGCCAAATAGAGAACGTAAATAAAGACACAGAAATTGGAAAAAAGAGCTACATGGAAATTCTTGACTTGGAAAGTACAGTAACTGAAATGAAAAGTTCACTTGAGGGGCTCAACAATACATCTGACTTGCAGAAGAATTAGCAAACTTGAGATAGCTCAGTAGAGATGATGCAATGTGATGAGCAGAAGGGAAAAGGGAATGAAGTAAAATGAAGACAGCCGTAAAGAAATGTGCTCCATCATTAGCTAATTCAACATACGTGCAACAGGAACACCAGAAAAAAAGTGAAAGAAAGAAGCAGAAAAAAATATTCAAAGAAATAATGGCTGAAAACAAAGTTCCACAATTTAATTAAAAAAATTAATATACACATCCAAGAAGCTCAACAAACTCCAACCAGGATAATGCAGAGGCCACATACAGATACGTCATGATGCTAAAAGCCAAACGCCAGGAGAAAATCCTGAAAGCGGCAAGAGAAAATGATTTGTCACATATAAGGGAGCTCCAAGAATATGAACAGCTGAAATTACATCAGAAACAATGAGTTCAGAAGGAAATGGCATATTCTAAGTGCGGAAAGAAAAAACTGTCAACTAAAAACCTTATATTCAGCAAAACTACTTTTCAAAAATGAAGGTAAAATAAAGAAATTTCCGAATAAATCAAAACAGAGATTTTGTTGCTAGCAGAACTGCCTTAGAAGAAATACTGAAGAAAAATGTTTCCATCTGAAAGCAAGTGACCCAAGCCAGTAATTCAAGTACATGGAAGAAAACACACCAGTACGGTAGGCAAAACAACAGCACCCCCCAGCCCCGCACATCTCCAGGCCCTAAGATCCAGAAACTGTGACTATGTTAGGTTACATGGCAAAGGGGAATTGAGGCTGCAGATGGAATTAAGGTTGGTAATCAGCTGATCTTGAGATGGGTGGATTATTCTGGATGATCTCAGTGAGCTCGGTGTAATCACCAGGGTCCTTATAAGTGTAAAAGGGAAGCAGAAGATACAGAACCAGAGAGATGCCTGGGGGGTGGGGGTTAGTCCCAACGCTGCTGCCTCTAAAGACGAAGATGAGGCCTGCGGCCTCCGGAAGCTGAAATAAGCAGGGAAAGGGATTCTATGCTAACCCCTCCAGGAGGAACACAGTCCCGCTGACACCTGGACGGGAGCCCAGTAAGACCCATTGCAGACCTCTGACCTCCAGAAATGCCAGCTAATCCATCTGCGGTCCTTTAAGCCACTAAATTTGTGATCATTTGCTATAGCAGCAACAGAAAACTAATATGGCTGGTAAAGATAACCATATAATTATAAAATACCATATAAATACTTATGTCTTCCTCTTTCTTCCCTTAACTGATTTAAAAAGCAATTGCAAAAGACAATAGGTATATGGTTATTCATGCACATAATCACATAAATGTAATTTATTTGCTTTTTTCTTTTGTTGTTTGTGCTTTTGGTATCATTTGTAATAAATCATTGGATAATCCAGCCATAAAAATTTGCTCCTAAATTTTATTCCAAGAGTTTTATAATTTTAGCTCTTATATTTAGGTCTTTGATTGATTTGTTAATTTTTGTATATGGTGTGAGGGAGGGGTCCAACTTTATTCTTTTGCATGTGCTGCATATCCATTTGTCCCGGCACTATATTCTCCCTTCATTTAATTATCTTTGCGCCCTTATCAAAAATCAGCTGGTCCTAGGGCATGAAGAGCCCAATGGAGCAGAATAGAGAGCCCAGAAAGAAACCTTTGCACAGATGGTGAAATGATCTTCAATAAGGGTGCCAACCCTACACAATTGGGAAAGGATAGTTTCTTCAACATATGTTGGGAAAATTGGAAATCCCCATGCAAAAGAATGAAGTTGGACTTCATTCATTACCTTCACCACCTACAAAAATTAACTCACAATGGATTAAATACCTAAACATAAGACCTGAAATGATAAAACTCCTATAATACAATAGGTGAAATGCTTCATGGAATTGGACTTGGCAATGATGTCTCGAATAAGATACCAAAGGCACAGGCAACAAAACAAAAGCAGACAAATGGGACTACATGGAACTTGAAAGCAACCAATATGCCCTTCAGTAGGTGACGGGATAAATTAACGGTGGTCCATCCAGACAATGGAGTATTATTCAGTGATAAAAAGAAATGAGCTATCAAGTCATGAAAAGACTTGAAGGAACCTTAAGTGCATTTAACTGAGTGAAAGAAGCCAATCTGAAAAGGTACAGACTGTATGGTTCCAACTGTATGACATTCCGGAAAAGGAAAAACTATGGAGACAGTAAAAAAATCCGTTTTTGCCAAGGGTTAGTGGTGGGAAGAAATCAAGAGGTGGAGCACAGGGGATCTGTAGGGCAGTAAAATTACTCTGTATGACACTATAATGATGAATGCATGTCATTATATATTTGTCCAAACCCACAGAATGTACAACACTAAGGGTGAGCCCTGATGTGAACCATGGACTCTGCGTGATGGTGACGCGTCAGTCTAGGTTCATCAGTTGTAACAAATGGACCATCTGGTGGGGATGCTGATAATAGGGGGGACTGTGCATGTTAGGGGGGCAGGGGGTGTATGGGAAATCTCTAACCTTCTCCTTAATTTTGCTGTGAATGTTAAACTACTCTAAAAATACTGTCTTGATTTATTTTAAATTCCTATTTTTATCTGGGTTAAAAAACAGAGCTAATAAATGAATTCAGCAAAGTCGCAGATACAAAATCAACACACAAAACTCAGTTGCATCTCCATAATAGCAATGAACAATCTGAGAAGATAATTTTTTTAAATTTCCGTTTACAAAAGCATCAATAAATAAAATACTTAGAAATAAATTTAATCAAGGAGACAAAAGACTAGTACACAGAAAACTACAAAACACTGCTGAAAGAAACTGAAAGAGACATAAATGAATGGAAACACATCACACATTCATGGATTGGAAGATTTAATATTGCTAAGATGACCATATGACACAAAGTGATCTATAGATTCAATGAGATCCCAGCCAAAAATCCCAATAGCGGTTTTTTTGCAGAAAGAAAAACCCAGCCTAAAATTCATACAGAGTCTCAAAGGATCCCAAATAGCCTAAACAATATTAAAAATGAAGAAAAAAGCTGAAAGACACACACTCCCTGATTTAAAAACTTACTACAAAGCTACAGTAATCAAACTGCGGTGCTGGCACACAGGAAGACATACAGACCAATGGAATAGAACAGAGAGCCCAGAAACAAACCCTCACATCTACGGCCAATTGATTTTCAACAAGGGTGCCATGATCATTCAATGGGGCAAGCACAGTCTTTTCAACCTATGATCCTGGGGAAACCTGAATACCCACCTGCAAAAAAAAAGAAGCTGGACCCTCACTTTATAGCACATTCAAAAATTAATTCCAAATGGATCAAAGAACTAACCTTAAGAATTAAAAGTATAAAATTCTTAGAAGAAAACATAGCGTCAACATATAAAACTTTTGGGGAGTTTCCTGGCGGTCCAGGGGTTAGGACTTGGTGATTTCACTGCCATGGGCCCGGGTTCGATCCCTGACTGGGGAACTAAAATCCTGCAAGCCTTGTGGTGTAGCCAAAATATATATATATATGTATATCTAAACTTTTGTGTATAAAAGTATAATATCAAGGAAGTGAAAAGACAACCCACAGAATGGGAAACAATAATTTGCAAATCATACATCTGATAAGAAATTAGTATCTGGAATACATAAAGAACCCCTAGATGCAACAACATAAAGACAAAAAACCCAATTCAAAAAATGATCTAAGGACTTGAATAGATATTTCTCCAGAGAAGACATACAAATGTCCAACAAGCACATGAAAATATGCTCAACATCACTAGTCATTAGGGAAATGCAAATCAAGACACAATCGGATACCACTTCACACCCGGTAGGACGGCTGTTATCACTCCTGGTTATACATTCGTCACCACTCCTAGGTACACGTCCGAAAGGACAGAAAACAGGAACTCAGATTACATGTACATGCATGTTTGGAGCAGCATTCCTCAGAGCAGAGCAGTGTGAGTTGTGAGTAATGTGAGAGGTGGAAACAACCCAATGAAAGGATAAACAAAATGTGGTCCATCCATATAATGGAATGTTATGAAGCCTTAAAAACGGAGGAAGCTCTGAAACACACTACAACATGGATGAGCCCTGAAAACATTATGCCAAGTGAGATAAGGCAGACACAGAAGGACAAAGATTGGATGATTCCATTTATATGACTTACCTAGGGTAGGTGAGTTCACAGAGGCAGAAAGTAGAATAAAGGTCACCCGGGGCTGAGGGAGGGGAAATGATGATTTAGGGTTTAATGGGGACAGAGGTTCTGTTGTTAAGAAAAAAAGTCCTGAAAATGGATCGTGATGAAGATTGCATAGCATCATAAATTTACTTAATGCCACTGAACTTCAAATGGTAAAAAGGCTAAATATTATGTTATGTATGTTTTACCACAATAAAAAAGGAACAAAGTGCTGATACACCCACAACATGGGGAAGCCTGAAAGCATGCTGCTCAGTGAAAGACACCGGTCACCAGAGAGCAGGAATGGTGTGACTCACGTCCAGAGCAGACAGATCCACGGAGACAAAAAGCAGATCAGTCCTGCCCGGGGGCGGGGGCTGGAGCACCTGTTAATGAGTACAGTTTCTCTGGGGGGCGATGGAAATGTTCCAACACTGACTTGGTGACGGTTGCACAGTTTCGTGAATAGACCAACAACCCTGGAATTGGACACTTTAGATGGGTGAATTGCAGGGTATGTGAGTTATATCTCGATAAATCTATTCTAAGGGAAAAGCTATGGCAAGCTTCCCCTGGGTGCTCACCTATGCCCAGGACACCTGTGGGCATGGTTCCTGCACCCAGTCAAACAGCACAGAACTCTACCATGATTAACAGCAGCTAGTATTCAGGTCAGATGTGGGATCACGTGTTCCCTGGAAATGCGATATTTATTTATATATTCCTATTCTCTCTTAATATTAAAATATAATCACACGAAGCGTAGTGCCTAGTCAATACTTGGTCTGTTACTAGTTGTAGGTATTGAAAAACCTTTCATGTTTGGAAAGAGACTCTATGAGGTGCGTGCTGTATCTTGTGATACCTGGTCTCAGGTCGGAATAAGCAGTTTACAGATCTGTGTCTACGATTCCCAAACTATTTCACTGAGTCCAAGGGCAAGATAATGGCATTTTTTTTTAATGCTGGAGGGGATTTAATACGAAGATCCCTGGGTGTGTCGCACTTAAACTCTTGTACCTAACTGGAGGCTTCCCTCACCTACATACACACCTGACTTCAGGGCACAGCCTCCTGGAACCTAAAAATGTCATTTTTACTAGAAATTCACTCCTGTTAATATTGAGCAAGTCCTCCTGTGCTCCAACTACACTCAGCAACTCTTCGGCTGCATCACAGCCCTATCCCCACCTTGGAGTCTTAAGCCTCTGCTACACCAAGCATCTGTGTCCTCCCAACGTTATGCTGTAACCTAACCCCAAGAAGACGGTATCAGAAGCTGGGGCCTTCGGAGATGATGAGGTGATGAGGGTGGGTCGTGCTAAAGGGACCCCCGAGAATCCCCAGCCCTTCCCCCACGTGAGGGCACAGCGAGAAGACACCGTCTGTGAACCAGGAAGCCCTCACCAGACACGGGATCTGCTCCGGAACTGTGAGGAATAGATGTCTGTTGTCGCTAAGTCGCCCAGTCTGCCGTGTCTCCTTATAACAGCCTGAACGGACTAATAGACACCTTTCCAGGGCACAGCCACCCTCATTTCCGAAGTCTGTCTCTGGTCTATAACAGGCAGTGTCAATATTTTTTGAAAAACTGCATGAGTTAATTAAATTCTTCAGCTCTTTCTCTATTTCAAAACGAGAAACCTACTGCGGATGCCAGGATCCGACACTCTGCCTTCAACGTGGCCCCAAGGTCTACCCGAGACACAGAACTTTCTGGCTCAGGTGTTGAAAGGACCAAAGCAGAAGGTGCAGGCTCCTCCCAGAGCCCAGAGCTGACACCTCAGCGGAGCTGGGACCCACCTGGGGACCAGCCCTCCCGGCAGGGAGCCCCCCGAGCCCCGCTCTTCGGAGTCCAACACGAAGCGTCTCTCAGGCAGCAGCTCACGTTTCTTTCATCTGTTTCCCGTGGTCCACCGCCTCGGTGAGCCTTGCTTTATTTCTCAGCCCTCAGCTGTCTACTTCCCTAATGAACACAAGGACTTCCAAACCCCCGGAGAAAAGGCCTTCATTTGACTACTCTCCTGACTGGGGTCCAAAAAGTTGTTGCCCTGGGTTTTCCTGAAACTTGCTCACATCCGAATATATTCACCAGCTCAGAGCCCAATTTCCCCGGGGACCCTGTCCCCAGACACCCTGCATGGCTGTGACTGAACCAGCGCTATGCTCTCTCCGCTAGTCTGGGCTCCAGGGTGAGGCAGCCCGAGGCTGTGTGGGGATGCGGGGATGATTCTTGTCCTGATAAGGAATCGTTCGGGGTGTTTCCCTCGCCCCCATCCAACTCTGAATAGGCAGTAACAGCTTCTTTCAACTCTCTCGTTCCAGGGAGTCAGCTGCTGGTTTTAACGGTCCTCCAGAGGGTCCCCGAAGGAAGTTACAAGGACCTGCTTCCCGTTGCATGATCAATGTGGATCCTGGGGTGAGTGGCTCTCCTCCCCGCCGTGACCCAGGTCAGGGTCACCCCATCCCACGGTCCTGCTCCCTCTGAGTGGACCTAGATTTCCAGTTAGGCTCACACACCGCCCAGCACTTCATGCACAGGAAGATGAGAGTTGAATGGCCAGCCCTCCAGCCCCCAAAGTACATTACCTGAATGGGCGTGAACTGGCCCTTCGGATTAAATCAACAAGCCAAGAGAAAAAAAGAAAATCCAGAATTAGACCCAAGTGCCCAACAAAATATAAACTTTTACCTCAAACCATCAGCAGCTGTTGAAATTTGAGAACAACTAGTTCATCAGATCAGACACCAGAAGGCTGCTCTCTGAGACTGAGTTAGGACAACTCGGATGGGGGAAGGGGCAAGGAGAGGGAGGAGTCACGTGCGCAGCCACGCGTCCGCCCCGGGCTCCACGCCGTACAGCCAGTGAACGCAGAACAGGCCCCATAAACGAGCTTCACCTGCTGCGTTCACCAGGCGTTCTGCTCTGTAATGCACGTGCAGAACTTTTACATGTGTTCTCAAATCAATTTTTAACAGGACTTACTGAGAATTGGGTGGTACTGAGATATCACCTTTGAATCCCTGATCTACTTTTATCAAGGACTGAGTCCACAAACATTCCCTGATTCTCCATGTACTGTTCTTGTCTAGAAGAGCAACGTCTCTCACCTCTCGGTGGTATGTGCCCCTTGGAACGTTTTCTAGGAAGGCTCGAAGTACCCATAGCTGTCTGCATCATCCTACCTGGTCTCCTTGGAAACCATGACTTGCAAAACCTTCCTTTTCAGCATAAATTCTGCAACACCTCTTGCCTTGATACGCAGGACAGAGGTGCCAACAGAACCAATCCGTACAAAAAAGAAACAGAGGTGGCATATTGTAAAGATAGATACATCATAGTTAGAAAGGATTCAGTTAGAGTCCAGTGTTCTGCTGCTAATTTTAAGGTCTTTCACTTGGGTCTTACACCAAATTTTAAAACAGGCCCACATTCAAATGGTGGTACCACCACTGTGTGATCTTGGACAAGGAGGCAATCTTTCTAAGCAATGGGTGCTTTTCTGTGAAAACGGGGGAACTAGACCGACACCAAACAGCCCGACTTAGCAGCCTGCCACACCAGGGACACGCCAGCAAAGGCAGCTTTTTGCTTGGTTTTACCTGCAAATGCTGAGTAGATGTCCAGTCTGCGGTTCTGAACAATATTCTCACGAAAGTCAACTAGTCTTTCGGGCAACCGTACCTCTACCTTTTGAATCGTTTGCATCAAGCTTAAAACAATTAATCCATCTCGGCGACATCTATAAATTAAAACAATTAAAAACGAAGCCGCTACCTGTTTTAACTCCAGTGTGGTCTCATAAGCTATTATTTTATTAATAATTCTACTAAAACTCAAGAATCAGTAAAGATGACAATGAATGCACTTGTTTTCCTGCAATTGAACTCAACCATTTTAATTCGCAGAAACATAAATCGACATGCATATATTAACCAGTGCTGTGGACTGAATGTGTTCCTCCAGAATCCATCTGCTGAAGCCCTAACCACCAACATGACTGTTTGGAGACGGGCCTTTAAGGCCGTAATTAAGGTTCTACGGGGTCATAAGGGTGGAGCCCCAACCGATAGGACTCGTGCCTAATAAGAAGAGGAAGAGACAAGAGGAGGAGGACGGAGGCCCTGGGGTCACAGTGAGGAGAGGCCCTCTACCGTCGGGGAAGTGGCCTCACCAGAAACCAGCCCCGCTGACCCCAACCCCAGGCGTCCAGCCTCCAGACTGAGAGAAGTAGGTGGCTGTGCTTGACCCCATCTGTGGTATCTTGTTATGGCAGCCAGAGCAGGTTAATACACCCAGAGGAAAAGAAGCACAGATATACTCCATTTATGTAACGTCACTTTGTGGGGGAATCCATGAAACACTCTGCTTCAGCCCATTATGTAGGAAGAACAAACAAATCCAGAAAGAATAAACTAAAATTTTAATTTGAAAAATATGGGGCTTCCCTGGTGGCGCAGTGGTTGAGAGTCCGCCTGCCGATGCAGGGGACACGGGTTCGTGCCCTGGTCCGGGAGGATCCCACATGCCGCGGAGCGGCTGGGCCCATGAGCCATAGCCGCTGAGCCTGCGCGTCCGGAGCCTGTGCTCCGCAACGGGAGAGGCCACAGCAGTGAGAGGCCCGCGTACCGCAAAAAATAAATAAATAAAAAAGAAAGAAACACATGAGCAATTTTGTCCTCATTTTCTCAACTCTTCATTTTTCATCAGTTTTCTGCCCAAATCGCTATAAAACAAGTAGGTCAAAACTCATCTGAAAAGAAATCTGTGTCCCTTTCACCAATAAAATACAGTTCTCCATAAAGCATTAAGAACAATGTTTTTCACATTCTGATTAAAAGTGACAAAACCCGTTGCTAAGCGCTGGTGGAAGCTTCACGGTTGTCCCCTCCTCCCAGGCCCCGGAGGACGTAGTTTGGACAGCAGAGGGCACCAGCTCTCCTCGCCGGGGCTGAAGCACAGACAGTTCAGTGCCCTGTGCCCACGGGGCTGGCATGCAGCACTCCTTTCCACAATCCGAGGAAGCCACACTACACTCAAGTACACCTCATCCACAATAGTGACAGAGCAGTTCTGTAATTATCTCCACAGTTATCACAAAGCATCATCGCTGAGGACCAAACCTGGAAAGGAGGGGGTGATTTGTAAACAGAGGAGTTAATAGCATGTTAAAATGAAACGGTGAGATGAGAATTTCTGAAAGGTGGTTTGATCCAAATAAAGTAGACGGATGCCACATTTTAATTTTTTTTTACTGTACCGTGGAAAGAACACTTAAAATAAAATCCACCCTCTTAACCCATTCAAGGTCCAACACAGCATGGACCGGAGGTGGGACGTGGGGCAGCAGGGACCTGAGCTCAGCCCCCCACACCTGGCTTAACTGAGACGCAGGCCCGCGGACGAGCGAGCAGCCTACTATCCTTCCCCGCCCCGCCACCACCTTCCACCAGGATCCCGTGGGGCTAACTATTTCAGGCACCGCATGTAAGTGGAACCACGCAGTGTTTCTCCTTCTGAGATTCACGATGCACTTCAGATGCCTCTTTATGTCAACCTTCCTTTATCCCCTGGCTGCCTGGCACTCCCTGGGGCATGGCTGCTGACGACCAGGCCCTGGGGCCCAGGAGAGACCCCGCAGGCATCAGCCAACAGCCTTACCTGCAGCACGAGGGCAGCGCTGCCTGGAGGGGACCCGGCGGATGGGTGTCCTGAGCGTCCACAGTGCTGCTGGCCCATGAAGGGAGAGATCGTGGCTGTGAGGCACGCAGACACGTCTGTGCCCTGATTCTGCTCAACGCGCCACACCACAGGCTGGACAGGCCACGCTTCTCCATGCTCACAACCACCCTGCGAAGTAGAACAAGCCTCCCTTTTCAAGTACAGAAACCAATCCTTAGGTCAAGTGACTCATCCACTATAAGACAGTAAGGGGGACTTCCCTGGTTGCTCAGTGGTTAGGAATCCGCCTGCCAATGCAGGGAACATGGGTTCAAGCCCTGGTCCGGGAAGATCCCACATGTCGCAGAACAACTAAGCCCGCAAGCCACAACTACTGAGCCCACACGCCACAACTACTGAAGCCCATGCTCCTACAGCCCGAGCTCCGCAACAAGAGAAGCCACCGCAATGAGAAGCCCGCGTGCCGCAACAATGAGCAGCCCCTGCTCGCCACAACTAGAGCAAGCCCGTGTGCAGCAACGAGGACCCAGCGCAGCCAAATAAACAAATAAATCTAAAAATTAAAAAAAGACATAAGGGGTGAGGTCAGAATTTGAACTTAGATATATGGGGCTCCAAACCCACATTCCTCACAGCTGCACCACCACACGTACACACGTGTGTCACCAACCAAAAAAAAAAAAGATCTTCAAACAAAATTCAGAACCAGCTCTCAGAGGATACCGGGCTCGTGAGCTCTGAACATCTGATGGGTTCATTCTGGGGAGTCTCCTTAGAAATGGTGAACTCTGTGAGTTACAGGAGATGGTCAGAGAAGGGAGGAGGGAAAGCCACTTGTGGGGAATGGTCGAGAAGCAGACACAGATGTGAGAAGAAGCGCCTTCTCCATTTTAGGGCCAGGATCCTTCACAGAATCAGTTTTACCTTAAAATATAACAGGCAAAGCCTGGGGCCAGATCTTATATTCTGTGCTTCTGGCTTAAGAGGCAGAATTCTATTCCTATTGGCCAGTTTGGTGCACTACCATCCTTTTAACTGAAATAGGTCTGGATAATTTTTATATCTCCAGGCAAGAAGAAGGAAGTATAAGCCCTCTTGTAACAAAACACATTTAATATATGTAGTGGCACATGATCAATTTTATGGAGAAAATTCGAGATGATTACAAACATAATTGGTTTGTTAATTATGAGAGATGCTGAAGGTCCCTAAAGTGAGATGTGAACAACCAAACTTCAAAGATAATTAAGAAAATGCGTGTTGGAAATTCCAATACATCAACAATTATATATTTTAATCCTTTAAAACCTAAGACATAGGAGAAAACATGAAGTGTTACAATTACATCACTTCTTAAAAATCTATACCTGCCACCCAAACTTATCTACGGTTATTATAAATGACAAGTGCAAAGTACAGCTTCCAAGAGAGAGAAATCCTTATTATGTTGGCTCTTCCAGCAGCAGTAAAAAGTTTTTTAGAAGTAGTATATTAGCTGGGGAATCATACGCTCAACATCTCCCCATATACCTTTTATCATGGTAAAAATATACATAAAATTTACCATTTTAACCTTCCTTAAGCGCACAGTTCAGTGGCATTAAGTACATTCACAATGTCGTGCAACAACAGACACTACTTACACAGTTTTAAAATTATTCACAGCAAAGAGGCTTAGCACAACGCAAAGAAATAGGAACAAACCAGGTACAAGCCTAACCGCCTGGGTTTCTGCTTAGGAAACATCAGGAGGTAAAGTATCGGTCTCGGGACGACGCCGACGAGGTCCCTGCCCCCGGACTCCCCGAACACAGTCGGTTCACAGGACTCAGCCACTCCGGGCTCCCTGCCTCGCCCGTCACGTCGGCGAGGGTGACCCCCACATGAGGTGACACGGCAGGGACTCGAAGGGCTCCATCCAAAGCCACGGAAGAACGAGGCTCAGCGTCCCCGGCCCTTCACGCCGCCCTCCCCCCCACCAGGTTGTGTTTCTGCTCACCGGAAGGTCCGTGGCCGTGGACGTGCCTGAAGACCAGGCGACAGCTCTTCTGCCACCTGGTCCCCCGGGGTGTCCCCCGCGTCCCTCACAGTTCACACTCCCCACCTGCCGTGGACACTAAAACAGCCATGTCTACAGCGCTGTGATCAAGGGCCTTGGGAACTTTCCCACAGAGCTATCAGCTGGATATATTTAGGGAGGACGAATGTTGTCAAAATTCATTAGGTGCCAACGAAAAAGAAATGAATTACCATGGCAGGTCCCTGCCTGTGGGCAAAGAAGCCCAGGACACCACGAGTCACCACAGGAGAGGCACAACCCGAGTGACTGGAGGCCAGACATACATCTTCTCTTTTCCCACCTTTATTGAAGTATAAGTGACACACGACACGGTGTAAGTTTAAAGTCCACCATGTGATGATCCGATACACGTAGATATCGTGAAATGTTTACCACAGTGAGGTCTATTAACACTTCCTTCACCTCACATGGTCACCATTTGTTGTCGTGGTGGTGGTGGCAGTGGTGAGACACTCACAGCAACTTTAGGTACATAACACACAACTGACCAGTCACCATGCTGTATGTTAGGGCCCCAGACTTACTCATCTTATAACCGGAAGCGTTGACCCTTTGACCGACAAGCGGATCCAGCCAACCCCCGGCCCCCGGGGCAACCACCATTCTACTCTCTGCTTCTATGAGTTCAACTCGTTCTATTTTTTTTTTTAATTCCACATATAAGTGAGATCATACAATATCTGTCTTTGGCCTATTTCACTTAACATAATGCCCTCAAGTTCCATCCTTGTTGTCACAAATGGCAGGATTTCCTTCCTTTTTAAGGGTGGTTAATATTCCATCGTGTATGTATCCCATTGTGTATATATAACCATTCATCCGTCAGTGGACATTTAGATTGTTTCTATCTTGGCTCGTAAATATTGCTGCGACAAACATGGGGATATGGATTTCTCCTTGAGATAGTGGTTTCATTTCCTTTGGATATATAACTTATATCTTCTCTTTTTTTAATTTTTTCAAAAAATGTATACAGGTGCCGATAGATATATTTTAATTTATTTAAGAGCATTACCAAATTACTACGGTATTTAGGTTTTTAAATGAATGAAGGAATACTACAAGCACAGCTGTTATTACTCAGGAATGTAAGGTTTTTAACATTAACATTACATGCTCTTACTTTTTAAAAGCTGGCCCGCCCCTGTTCCAGTCCAAATAAATGCTTGTAGAGGTCGTTATTGGCAGATGGTTGGGAGAGCCTGGGAGGACAGGGACCTACAGAGGCACTGACGCTTATCCCCACATCCACTCTTTTTATCCTTAGTAATACTACAACCCCTGAGTTTAAGGTTTTTGTCACAGTGGTGGCAAAATATAAATAACATAAAATTTGCCATTTTAACCACTTTTAAGTGTATACTTCAGGGGCATTAATTACATTCACAATGTTGTATAACCATCTGCACTGTCTCCAAACTTTTTCAACAGCCTGAAAAGAAACTCTGTGCCCTGTAACACCCCCTCCCTCCCCTCCACCAGCCCCTGATAACCTCTATCATACTCTGTCTTTACAAATTTGCCTGTTCTGGGTATTTCACATAACTGGAATTTTGCAACATTAGTACTTCTGTGTCTGACATTTCACTCAGCACAGTGTTTTCCAGATCCATCATCTTGCAGCACGTGTCAGCCTGCATCTTTTTCAGGGCTGAATAATATTCTACTGTATGGATGGACTGCATTCTGTTTATCCATTTATCACTGATGGGCAGTGGGTTGCTCCACCTTTTGGCAGCTGTGAATAAAGGCTAGCACATAAAAGTCCCAGTTTGAGTTGCTATTTTCAGATCATTTAAGCATATTTTAGGAGTGGAACTGCTGGTCATAAGGTATTTCTGTGAACTTTTTGAAGGCCTGCCAGGCTGTTTGCCGCAACAAATGAAATATTTTTCATTCCCACCAGCAATGTATGAGGGTTCCAGTTTCCCCACATCCTGACGAAAACTTCTTTTCCTTTGCTGTTGTTTTGGGGTTTTTAATTGTTCTTTGTTTGCTTGTTTGTTTGTTTTGTAGCTCTTGAGTACTTTATTTTGTTTTAAACATCTTTATTGGAGTATAATTGCTTTACAATGGTGTGTTAGTTTCTGCTTTATAACAAAGTGAATCAGCTATACGCATACATATATCCCCATATCCCCTCCCTTTTGCGTCTCCCTCCCTCCCACCCTCCCTATCCCACCCCTCTAGGTGGTCACAAAGCACCGAGCTGATCTCCTTGTGCTATGCGGCTGCTTCCCACTAGCTATCTGTTTTACATTTGGTAGTGTATATATGTCCATGCCACTCTCTCACTTCACCCCAGCTTACCCTTCCCCCTCCCCGTGTACTCAAGTCCATTCTCTACACCTGTGTCTTTATTCCTGTCCTGCCCGTAGGTTCTTCAGAACCTTTTTTTAGATTCCATACATATGCGTTAACATACAGTATTTGTTTTTCTCTTTCTGACTTACTTCACTCTGTGTGACAGACTCTAGGTCCATCCACCTCACTACAAATAACTCAATTTCATTCCTTTTTATGGCTAATATTCCATTTTTATATGTGCCACATCTTCTTTATCCATTCATCTGTCAATGGACACTTAGGATGCTTCCATGTCCTGGCTTTTGTAAATAGAGCTGCAGTGAACATTGTGGTACATGACTCTTTTTGAATTACAGTTTTCTCAAGGCATATGCCCAGTAGTGGGATTGCTGGGTCGTATGGTAGTTCTAACCTCCATAGTGACTGTATCAATTTACATTCCCACCAATAGCGCAAGAGGGTTCCCTTTTCTCCACACCCTCTCCAGCATTTATTGTTTGTAGATATTTTTGATGATGGCCATTCTGACTGGTGTGAGGTGATACCTCATTGTAGCTTTGATCTGCATTTTTCAAATGATTAGTGATGTTGAGCATTCTTTCATGTGTTTGTTGGCAATCTGTATATCTTCTTTGGAGAAATGTCTGTTTAGGTCTTCTGCCTATTTTTGGATTGGGTTTTTGTTCTTTTGGTATTGAGCTGCATGAGCTGCTTGTAAATTTTGGAGATGAATCCTTTGTCAGTTGCTTCATTTGCAAATATTTTCTCCCATTCAGAGGATCGGCTTTTCATCTTGTTTATGTTTTCCTTTGCTGTGCAAAAGCTTTTAAGTTCATTAGGTCCCATTTGCTTATTTTTGTTTTTATTTTCATTTCTCTAGGAGGTGGGTCAAAAAGGATCTTGCTGTGATTTATGTCATAGAGTGTTCTGCCTATGTTTTCCTCTACAAGTTTTATAGTGTCCAGTCTTACATTTAGGTCTTTAATCCATTTTGAGTTTATTTATGTGTATGGTGTTATGGAGTGTTCTAATTTCATTCTTTTACAAGTAGCTGTCCAGTTTTCCCAGCACCACTTAGTGAAGAGGCTGTCTTTTCTCCATTGTATATTCTTGCCTCCTTTATCAAAGATAAGGTGACCATATGTGCGTGGGTTTATCTCTGGGCTTTCTATCCTGTTCCATTGATCTATATTTCTGTTTTTGTGCCAGCACCATACTGCCTTGATTACTGTAGCTTAGTAGTATCATCTGAAGTCTGGGAGCCTGATTCCTCCAGCTCTGTTTTTCTTTCTCAAGATTGTTTGGCTATTCGGGGTCTTTTGTGTTTCTATACAAATGGTGAAATTTTTTGTTCTAGTTCTGTGAAAAATGCCATTGGTGGTTTGATAGGGATTGCACTGAATCTGTAGATTGCTTTGGGTAGTATAGTCATTTTCACAATGTTGATTCTTCCAATCCAAGAACATGCTATATCTCTCCATCTGTTTGTATCATCTTTAATTTCTTTCATCAGTGTCTTATAGTTGTTTGTTTGTTTTTGCCATCCTGGTAGGTGTGAAGTGATATCTCTTTGTGGTTTTGATTTGCATTTTCCTAATGACTGACTACTGATGTTCAGAATATTTTCATGTATGTTGACCATTTTATATCTCTTTTGGAGAAATAGCTCGTAATGTCCTTTGCCCATTTTTAATTGGGTTGTTTGTTGTCTTATGGTTGATTTGCAGGATTTATACATTCTGAATATTAAACCCTTACCAGGTATATGATTTGCCAATATTCTTCTCTATTCATGAATTGTCTCTTATTCTATTGATGGTGTCCTTTATGCACATAAATTTTCCTATAATATAAACAAGGTCCAACATATATATATATGTATATATGTATATATGTATATGTATGTGTATATATATATATATATATATGTATATATAAATAGATAGATAGTTTTGTTACCTGTGCTTCTGGTGCTGTATTTAAGAAACTATTGCCAAAAAAAGAAAGAAAGAAAGAAAGAAACTATTGCCACACCCAACATCATGAAGATTTGCCCCTATGTTTTCTTCTAAGGCTTTCAGCTCTTACAGTGGTATTTGATCCATGATGAGTTAATGTCTGTATATGGTACGAGGTAGGGGTCCAGCTTCACTCCTGTGCATGTGGACATCCCGTTCTCCCAGCATTGTCTGTTGAAGGCACTATTGCTTCCCCACTGAACAGTCCTGGCACTCCTGTCAAAAATCAGTTGCCACTTCCTGTTTTTATATGGCTCATAAGCTAAAAATGGTTTTCACATTGTTACATGGCTAAAAAATCAAAATAATAATGTTTCATGACATGTGAAAATTATATGGAATTCATATTTCAGTCTCTATAAAGTTTTCTTGGAATATAGCAATGTATATTCATTTATGTGTGTCCAGGACCGTTTTCACACAATAATGGCAGAGATGAGAAGTGCAAGAGAAACCATATGACCTGAAAAGCCTGAAATATTTATGATCTGACCTTTTATAGAAGAAGTGTGATACTCCTGCTCTAGGATAAAGAAAACGTTTCCCAGCTTACCTTGAAGACAGGAATGACCATTTGACTACGTTTTGGAAGGTAAGATGTTAGCAGAAATGTTGTGTGACTCCTAAGAAATGTGCTTAACAATAGGGAGTGTGCCCTTCTTCATCTTCAGTGGTCCTCCTTACTGCTGGGTAGAAAGCAGATATGATGACTGGAGCTCTGGCATCCATCTTGGCCCATGAGATAGAAGATCCAAGTTGAAAGATGGCAGAGCAACAAAATAGAAGTCTGTATCCCTGATGCTGAAGGAATGTCCATAGAGCCATACATGTTCCTGGTTTGGCCCTTGTTTATATTACAAAAAATCAATGTCTCTTTAATTCACTGTTATTTCAGGATCTTTTTCAGATGGTGTGTCAGAACCTAATCTAGACTGAAATTCATCTGCCCCTAAGAGCTGCTGTATTTCAATGTCATTTAAGTCAATTAAGCCAAATGCCACGCGTTTGGCAAATGATTATTTTGTTCCTGGCACGATAAATCAACAGAAACTGTCTCTACCAACTGTGGGACCCAACTGTTAGAGTCACTTGGTGAAGAAGTTCTTTCATTTTGCCAGGTACTGAGTAACAGGCTTAAGAATATTCTCAACAAACTACATACATACCAAAGGAAAACAAGATCTTTACCAAACACAGTATTTAAAAGTTATCAATTATCAAATCATCTTGGTCCTGGAAGGGCCCTTGAAAATCTTCTAGTTCATGTTACCAACTTTTTTGCATTTGAATTATATTTCAAATAGACTTATACACAAAAACCCCTATATAAAATACAGATAAAAGCAGACAAACCCATATTGAAACCGGGATGGAGAGATGGGAGCCCCACCCATTCCCCCTAATTCTCAAGTTCCTTCTGCAATACAGGCATAGCTCAGAGATATTGGGGGTTGGGGGTGAGGTCTCAGACCGCCGCAATAAAGTGAGTTACACGAATATTTTGGTTTCCCAGTGCATATAAAAGTTATCTGTACACCATATACCACAGTCTGTTAAGTGTACAATAGTATTATGTCTAAAACAAAACCTAAACATACTTTAATTTAAAAGTAATTTATTGCTAAAAACAAAAATGCTGAGCCTTCAGCAAGTTGTAATATTTTTGTGGGTGGAGGGTCGTGCCTTGATGTTGAGGCTGCTGGCTGATCGGGGTGGTGGTTGCTGAAGGCTGGGGTGACAGTTTCTTAAAATAAGACAACAGTGAAGTTGGCTGCATTGATTGACCCTTCCTTTCAGGAACAATTTCTCTGTAGCAGCAATGCTGTTTGATGTTATCCACAGTAGAACTTCTTTCAAAATTGGAGTCAATCCTCTCAAACCCTACTGCTGCTTTATCAATTAAGTTTATGTAATATTCTAAATCCTTTGTTATCATTTTAAACTATCTTCACAGCATCTTTACCAGGAGTAGTTTCCCTCTTAAGAAACCACCTTCTTTGCTTATCCACGAGAAGCAACTCCTCATCCCATTCAAGTTTCATCATGAGATTGCAGTAATTCAGCTCCACTTCTAGTTCTCTCACTGTTTCCACCACATCTGCAGTTCCTTCCTCCACTGAAGCCTTGAACCCCTGAAAGTCATCCATTAAGGTTGGAACCAACTTCTTCCAAACTCCTGTCAATGTTGATATGTTGCCCTCTTCCCATGAACCATGGATGTTCTTAATGGCACCCAGAATTGGGACTCCTTTCCAGAAGGCTTTCAATTGACTTGATCCAATTGCCCAGACCCATCAGAGGAATCACTGTCTATGGTAGCTATAGCCTTATGAAATATATTTCTTAAATAATAAGACTTGAAAGTAGGAATTACTCCTTGACCCATGGGCTGCAGAATGGATGTTGTGTTAGCAGTCATGAAAACAACATTAATCTCATTGTTCATCTCCATCAGAGCTCCTGGGTGACCAGATGCATTGTCAGTGAGCAGTAATTTTCTTTTTACCTTATTTATTTTTGGCTGCAAAAATAAAATTTTTTTTTAATTTAAAAAAAATTATCTATTTTTAGGTCTTCGTTGCTGTGTGCGGACTTTCTCTAGTTGCGGCAAGCAGGGGCTACTCTTTCTTGCAGTGCGCGGGCTTCTCTTGTTGTGGAGCACAGAATCTAGGTGTGCAGGCTTCAGTAGTTGTGGCACGCAGGCTCAGTAGTTGTGGCTCACGGGCTCTAGAGTGCAGGCTCAGTAGTTGTGGCACATGGGTTGCTCAGCAGCATGTGGGACCTTCCCGGATCAAGACTCGAACTGGTGTCCCCTGCATTAGCAGATGGACTCTTAACCACTGCACCACCAGGGAAGTCCAGCAGAAATATTTTGAAAGGAATCTCTTTTTCTGAGCAGTAGGTCTCAACAGTGGGCTGAAAATAGTCAGTAAACCATGTTATAAACAGATGTGTTGTCATCTAGCCTTCGCTGTTCCATTTACAGAGCACAGGCAGAGTAGTTTAGCATAATCCTAAGGGCCCTAGGATTTTCAGATGGAATGAGCATTGGCTTCAACTTAGAGTCACCAGATGCGTTAACTCCTAACAAGATGGTCGGTCTGTCCTGTGAAGCTTTGAAGCCAGGCACTGACTTCTCCTCTCCAGCTATGAAAGTCCTAGATGGCATCTTCTTCCAACAGAAGGCAGTTTCATCTACATCGAAAATCTGTTGCTTAGTGTAGCCACCTTCTTTTATAACCTTAGCTAGATCTTCTGGATAACTTGCTGAAGCTTCTCCATCAGCACCTGCTGCTTCGCCTGGCATTTTTATGTCATAGAGACGGCTTCTTTCCTTAAACCTCATGAACCAACCTCTGCTAGCTTCAGACTTTTCTTCTGCGGCTTCCTCATCTCTCTCAGCCTTCACAGAATTGAAGAGAGTTGGGGCCTTGATCTGGATGAGGCTTTGGCTTAGGGGAATGTTGTGGCTGGTTTGATCATCTAACCAGACACTGAAACTTTCTCCAAATCAGCAATAAGGCTGTTTTGCTTTCTTATCATTTGTGTGTTCACTGGAGGAGCACTTTCAATTTCCTTCAAGAACTTTTCCTTTGCACTCACAACTTGGCTGACGGGTGCAAGAGGCCCAGCTTTCAGCCTGTCTCAGCTTTTGACATGCCTTCCTCACTAAGCTTAATCATTTCTAGCTTTTGACTTAAAGTGAGAGACGTGCACCTCTTCCTTTCACTTGAACACTTAGAAGCCCTTGTAGGGTTATTATCTGGCTTAGTTTCGATACTGTTGTATCTCAGGGAGGCTGAGGAGAGGGAGAGATGGGGAATGGCTGGTGGAGCAATCAGAACACACACAACGTTTAACGATTTAGTTTCCGTCTTATACGGGCAAGGTTCGTGATGCCCAAAACAATTACAATAGTAACATCAAAGATCACGGATCACAGATCACCGTAACAAATACAAAACTAATGAAAAGTCTGAAATATTGTGAGTTACCAAAATGTGACACAGACACATGAAGCAAGTAAAGGCTGTTGGGAAAATGACACCAACAGACTTGTTAGATACAGGGTTGTCACAAACCTTCGATTTGTAAAAAACGCCACATCTGGGGCTTCCCTGTTAGCACAGTGGTTAAGAATCTGCCTGCCAGTGCAGGGGACACGGGTTTGAACCCTGGTCCAGGAAGATCCCACATGCCATGGAGCAACTAAGCCCATGCGCCACAACTACTGAGCCTGTGCTCTAGAGCCCGCGAGCCACAACTACTGAGCCCACGAGCCACAACTACTGAAGCCTGGGAACCTAGAGCCCGTGCTCCGCAACAAGAGAAGCCACCGCGATGAGAAGCCCACACGCAGCAACGAAGAGCAGCCCCCACTCGCCGCAACTAGAGAAAGCCCGCACGCAGCAACAAAGACCCAACGCAGCCAAAAATGAATAAAATAAATTTATAAAAAAATAAAACAAAAACTCCACATCTGCAGGGAGCAATAAGGCAAAGTGCAGTAAAGTGAGGCCTGCCTGGACTCAAACTTTATTAAATACTTTCTAAATGCAACTCAAACTTTCCAATAAAGCTTGCCAAATTATATTAGTAATTACCACAGCTTTACTGAATCTATTCTGGTTACTGGGAAATTTTTTTTCTTTCTGAATCTTCACTTCACTTTGAATAGGTTAAATTACCAAGTACCTGGATCTATACGTGAATTTTAGTACAATTAAAAGTAAAGTTCTGTGGCCAGAATTTGCAGTGGAGGCATTTTTGGCCCAGTCACGCCTCCATCTACGAGGGAATCTCTTAAGTTTTGAGCCCTGGGCTCAGATGCTTAGAGGCAACCCAGCTCCTTTACATACCGTAACTGGAGGGCCCTATTTTATGGTACATGTGACGCAGGTCAGGGATGTGTGGCATTATAGAACTAACTGGCCCACAACATGTGGATGAGTTTTATGACCTCACGATAGAACAGCCTGAACTCGGGAGTGACGCCCAGGCCAAACAGCCCTTGAGGACTCACAGTTGCTTCCTAGTTGTTATTCTCTCAGAAGACTTGTTAATGGGTTTTAGAAGAAACCCACAGTTCTTTTTTTACATCTTTTTTGGAGTATAATTGCTTTACAATGGTGTGTTAGTTTCTGCTTTATAACAAAGTGAATCACTTATACATATACATATGTTCCCATATCTCTTCCCTCTTGCATGTCCCTCCCTCCCACCCTCCCTATCCCACCCCTCCAGGCGGTCACAAAGCACCGAGCTGATCTCCCTGTGCTATGCGGCTGCTTCCCACTAGCTATCTACCTTACGTTTGCTAGTGTATATATGTTCTTTTTTAAACACCACAGTAACAAAAGTATATAATAAGCGTTCGGATAAGTTATGATCTCATTTCTTCTCCCAGATGGAGTAACTCATAGGAAATAAGGAAATTGCTGAGTAAGGGTTTAAAAAGCCTTGTGATAGAAGTCATTCTCTAAAGAGGAACTAAAATAAAACTGCTGTCCCCACACTCCCCGCCCTGTGGTAGGGAGGAGCCTTTGCCGGTGCTCTGATGCCATGCCCGGGACCCTCCTGTCGAAGGGAAGCCATGAGTGGCAGCCGCTGGCCCAGTTCAGTGGACAGGGAACTCTGTGTAGACAGGATGCCATGCTTCCTGGAGAATGGATCATAACTCAGTAGGACACCAACATATTTAAACCCTAACACAGATTGGGAAGCTGTAAGACACAGACATCCTATGGGAGCGAACGAGCTCTCCAATGAGAAGCCAGGAGCACGGCCAGATATGGGGCTCCCTGTACCCCAAGACCCTTGATTTACTTACGACCCTGTCACTTTCTGCTCCATCCTTGGTGTTGTTTTAAATTAGGAAATTATCAGCTAAGGTTCAAAACCACAGTTAGGAAGGATCTCTGTTTCAGTTTCCCTGATTTTTCTCACCCTGTTCCAGTTCAGCTATAGGTACTGAGTTCCTCACGTCTTCCGGGTGCACAAGGCACCCTGTCAGCACCCGCATGTCCACACCCTTGGAGAAGAGTACACCAAGCTCCCCGCCAGGCAGGCTCACCTCCTCTTAACCAGCATCGTCGCCGGATGGGGTCTGACCAGACACCATCTGTGCATCTCCAAATCGCCTTTGCCACCCACTGTGCATTTATTTCCATAACTGTAACTGTCACTCCTTATCTCTCCTTCTTCCCAGATCCTTTCAGACAACGTCTCCTAGGAACGGTCTTGAGAGTGGGGACCCCGACCTAACACGACCCCACTTCAACGTGCCACGTACATGCCTTTCCCTTTGTACGTTCCTCCTGGAATATGATGATAGCACAGTCAAGAGGGCCAATCACAGCCCCTCAGATTCCGGCAACTCAGTAATTCCTGAGCAGAGTGCTCTTTATCTCAATGAGCAAAAAGTGTTACTTGAAAATGGTATCACTGCACTTTCCTTAAATAGAGACATCTCCCTAAAAATTAGGTTTCTCAGAGAAATACAGTAATAGCACGCAAAGGCAGGGGCTTGTTAGCCCCAGAGCTCAGGGTGATGGGGCCGTTATCCCAGCCGCATCACTCCTCCTCCCTCCCAGGGATAAAATCCAGAGCTGATTTCCCTACTGTTCCTTCTCCCCTTATCCCCACGCTCCCCCAAACCCCAGATTTCCCGATTCCTGATTCCCTAAACTAGCGGTCTTCAGGATTTTGCACAAGCACCCCTTAGAAAATTTTTGAAGAACTAGTAGAGCATTGCAAATGGTTAAATTCCTAGGATAGTGTAATGACTGCCATTCAATGAAACTGTTACCCCGTTCTTTTCGACGTATCCAGTAGACTCGCAATGACCATATCCATTCGGTGGCCACCATCCTCCGAGCTGTCTGCTGTGACCAAGCAGACGGACCCCACGGAGGGACAGTTCTGCTGCAGCAGGCAAGGAGTGACCCTGAGCTGTCTCTTTTCAAAACACATGAACCAGGCCGTTAGAAATTTCACACCGTTACTTTAACTCCTTCAACTCCTAATTCCACTCCATTTACCCCAAAGAATTTCATCCTAAAGTAATATATTTTACGCTTGAAAGTTTTCATTCATCATCACTTCATTCTCCCCTGCAACAAAGAGATGTATGTGAGTTAAAACAAGACACCCTGTGACCATGAGGTTCCAAGTGTTTCACACAGATACTGCAAATTCCTATTCATAATTTTAAACCTAAAAAGGAAACTTTTACCACTTCATGACAGAGCTCTTTTTTTTAATGCTTCCTCGACTAAATATGACTTCTTGCTGGACTGAAACCGGGTCCAGCACCATTTCTATTCTCTATTTTGTTTGCCAAGATGTAAGCGTGAGAAGCCTTTTTCACACAGAGGCTCCAGCCACTGATTCCTGCGAAGTTCTATAGCAAAACTCACAGCGATCTTCCATCCCAAACCACTCTTAATGATCCACCGGACGACCATCTGAGAGGTCCTCCTCCGGTTTGGCGGAAGAGGAAGGACTCAGGACCACCTGACCTGCACCAGGACGTGTCCCCCAGTCCCTATAGGGTCATCTCTCTCCCCTCCCACCAGCATCCCGAGTGTCCCCCAGAGACGGGCGCCCTCTCTCCCCACAGGTCTTTGCAGGGGCCAGGGCAGTGGCTCTAGAGGACAGAGGTGGGACAAGAACACTGCGAGTGGGGCCTCTTGATCTCAGGACGAGTTTTAGGGAAAAAGGGAATTTAGGTCATATTGTGTGTTTCACTGTGTTCTGTCCGTAATGCCGGGTCCATGCAGACGTCTAACACACACACGTTCACACATGGGACGGAGACTGTCCACCACAGTCACTAAGATGCCTGACTCAAGAATCCAAGTGGCATACGCTCGCCAAGGGAAACATCACGGGGGTTCCTGCCCACCTGTCTGCCATCGAGCTCTGATTCTCCAGCATCGGCATGTCTACCTGTGAAATGCGAAAACACACAGACCTTTTAGGAACAGTGCTTCCGAGAGAGAGGAAAAACGATAACACTGAATTTCAGGCCAATGTCATTTAAATAATGCTGGAGAATCCTATTACTTTTCAAACTTTTAAAATAAAATAGTGGTTTACATCATATTCAAGGTGCCCAAGTACCCAATTAATTACCTCCTCTTCCTTCTGAGACCCCCTTACGTGACTGCCAAGGACTTTAAGGAGAAGCAAATCTATAAACACGAAAGAAGCAGGTGCTGGAGAATCTGAGGGACTTGCTGAGTGGGCAGAGAAGAGGACTGAAGATGCAGAGCCGAAGAGGTGACAGAACAGGAGGGAGCGAGGATGCAAGCCTGGCCACCCTGCGGAGGCCCTGGGACCCCGGACGGGTCACTGGCGCAGAGAGAGAGACATGGTAAACGTCAGCGACTGTATCGTCCTCATATCCCTTCATACAAAATGCCCGCCGGCCTGCCCCGCCCCCTCGTAAAATCGGAACTTCTTCGCTTCAAAACCAGAATTGATTTGCTCTAAATGAAGACCTGAATTCTGGGACTTAGAGCTTCTCCAGCACCTCGGCCAGCTTTCTGCCCAACCGTCCTGAAGAGAAGCCCACTTGGCGACAAGTCCCACCTGCAAACACAGAGCCGGAGCCACAGTGACAGAATAGGCGAAAGGGACATTGCAAGGAATAGAGTGAAAAAAAGCAAATTAGTCTCCACAGAGACATCTGAGAAGACATTGGACCATGAAAAAAAGAAATAGCACAAAAAGAAGTCTTAGAAACTGAAAATAAAATTGAGATTAAAATTCTGATAGAAGTGTTAGAAGGCAATGTTGAGAAAATTTGCCAGAAAGTACTACAAAAATATAAAAGAGACTCAAAAGTATATAACGGAAAAGACATAGGACGCTCTGAATCAATGTGAGGAAGGTCCTGCATACAAAGAAGAGTTTCAGAAAGAAAAGAGAAAAGAGAAGAAAATAAAAGAAAGGAAAAAATAAACAACAGAAAAAACAGATGGTAAGAGATTATCAAGCAAATACTAGATGAGAGTTTACAAAAGCCAAAGTCACATAATTCAAGACCAAAAGCATCCACGTAGCCCAGCATTTTGACTGAAAGGGGGGAAAACCTACACCCATGTATATCTTCATGAATCTTTAGAACACAAAGATAAAAAGAGAAAACTAAAACTGTCCAGAGAGGAGAAGTCAGTTATAGCAAAGGAACAAGAATTGGAAGTTCCACACTAAATTACAATAAACAAAGGAAAAATGCCTTCAAAATTCTTAGACAAAATTATTTTGACCCTGGAATTCTATACCCAGACAAACTTTCACATATATGAGGGCAGCATTTCAGACAGGCAAGTTCAGAAAATTTATCTTCTACTCTTATTTTCTCAGGAAATTACTTGAAGATGTGTATCAACAAAAGGAGGGTAAAAATCGAGGCATAAGACAAGAAATTTAAGGAACTCTAGGTCAAAGCAACTGAGAAATGAGAGTTAAAAGAGAGAGGCTGCACTTCCTGCCCAGAAAGCAGTTTGTTCTGAAAATCAGAACAATTGTTCAGGAAGAAAACCTCCTGCAGGTCAGTCAGTTGATGGGGGGATCAAAAGGGGTGGTTATATCTTAGAAACATACATTATCCCTTGAGCATTTGGAGCAACTTTAAAAGGCAATGAAGAAAGAAAATGCAAGAAAAGAAAACATCATTAGAAACTCCAGGAGCAAGAAGCTGTCTATTTCTCAAAAAGAAAACAATCAACGTGCACCAGTCGGCAGAGCCGTGGAAAATACCAGCGGTCGGAGGACAGTGCAAACACATACGTCTATTTTGTGTTTTCAGCCTATAGAAAAAGCAAGAAAATGAACTACAATTTCTAAACAGAACGTAAATGGACTCAACCTTGACAGATGCTGGCTGCTGAAGTGAAATGAGAAAGTAAGTAAATTGAGAGTTGCTAATGTCTCCACATCACAGAATGGGTGTCAAGTGACACCACCAGAGCCCCTGGAATAAGAAAGAAGGTGGGGATTATCCATTAAATGTAAGGAGTCAGCAAAGAGAAGAAACTAAAAGGAGTAACTTGATTATAGGGAGAGAAGGGGAAGACGTGGTAAATAGCGAATAACGTCTAGAGTAGATTAACTAGGCAACATGGAAATCATCTGTGAAGGCACGAAAACACAGAAACAGTAAAAAGTGAGTTACACGGTGAAATTTCTGTCTGATACCATAATGATGGATACATGTCATTACACATTTGTCCAAACCCACAGAATGTCCAACCCCAGGAGCGAACCATGGACTCTGGGTGATAGTGACGTGTCAGTGCAGGTTCATCAGTTGTGCACAGCCAGTGGGGGTGTTAATGATGGCGGGGACCGTGCGTGGCGGGGCAAGTGGTATACAGGAAATCTCTGCGCCTTCCTCTCGATGTTTCTGGGAACCAAAAACTGCTCTTAAAAAATAAAGTGTACTTAAAAAACATCTAGTTACACCTGATTCTCCTGGGGCTTGGGCTGAAAGAGGTAGGTAAGACCCTACTGCTTTTGATTATAATCCTTCTGTACTGCTAGCCCATACTTAAGTACGTGCAAGTGTTACTTTAAGACATATGGAAAGATATAGATTGAAATTAAATAGTTTTAAAATCTTTATTATATAACAAACCTGAGAAGCAAGAATAAGGAGACAGAGCTGAGCTTTTCCTCCTAAAGGAAATTCTTCATTATCGTTTCAAAGCTTATACAGAAAGGAAAAACGTAGCCCTGAGTTTTTATTTGAAGGAAATACTAACAAGGCTTCCAATACAGGCAACACCTGGTTAGATCATCCTGCCTTCTCTCCTCTCCCAGCACCCACCAGCCTCGGGCCAGAGCCACCCATTCACCCTGAACCGGCTTCGAAGACTCGGGCACTCACAGCTCTGACCTCTGGGCCCCTCATCTTTAGAGCAGATTGATGACAGAGAAACGGCCTGTGCTTTGCTTTTCTTGTGGGGTCCTGTCTGGTTGTGGTATCGGGGTGATGCTGCCGGCCTCAGAAGATGAGTTTGGAAGTGTTCCCACTACCTGCATTTTTTTGGAAGGTTTTAAGAAGACCTGGTTTAGTTTTTCTTTGAATATATGGAAGAATTCAGCCATGAAGCCATCTGCTCCTGGGCTTTTCCTTGCTGGTAGGTTTTTGATTTTTGATTCAATCTCCTTATTGTTAATGGTCTATCAGGCTATTTCTTCTTGATTCAGTCCTGATAGATTGTATGTTTCTAAGAATTTATCCATTTTTTCTAGGTCATCCAACTTTTTGGCATAGAATTGTTTTTAAAAAATCCCTAACAGTCCTCTTATGTCTAGGCATCCGTCGTACCGTCTCCTCTTTCATTTCTGCTTTTACCTACTTGAGTCTCCCCTCTTTTACCTGCTGGTCTAGCTAAGGGCTCGTCAAAAGCAGCACCACCATCTTGGCGGCACCGTGGACTCAGTCCCCACGGCACCTGCCCCACTGGCTCAGGAGAGGACCAAGAACCCACACCATCTCTACACTGAGGTCTGAAAATAACGATCACAGTGTAAGTAACCTGGATAGAGTCTTGATGAACAATTAAACCTAAAGCACTACAGAGGAAGAGAAATTGATGTTTAACCTGAATAACCAGAATTATCTATTCCAATTCCATCCACTTAAGAGTGTGAAACCAGAGCCAGGTGAGGCCGATGAGGCTGTGCTCACATAATCTCGGCTGATTAGGGGAAAGGGCAACACTAAAACGAGGGAGGGGCTGGTATGTATATTAGCCGTCAGCAGACATGTGCTAGTAAATAAGCTCTACGTGGAAAGCGCAAGTCAACGTAACCATCATGCAGAAGAGGTGACTGATTTCAGCGCTTGGAAGACACCCAGCCGTCTTCAGTCCAGAGCCTCCAACCCCTCCACCCCCCCACGCCACACCCCGGATCCGAGAGCCGGCCCGTGGAAGCACGTGGATGCGCCAGCCGAGAGCAGCAGGCCTGTGCTGAGGTGTGGCTGAGGATGCACTTGGGAAAGAGCAGACCCCGCACAGCCCTGCAGGAGCCAGACCCGCCATGAGGTCAACCAGGAGAGCTAAGACAGCCCCGCCACGCTGTCCACTCGCTATCTCCCTGGTGGGCGTGAGGAAGTTAGGCTCATCCCACACCCAGCATCACACACCCCACAAAACCATCAAGATCAAAACCTGGAAGCACGTTTTTCGAAAGTTCCAAGTTAAACCTATGAACTTCAGATGCATCAGAGGACAAGCTGTTCTGTTATTTCTAATTTAACATAAATACAGAGAGCTTTTTTTATCAATAAAAATAAAAGATGTTCTAATCAAAAAAATCCTAGAGAATGTTAGATTTTAAAAAGCCAGGTGCCGAGAAGCGGGGCAGCCGTCGGTGGGGAGCCTGGCCAAAGGAAGGGCCCGCATGTCAGTCCTGGCCCCCTGCCACCCTGGCCTGCTACCCCCCAGGCCTCAGTAACCTCAATGTCACTTTGATCTTCACAGCTCCATGCGAGGTGAGAAATTATCTACATCCCCACTTCACTGATAAGTTACTGAAGCCCAGAGAGGCTAATGTCACGGTCAAGTGCACTCAGCCAGCTCTGGTCCTCACTCCCCGCCACCGCTTCAGGTGGTCACCGCTCCATGGTGACAACAGCAGAGCTGTAGGGTGCAGCCTCGAGGAAGCCTGGTGCACTGGTCCTGCTGGCCTAAAGCACAGAGAACAGGTTCAGCCTCTGACCACACAGTGAACTCGACGCAGAGCCCCGGGGAGCTGCACACAGCTTCCCACCAGCCTCGGCACCGTCTAGATTCTGTGAAAAACATGAATCCAAAACGGGGAAATCAAAGACACACAGTCTTAACTCAAAGACATCTGATCTGAGATGCAGCAGTGCATGACTGTAAACGCCCCCGGCCGGGGGGCCACTCCACCCAGTGAGTCAGCATCGAGCAGCACGGGTGCTGAAGGAGGTGCGTCCAAGCTAGTCACGGGCATGGTTCTTAGGAATCTTAGGAATCTGCCAGAATATCCCATCAGCCAGTAAAACACGGTGAGACAACTTTCAGAACATCATGCCTAAGACCCAGTGTGAAGTAAATCTCATGTAACTGCACCATTGCCAATACATAAAGGAAACTATTCTTTTAAAGAAAGCTCCCAGTGGGCTGTTTCCTAGTATATTTTTGTAAATCCAGCCAATCATTAGATGACAACTGGTTTTCTGGATTCAGGTATCTCATATAAGATGCCTTCTGAATGTTATGAGATGAAGAACTAACTACTAAAGGAAACCAAAAAGTAAAGAAATGGTCAGAGTTGAGGGAAGGAAGCATTTATAGGCGTCAGTTCCAAGAAGAAAGGGGTTTTGGAGTTAGACTGGAAAGAGGAACGGGCACAGACCAAGAAAGAAAAATAACACAAGAAACAGGCTGATAACGAATTCTCCAGGTGGGTGGTATGGCATGTGCAAAGGACCAGTGGCCGGCAACAGTAAGACAACAACAGGGAATTTGAGCAGCACTTTGGGGCAAACGTTCCATAAAGGCTCACGATGGAAATCCTCGGAAAGGGGACATTTTGCAGAAAGCCTTGAGAGCCAGAAAGGAGAAATCTGGATTTGACAAAAGGCAACAGAAAACAGCATGCAAAGAAGTGACATGATAAAAATGGCTTTAGAAAGATTATCCCAGCAGCTGTGTGTAGGATGGTTTCAAGCTGAGAGAGACTGGAGGCGGGTGGGGGGGGGGAGTTCTGTAAGAACGTTCTCCTAATTCAAGTGCAGTGTGGCGAGGGTGCGGCCAGGCACAGCGCCCGGGGGACAGGAACAAGGAATTCTGGGCCCGTCCTCAGTTTCCCCATCTGTGAAATGTGAAGCTTCACCAGAGGACATGTCAACTGGAGCAGTTTTTGGTGCAACAATTTTTCTGCTGTCCACAATCCAAGATGTCCAGGGGGGCTGGATGTGACTGGATTCAGGGAGAAGGGAAAAAGTAAATTCCAACCTGCACGTCTAAACAGCAAGGCCTGGTTTGGCAAGTTAAAGTTCATGCATCTTTTTACTGTCTTAAAATTCTCTTAAATACGTGAAACTGCATTCGTTCTAACTGAAAACAGATCAGAGACCTCTCCCAAGCAGGAGGTTAATGGTCTCCAACCCCAGGGGCTGGAACTGCACCTCCACTGGCTCAGGCCAGAAGCCTTGGTTAATCCTTGACGCTCCCTACACCCCTCTCCTCAGGCCTGGAAGACTCCCAACTCTGCTCCTGATTCCTGTTTATTCTTCCCAGAACCAGAAATGCCACTTCTGTCCCCAGGCTCCAGGCTCCTGGCCATAGGTCAGAGGACCAGCATCTGGGCATAGCTGTCCTCAAAGCTGAATCAGAATCGTTAGCATGAAAACACTTTTAGTATATGATTGCTGTATATTTAATATTTATCTCTCTCCACAGACTCTTATCCAGCATCGTCCTTCTCGTTTATTTACTAAAATATACATAATGGCGAGCACAGTTTTGGCACCTTGGGAGTTTACAAGAAAACACATCGAATGAATGAATTATTCATCAGTAATAAACACTAAATTAATGTCCTCGTTTGTATCCACCAGATAAGCACCCTAAAGTTATTTTCCAAAGGATATATGATCAGCAAGTTTCTAGAAATTCACCCAGTTACCCAGATGATTACGAATTGCTGGGGTTACTTACCAGATGATTAAAAACATGTATCCTGGAGGGGACGGTGGGCACCCTTTCAATCCCCTCTGCTCTGAGCACTAATGATTCCCCCAAGGGGATGGAGGACGCTAACTGCACCCTTTCTAACCAGTTTCACCCCCTGCCCCAAAAGGCGCGGGCGCTCAGGACGGATGGGATGTGGGGAAGCCACGCCCCCCCGGTCTTCGTAGCTCTCGGGTCACCACCCTACTGGCCGTGCGGGTCCCTGACTTTTCAACCAGGGCTCTGTCCCTTCCTTCAAGGTTCAGCGAGGCCTGTCGGCGCGAAATCCAAGGAGCGCCGCTCAGTGGAATCGGGAAGATGAGCTGCAGCTGGATATGACGCAATGATGCAACCGCAGACGCCCTGCGGGTCGCCGTGAGCGCGGAGGGTCTGGAAGCATGGAGGCGTCTCCCCCAGCGGCTGCAGTGCTGGCTCAGAAACATGGAGGGACGCCCCTCGTGCCCCCCCAGGCCCACCCCTGGCGCCCCACAGGACCACCCCTGGCACCCCCGCAGGACCACCCCTCACGCCCCCGCAGGACCAACCCTCGCGGCCCCCCAGGACCACCCCTCGCGCCCCCCCCAGGACCACCCCTCACGCCCCCCCAGGACCACCCCTCGCGCCCCCACAGGACCAACCCTCGCGGCCCCCCAGGACCACCCCTCGCGCCCCCCCCAGGACCACCCCTCGCGGCCCCCCCAGGACCACCCCTCGTGCCCCCCCCAGGACCACCCCTCACGTCCCCCCAGGACCACCCCTCGCGCCCCCCCGAGAACCACTCCTCCCGCAGGAGTAACCGAAGCCAGCTCCCCCCTCCCACTCGGGAGCGAGTCTCCCCCACGGGGAGGACGTGGCTGAGCAGGCAGGGTCCGCATCCTTCAAACAGCACGTGGAGGACACGTGGTGCTGCTTCCGTGAATCTCTGGGTCTCGAACGCCCACCTCCTCGCAGTTACACAGACCGGCCGTCACCCCTCACTTGCTGTAGACCCCAAAACACACCCTACGTTCTCTACACAAAATTTTTTTAAAGACGTCAAGCAAAATAATGAGTCTTTACCTCGTTCTATTATCTTGGATCATGAGAGGACACACAAGCCTGTTTACGAGGCAGATAAACCTCCACCTGGTGTGCTGGGAAACTCTTTACACCTACAACATCGGAGCGGAGGAATAACGAACTCAGAGAAGCTTCTGAGCTGGTGAACGGCTCGCCCTCCGGTTACGTCCTCCCTCTTCACTCTCTTTCCGGGTTCATTTACTGCCCGGGCACCTCCCACCTCCCCCGGCGGCCTCCCCGGGGACTTCTGACTCCCTGAGAATCTGTCCGTGATTTCCAAACACCTTTAGCGACACCTGGTATCTTAACAGAAACTCTAGACTCTTCTGTCCTAGAAGGAGATGTTGTCCAGGCCTACTTAGGATTAAGCGGACTTCGTTCTTCCTAGGGATCAAATGCCCCCGATTCTTGACAGACAATGCTGAATTATAAAACAAATCGTGGCTGCCTTAGCCCGGAAGTAACACTAAAGAAAAATGACAGGATTACAAACTTGCCCGTTGTCTCTCTTCCTCAGAAGGTGCATGTGTAAAGTTCAGGTTCTGGAGGCGAAGGAGGGATCCCGCCAGAGTAGCCACTGTCCTCGCTTCCCCAGGAATGACAAGGTCCGAGGCTATGAGGCTCCTGATGGCCTAAACCTTACGCCTGTGCCCCTCACTGCAAAGGCTTCCCAACTTTTCAGGCCTCTGTTCTCACGTTTGCAAGAGAGAGATGATAATACTTGACCCAAATAAGCCAAAAGACGCTCTTCTTTGTACTCTGTGTGTTCTTTCAAGGTGGGGTTTAGGAGCAAACACTGGGTTCACCTGAGCTCCATGCCACAAAAATCAAGCGATGACCCTATCCTGGGCTAAGAGAATGCTATTTCTTAAGAAAAAAATAATAACATTAAGCTTGAAAAAAGTAAGATGAAGCAGAAATTCAACACTTACTGTAAGAATGAAGAAAGGGAAAGGAATCCCAGAAAAAGCCTTATTTTTTTTTTCGGTACGCAGGCCTCTCACTGCTGTGGCCTCTCCCGTTGCGGGGCACAGGCTCCGGACGTGCAGGCTCAGCGGCCATGGCTCACGGGCCCAGCCGCTCCGCGGCATGTGGGATCTTCCCGAACCGGGGCACGAACCCGTGTCCCCTGCATCGGCAGGCAGACTCTCAACCACTGCGCCACCAGGGAAGCCCAAGCCTTATGTTTTTTAACATTATGATTCATCTCATTTAAAGTCTTCAGAAGAGCCAAGAATAAGAACCAGTAGGAAGAACAGAGGAGAGGAAAGTGACCCTCCTCATGGATCATCAGGGCCGTGTCAGAAGCAACGCACCCACCTCAGGCAATTATGCCCCAATGGAAGAGGCCGGCCAGCGCACGAGGAACGAGGACCTTCTCGGTGACAGGCTGTCATGAGAGCGCATGGCTGGTGACACCTGTTTGCTGATGGGACAGGAAGCAGAAACTTTCACCTTCCCAAAGCCCCAAACAGCACAGGCCTGGAGACATATTTTGGAATAGAGCTATTTTCGATCTGGACACTTTTCAGACACTAAATTTAGCCAGCTTCAATTCTTTTTAAAAATGCTATCCCATTAAACCTTTGAAACAGGAAATCTACACTTATTATAAAGTTGGAACACAAGGTTCTCTGGTCAGCAAGCCCAGGAGGGACTGGGCGCCCAGCAACAAAATGCCACTGCAGGCGCATCTGGGAAGATTGAAGATGCAAACCGACAGAGGCCTTGAAAATCCAACACTGAAAATGTGTGGTATTTTTTAAATAATAACCCATTTGATAAGTTTTTAAAAAAGTGATGTTTTCATTTGCCTTTTTGTTACCATTCACTAGTGGTTCTCATTCTCAAATGCTTACCGACCCCCTCACCAATTTCTTGTTTTTTTCCCCATCCACTTTTATGCACACTTGAAAAACCTTTGCATATAAAGGAATTAGCCTGTTTTTCAGGATGAGAAGGACCGCGCTCCAGGCTCACCATGCAGCCTTACTTGGGTGGGCAAAGAGAAGCTCCCACGAGCTCTGGTCGAATCTACTGACCCTTTCCTTTGCTGCTCTTTGCTTGTTTTCCTTTGTTGCCCTTACAAAGCCCTACCTGTGGCACAGTCGGCTGCCCTTTTCCCTGTACTTGGCGAGGTGGCAGCAAAATGAGCCTCGTATTCAACACTGGCGGGAGGCTCTGGTCACCAGCAGGTTCAAGGTTCATGGAATGTTCGCACCCACTGTATGGGGGTGTCACCACAGAAATCCCTGGAATCTACAAGCATGACCTCATTTGGAAAACAGGTCTTTTTCACCTGTGATGAAATTAAGACCCTTGACATGAGGAAAAAATCCTGGATTATCTGAGTGGGCCCTGGGTCCAATGACTAGTATCCTTAGGAGAGAGATTCGAGGTGGACAGAACGGGAGACACAGACGCAGAGGAGATGGCCCGTGAAGACAGGGCAGAGATGGGAGTGATGTGACCACAAGCCAAGGGAGCCGGGTCAGGCACCAGAAGCTGGAAGAGGCAGGAAGGATCTTTTCCTGGGCCCTCTGGAGGGAACGCAGCTCTGGAATGCCTTGATTTTGGGCTTCTCTTGTTTCCTGTAGTTTTAAGCCCCTGAGTTTGTGGTAATTTGTTATAGCAGCCCTAATACACTAGATACATCCATTAACCCAGTAATTCTGTTTCTAGGAATTTACTAGAGAAAAGTTACACTTTCAGAAAACATCAAAAAAGACATCAATCACAGCTCGGTTCTTTGTGACCACCTAGAGGGGTGGGATAGGGAGGGTGGGAGGGAGGGAGACGCAAGAGATATGGGAACATATGTATATGTATAACTGATTCACTTTGTTATAAAGCAGAAACTAACACACCATTGTAAAGCAATTATACTCCAATAAAGATGTTACAAAAATACTAATAATAATCACAGATTAATGGCCAAAAATTTTTGCAAGCAACTTAAACATTCAGCAATAGGGGAATGGCTGAATAACACTGCATACTGGAATATTATATTTCAATTAAAATCAAACTGTCAAAGAATATTTTGAAAATTTGGGCAAGTTCTCAGAAAAGAATATAAAGTGAAAAAAAAAAAAAAAAAACCAGGACAGTTCCCAGTTTGGGTTTAAAGAATAAGAAGACACAACTGTAATTATTTCTAGGTCATGGACTTATTGGTGACTTCCAAGTCATTAATTTGTGCTTCTCTATAATTTCTAAATATCTAGCAGATTAGATGACCAGAAAAAAAAGAAAAGAAAAATGTATGAAAGCAGCCCAACCAGCCCCCAATTCACCACAGCTATGACAGAACAAAATATATCACAGGAGAGAAGAGTCTCCAAAAGTGGAATAAATATAACAAAGAGAAGATCTGGTAGCCAAGGAAATGCGTTACCGAGTCTGACAGTAAAGCACTGACCTCTGGGTTTTGCCTATTTTTGTTTCCCAGAAAAACACTGAATGCTTTCCGAAGCCTATCCTAACCCTAGAACAGAGAAAACCTGTAAAGGATGGGACGGCGGCTCAGAGGCAGAGCCAAGGAATGGGCTGTGCACGTTGCCCACAATTAATAACCTGAGTCGTCTCTGGGGACACTGCTAGATGTCTGACACCGTGGACCTTGATTTTACCCAATGTCCCTATGTGGGTGTCTCTTTTAAAAACATAAGCATGTTGTAGCATGACACGAGATACTACATCTCACCTTCCTCCCAGTTTGGACTCCAGTGCTCTACTGGGGAAAGGCCAGGCAAGGGTTTCCCCTTTGGGTCACGGGATAAGACTGCATATGTCTGCCTGGCCCACTGCCACCCCCAACCCCGGTGCCCCGCACGCCTCAGGCTGAAACGGAGCAGCCCCGGGATGCTTCACCTCTCAGAGCAAGGCAGGGACGAAGCGCTGAGGGATGGCCGGGGGACGCTTCCACACCCCTGCCGTGGGGCTCCTACCTTCCTGAAGCTTCTTCAGCCTCCCCTCAGCCGAGAGCTCGTCCAGGTCCTGCCAGTGGGGTCCGTCGTGCTAAAGTTAGCGGGACTTTGTTTCTGGGACTTGAGAACCCTGACACGTGAATTCCATCAGACGGTGGCCGTATTGACAACTGATCAAAGGTGGACTAGTTACAGCGGGTCTAGTGGGTCAGCAGAAGGTGTTTCTCTGTCCTATTCGCTTTACAACAGCTCTGCAATCCTTTACTGCACAGATGCATAAAGATTCCTTTAAGACATTATTAGATTACAGAAATGTTATGTTGTGCCCCAGGCAATTTATAAATTCACAATAGCCGTGTAATAGACACTATGGGTAGATACCCAGACAGCCACCCCCTCCTGATTTCTAAGGGAAATCAGCTTTTCCCCGGGGGTCACCCTCCTCTGCGTGGCCTCAGGGGCACCAGGCACAGCCTGAGGGGCGGCTTAAGAAGAACCTAAACCCAGACAATGATCCCATCCTTCTCGCCGTAACTGGTCAGGCATGACGGGATAGGAGGTAAAGACTTCTGGATACGTTCTAGGGAAGGTCTCTTCACTCCATACATGAAACAAGGGAGGCTTCCCAAAACAGTCAGCTGATCACAAACCCTTTCCTCTTCTTTCCCGCCTCCCTTGAGGTGCGTGTAGCACATGACAGAGGCCAAGGAAACAGGAGCAGAAGTGGTGCGTGTGCTCCCAGGCCACGCCCACGTGGTCCCCCAGCTCTTCCCTCTACTGATTGGATGAGGATGATGGTGGCAGAGCCACCAGACAGAAAGAGCCTGGTTACAGGGTGACCATTTGGGGGACCAAGAAAACCTGTCCTGACTTGACGTGAGAAGCCAACTTGTGCCACGTTACCCCACAAGTGCTTCAGAGGGTCTTTGATACAGCAACTATCGGACCCCACAGAGGGACGCGCCCTCGACCTATGGGGAGCGCAGGCACGGGCCGTGCGAGGGCCCCAACGCCAAGCCTCCCCGGCCAGCTGCTCAGGGAACGGCACGGAGGGAGCAGCAAGGTTGGGCCTCAAGAGGGGACTCAGTCACGCGGGCGGCAGGTGTCGGGTGGTGCTGGGTGGCGCAGACTGCTCTGGGACGAGGCCTGGATCCCGAGCAAGGTGCTGATGCCACTGGGTGACAACCCCCTCCCCGCCCACCCCACCTCCCACCAGCTGCTGGGTCCTTCCAGACTTCCTGCTGTGTCCCCCGCACAGCAGCTTCAGGGAAGAGACAAGGGTGCTGTGCGTGCTGTTTGGTAACCTGGTTCCTTCACCTAACGGGATACGGACCCCCCTCTGTAGTATTAAACATTTAATCTTCATCTTTTTAATGGCTGTGTATTTTTTTACGATGCTATATCATAATGAATTTATCCAATCTCCAGTTATTGCTATTTTCCAATATTTTACTGTGGAACAAAACTGGAGTGAACATCTGTTTAGCTGATTTCCTGTAAATTCATGATTATTCCCTTAGGATACGTTCCCAGAAGTGAAATTGCTGGGACTAGTTATATGCAAAAGAAGATTTTTTTTTTTTTTAATGGAGTGCCTGCTGTGACTTTTAATAAAATGCCCCTGGAGAAACAAGCAAATGGATGAATTGAAGACTAAGAATTGCTGTTCGGTTGCTTTAAAGAGCTGCATAACCCATCTCTCACAACAAAAATCAAACTTGGAACCTAACCATAGTAATAATCTAGACGATTATGTTGTAGACGCGGGAATGCTATACAACGGTCACAGTGGAAGCTTGACGGTACAACATTCGACTGTTGATGAAAACGTCTAAATTATCTATAATACGGATTCATGATTAAGTTTTTAATAGAATCAGAAAACAGATATTCAGAAATGTATTTAGAAACTCTCAAAATATTACAAAGAATGTCAGAAAATGGAAATTATTTTTAAACAGCCAAAAGTTTCATAAAACAAGCAAATCCACTGACGTGCGTGTGAGGTGTCCTGTCTTGGTGAGACTCATGCAACTTGGAGAAGCAAGAGGTAAAGCCCGCCCGTAACTGAGGAACCTTTCTCGAGTGTGCGAAGGGTCCGCTGCTTATGGATCTACGTATCCATTCGAACATGTATTGAGTGATACGATCTAAAATGCTATGGTGGGAATTGTGAGGTTGCCAAATCTGTCTGTTCCCTGTTTCTCCTGGCAGGAGGAAGAACAGGGTCTCCCCAGGAATGTCCCTAAGGCCCAGGGACCCCAGTGGCTGAGCCGTGGCATCCAGGGTCTGGGAACACGCAGTTCGAGGTCTGAGAGGATAAATAGGAGGAAAACGGAGAAAAGAAAAACCAGTGCTGGTGAGGGAGAGTCTTCCCCACCAAGCAAGGGCAGTGGTGAGTCTGGTAAACACCGCGGGGAACAGTGTGCCCTTCACGCGCCTGTCCATTCACAGCAGCACACAGGCAGGCCTGGGGCTGAGAAGGGCAGGCTGTCCTCCTGAAGGGCAAGACAAGCCGGGGGCTCCCCTTGGGGCGCGTGAGGGTCACCCCCATCGCAAGCGCACAGGGAAGGCACTGGGCCTTCCGATGGCATCAGGAGGAGCTGCTGAAATAGCTCCTGCGCCCCCAGGGGCTGGAGCTCTGCTCCCCGCCAGGCGGGGTGGATGGCGTGGAAGCGGGGACAGCAGCGACGATGTGTCTGCTCCAGGGGCCTTGTCTTAGGCTGAGACACTTGATTTACATGAAAGCACAGTGGGAAATAAGATACATGTGACCTGAGAGATCTGAGTTTCCCCGAGACACACAACTCGATCCCACATATAAATGCTAAACTGAAGTAGACCAGGGGGCGGTCCAGAGCTCAGAGCCCGTCTCCCGAATCCACAGTTTCCCATCTGGTCACGGAGGGAACGCAGAAATACGAGGAAAAGGTCACTGCACCTCTTACAGGTTGCCTGTGTATGTTTTGCTTTCCTCCAAAGTCTACTGTAATCATGAAAAACACTTCTGTGTTTGTATAACTGATGTATATGATCTAACCCAACCCCTCTATACAAAGTCAACCACGAGAGCATCTTTCACGATTCAGCACTTGGGAAAATCTTTTCTTCACTGTAAAGCGAGTATGCGACGTCCACCCCACAAGGGAACCAAGCGAGGGCCCGTGTCTTCTGGTTTTGTTGAGTTGGCTTCCAGGAAACTCCGACTCAAAACTGAGGCCCAGGGCTTCCCTGGTGGCGCAGTGGTTGAGAGTCCGCCTGCCGATGCAGGGGACGCGGGTTCGTGCCCCAGTCTGGGAGGATCCTATCCTACATGCCGCGGAGCGGCTGGGCCCGTGAGCCATGGCCACTGGGCCTGTGCGTCCGGAGCCTGTGCTCCGCAACGGGAGAGGCCACAAAAGTGAGAGGCCCGCGTACCGCAAAAAAAAAAAAAAAAATTGAGGCCCAGAGGACTATGTTAACCCTTGTGGTTACCATATTTGTTTGCTCTGATTGCCTGTTTCTACTTTATTTCATTTCTTGGACCTTGTCCTTTTGTCAGTGAGTCAAAAAACTTTTTGGAAAGAGGTGGCAAAACAGATATAAAAGAAAGTAAAAGAAGACTGGAAATAGTAAATACCTAAGTGTTATGGGGATTTGGAGAGTGGCTTCATTACGTCCAATGCAGGATGGCCCAAACTGGGCCCCAATTTCATTTCTTCATGATCAAAATAGTGGACACATGTTGGGCATTTACTACGTATGCTGTTCTAACTGCCTTACTCTCATCAATTCATTTAATCCTCCTGACAACACTACCATGTTAATATTGGATCCGTCCCTCCTTTAGTGATGAAGGCCAAAAATATAATGAGGGCAAATAAACGGCCGGTGCCACGCAGCCCCCCAGGCTGCCTGACTCCAGAACCCTCACCCTCACTCCTAATCACTACCTACGTGGCCAGCATAAAAAGCTGCTGGCTGGCATCGTACAACACTAGTAGGACACATTTCCATTAGGCACAGGAGGATGATTTTACGTTGCTTGGCCTAAGATGTGTACCCCGTGGGTGCTAGGAGATCATTTCAATATTTTTTTCTTTTGTGCAGAGTACGGCACATGTTTTTAAAGATAATGACCACTTAGGTTTACAAAGTTACTTTTTAACAAATTTTGCTACAATTTTATGCAAGGACTGGTTTCAAGTACTTATTCCTTTTTAACAAAAATTACTTTTTCTTTTCCTGTGGATACACACAAAAAGGCATACCAGACAAGTGTCACCGGATGATGGATAAATGTCACCCCGCAATGAGAGCTTTAAAGAGGAAATTTTTCGGGAAACTAAAAACCTTTACATCCCGTTGGGTGGTCAGGACAGAAACCCACGGTAATGACAGTTTCAAGTCCTACCTGACGCTGGACCTCAGTGACGTCGTAGGACCAAGTGCATCCGTCCACGGCCCTGCTGTCCACCCGTGGCCCGGCCCTGCCATCCTGGGTACTGGCTTCCCAGGATGGACAGGCCAGCCCGCCCCAGGCTGCGTGTGATGGGCCTACATCCTTTTAGATTTACCTCCTAAAGCTCTCCATTCTCGGCTGAGAGGAAACGCCGTGCTCTTCCCGGAGGGGGGATGGGGTCCTGACGTCCTTACGCAGCCAGGAGCCCGCCCCCAAGCAGCCACACCCTAGAAGTGGGCTAGGCCGTCTCTCCGAAGAGAGCAGTGTGCAGGCATCCTGCAGGGCCAGGCAGCGTAGACCACAGAAGCCGTCTGCGCTCAGCCTGGTAAGTTCAGCTCCTTGGAGACCCCCCAAGAAAGACGATGGTGCAAGAGCAAAGGTCAGGAGAAACTAACCGGGGACATTTCCCAGGAGATGCGTTCTCTCAAGAGAAGCCGCAACTGAAGCTCCTTGCGGGAATGTCGGAACCTCCAGAAATGGGAGGCACCCTTCCGGACTGAGGGTGAGGGCCCTCGAGGGCCCCGGAGCTGCTGCCTGACGAGGCTTTTCACAGCGGGTGCGGCCAGGGCAGAGGCCCCGCAGAGAAAGGGACAACTGATCTTACACGCGGATGCCACTGCCTTGGCCCAGGAGATTAACACCGGCTCCAAACCCGCTGTTTGTCACTGGTGTTAAGCCCTGGAAAGGAAGGGTGCTGTAAAGGTAAAGGCTCTCCTAACGGCAGATGCAGGATTTAGGGGGGAATCTGCACCCCCCAACCATACCCGTCGACGCCAAAGCCCACATGCTTAGCTCCCCGTAAACGAGAGTGTCTGCCATGAATAAACTGGAAGCTACCGTGCTCAGTCTTTGTGACACACATGCCCAGAAGACAACGACACCTACTTTAAAAGCTGGCGATCTGCTGGAAATATGGTTCCATGATAAAAACAACTTGTATGTAAAGCTGTGGTTGATCAGAATGATTTTTAACTGCAGAGAATGCTTTGCCCGCTAACTTCCTGTTGGGTGGCCCATAATTCTTTTATAACCAACATGCTGCCAATGTTTTAAATATGACTCCCATCTGGCCAAAATGATGAATCATAGTTATTTTTATTGTATCCAGTGAATGACCATGGCATATCCATTCCAAGGGTCAATAAATAATACATTTAATTAATTTCCCTTTAAAATCTGTGATCAAAGTGTATATTACTCAACTCCTTGAGTGACTGAGAAATCATGAAGTTTTTCCTCAAATATAAAAGAATTACAGCATTTCTTCAGTTTCATCATGTAGGCACACGATGGAAGACACTCTGCTAAAAACACAGATAACAAATCCTCTAACAAGCTTTAAAATGTTAGAATTTAGTTTCAGAATTGGTTGGATTCTGGGTATCCGAAATCTAACGTGATTTAAATTGTGCAAAGTGCTTTTTCACTTTTAGTATTTAATGTGAAATTTCCACCAATTTCAAAAATGAAGTAGACAAAAATAGGAGAAGCAATAGACTGCCATAGGAGGACATATTTATGTCACTGGGGAGAAATCATGCAAAGCAATCTGAATTCTATAGAAATAAGATATAGTGTTATTAATTCACCTACAACACAAGAAACCTAAGGCACAAACACATTGGTGAATAAGTACACGTTTACTTCTATCTCCAGCCACTTTGGATAGTTATACTGTAAGTGGAAGGAAAGGGAATAAATGATTACCAACATGGAAAGTCAAATAGGACAGAATGCATATAGAAAACATCTTTGTGGTGAGAAAACTTAAATTCCTTCAACACTTTGGATTATTTATGTAGAATTCATTTTGCGCTTTAACCTAAAATGTAATCTGCAGATATGACATGATAGATCGCTAGGGTAAGTCATCCAATGCTTATCGATTTCTTAACCAAGAACAGAGGAAATTAGGGACAGGAGGACACGAGGGGGCAGGAGGGGCTCACAGACACAAAGCAGGCCTCCCTTGATGGGGGATCACAGAGGAGAAACCCCCCCATTGATGGAACTCCTGACCTGGGACGGGACTCGAGAGTGCTGGTGGGAAGGGGCTGCGAGCTTCAGGACAGGACTATTTCTTTTTACTGTTTTCATTCACTGGGTCCATACCTCTCCCAGCCCAGATGTGCCTGAGCAGAGAGTGTTCCCCACAGCCTGCTGGTCCTGCTTCCAGATGTGGGGTATAAAATATTCTAATTTGTTCCCTTCCAAGCAATGAGAAAGTCACACCATCTAAAAGGAAGTGGTACACACACTCTACAATTACTATCAGAGCTAAATCTGTGAGTCACCCAGCCACCTGCACAAGACAATTTGGCTACTGGAAAATCCTGATTAATGACATTTTTTTTTAAACACCAGAGTAACAGCTTGACCTGCCAAGAATTACCATTTTTTTCATAATTTCACCATTTTTGGCCTTAGTTACCTATTACCTTTTGCGGAGAGTGTAAAGGAAGTAAAATGAAAATGGTGTTGTAACGTACATTAACCTCAAATCCAAATGTTGTTCCTTCCAAGGTGTCGGGGGAGGGGAGATGGCTCTGTGGTGTCGGCTTTGAAACAGAGAAAGAGTCCTTTTGGACGAGGCTGTGGGCTCTCTCAGGCCATGCTGAGATGCCAGGGGGGTTTCTAATAACTAATACAATCGATTCTCCTCTGCAAGCTAGAGTCTTCCTTAAGTCATAGATCACCAGGCCCGCGAGTTCCAATCAGACACACTGTCCAAGAGGACACACGAGCTGGTTACCGTGAGCAAAGCCCCAAGACCCCCGGCGCTGAGGCCCCTGGGGAAAGTCCTAGGCTGAAGTCCTCCTCAGATGGCAGAATAAGCAGGTGCGCTTTACATTTCCGGCTCCAAAACCACCCACAGCCCGTACTGGCAGAATTAATCACAGGAAGGACTCGCTGCCGATCGCTTTATTTTTGATCGATCCGAGCCAGCCGCGCCGGCAAGTCCCGAATTCCGAATCCGGAGCCCGGCCGAGTCGCCATTCACCGGGGAAGCGACACCCAGGCGGCCGGACCACGTTCCGGCGAAGCGCGGACGCCGGAGAAGCAGCTCCCGAGTTTCCGACGCAGGTCGCCCCCCGGAGCTGGTTCTCGTCGCTCTCCGCCGGCGAACCCGCGGGCCTCCACCCCACCCCCGACTCTTCGCCCAGCCCCCGCCGGGTCCCGTCCACTCTGCTCCGCGTCTCTCGGCGCCGCACGCGGGAGCCGGGGGCCGGGCGCCGGGCACCCAGCTGGCCCGCCAGGCGGCCCCCGTGCCTGCCCGCTCCCGCCCCTCGCCGCCCAGGCTGTAATGACAGCCTCCTTATTTCTCCTGCTACCGTTAGCGAGCGAGCCCAGAACGGCAACAGCCGCTGCCGGGGGAGGCTTGGTTACAGAATCCTGCGCCGGGTAGCGGCTCGCTTAGCAACCGCCCCGAAAAAGCCCCCGCGCTCCGCTCCCACTCGTAGAGCCGGAGGCCGCCCTCCCGACGCGCTCCTCCAGCCACCCCCGGGCGCCGCGCCCCGGCGCCAATGACCCCTCCCGCCGCCCGGCCGCGCGCCCCCTGCGCCCCCCGCGCGGAGCCCGGGCTCCCGGCGCCTTCCACGCGTTCCCAGGGGCGGTCGGCGTCCTGCGCCGGGCGGGGGGAGGGGGCGCAGTTTGCTGCCTGCCGCCCCCATCCCCTCGCGGTGCCCAGCCGGAGCCCGGCGCGCAGCCCCTCGCCGGCCGGCGCTTCCTCCCGGGTCTCCGCGGGTCCCCCAGCTTGCCGGGCCGAGCGGAGAATGTCACCCCTCCGCGACGCCCCGCTCTGCGCCCGCTCCCGCGCGCCTTGCAGCTCAGGGTGAGGGGACGCAGTACACAGGCTGCCCCGGGGTCCCCACCCCTCACCCAGCCGCCCTCGCGGGGCCCCAGCGGTCCGTCCCGCCGGGCAGCCTTCTCCCCCGCAACCCCCGACGGTTCTCGCGCCCCTAGCCCAGTCCCCGCGCGGCTCCGGTCCCGGTGGCTCGCACCTTCCTCAGCGTAGACATCCTCGGGTGCTCCAGTTCAGCAGGTGCGGGGCGACATGGCCCGTCCGCCCGTCAGTTCGCCAGCCCGCGCGTCCCCTCCACTGCCGCCGCTCCAACCCGCTGGAGCCCAGCGCACGGTCGGTCCTCACGGCCGGCGCCTGCGCACTGGGCGCCCGGGGAGGCACCGGCGCACGGGGGGGCGGCCGGCGCGCGGCAGCATCTGGAGAGGGGCCGGGCCCGCGCCTGGGGGAGCGCCAGGCCTCTGCGCCGCGACCCCGGCCCGCGCTTGCGGCCCGGCCGCCTGGCGCGCCTCGCGCGCACGGCCCGGGGAGCGCGCGCACCGCCCGCCCAGCCAACTGTTGCGCGGGGAGCGGCGGGTCACGCGGGGACGGCGGGGGACAGGAGGCGCCCGAGTGGCTCCCGGGGGCAGCGGCCTCACCGTTGCACGCGGAGCAGGTGCTCACGGCGCTGGAAAGTCAGCCCGCGCGTCCGACACGCACCCCGACACCTGGCACAGCGCGGCCCGCTTGGGAGCGGTAGGGGAGACACGCGGGCGCATCGTGCGAGGGATTCGTGGACGCGGTAAAGTCTCCCCATACCCGGGACGCTCACGCGGCACAGAGGACGCGGAGAGATGTGTATCCTACATGTTGGCAAGGGTATCTATCGATGGGCTGCCCCTCCTGCTACCTAAACCGAGCCTCCACCTTTCCATGCGCGCTCCTCCCCGTAGAGAAACATGCCGCCGTGTCTTCGCAGGGAAGAAGGGTCACCACGGGGTCCCTAGGCCCAGGAACAGCGTCTCTCTGTCGGTAAACCTAGGGTGATGGGGTCTGGACGCCTTCGCGCGTCCGCTCCCCGAGCGCAAAGACCACAGCAGCCGGGGGATAAGGAAGGAGAATCGGTTCAGTCGAAATTCTGTTCACGACCTGCAGCGAACTGGAACAATTTAGCGACTTTGGCCATGTTTTGATAGACTGGGATTAAATTCATGGGAATGCCCTTCCAGGGTGGGACTGCCAGGGGGAGGGAAAGTTACCATGGCCTAGCGTGAAGTCGCCGCACCGGTAACCAGAGACCAACTGGCTTCGTTCCCGCTTATCCCTGTGTTTTACCTGACCTTGGGCCAGTCCCAGAGCCCCGGTTTCTAATACATCTGCAAAACGGAGCTTTCCACGTCTCTAACTGGGCTGTTGTGAAGTTTAAATGAGATTAAAGACATGAAAGCTTCTAGAATAAGAGAAAACACCAAGATGAAAGTTTATAGGAAAGTGGGCAGGGATTAGAATAGGAAAAGAGAATCAGCTGACCAAAAATATTTGGGATGAGACTAACCAATCTTTTCCAGAAATTCTAAGATCTTTAAATAAGAGCACTGTCTCCATAATATTTCTTTATATAATTGATCACTCACATTAATCAGTTGCAGCTTATCTTCATAACAGAGTTCCAAATGCTGAGGGAGTGGATACAAGATGAAGTAAAGAAACCTGCCCACAATCACATTTCTCCTTAGTGTTTATCTTCCAACTTGTCTTCTCTGTCAAAACCAATGAATTGTGTGTTCCAAACCTCAACCACAAATCTAAGTTCTAGATCAATTTTTCAATTTTAAAATGTACTTTCCCTTTACTTCCCTCCTCTCCATATTTGTCCTCATCCTTCCATCTTTCTTAAATTAATTATTTAATTTTTATTTTATATTGGAGTATAGTTGATTTACAATGTTGTGTTAGTTTCAGGTGTACAGCAAAGTGATTTAGTTACACATATACATATATCTATTCTTTTTCATATAGGTTATTACAGAGTATTGAGTAGAGTTCCCTGTCTATACAGTAGGTCCTTGTTGATTTCATCCTATAAAAATTCATTTATTTATTCATTCACGCAAGAGCAACAACAAAAATAAGAAAAATGTACTGAGTGCCCATCAGGTCTGTCAAAATGTGAGCAAAACAGATAAGCCGTCTCTGGCCCCTGGAGCTTCCAGTCTAGAAAGAGAATCAGTTTTTTAAAATAGCACAGTAACATATAATTACAAATTATAATTACTTTTCTAAAGGAAAGTAGAGGGTGTTATTGAATGGTAGAAGGGCAACCACACAGCTCTGAGATGAGAGAAGAACCCTTTTTGGGAATCTTCATTAAGTCTTTGTCTTCCTCTGCTTCTCCCACAAGCAGGTCCTGAGACATGAATTTGGGTGCAGGTAGTTTATTTGGGAGCGTGAGGCAGGAAATGAGAAAGGAAGCAGGAAGAGTGAGACAAAGAGGGAGGGAATGTTATTAACATTGATGCATTATCAAGCTGGCCACCCCTGTGGAGAGTGGGATCTCAATCTGGCTGGGGATCCCCAAGGGCACCGTGTGGAGTGCACCTCAGAATTGCCTGCCTTCAGTAGAAAGGCTGGACATTTTTCCATCTGATCTCCATCTGCCAATGACTGCCTGTTGCTCCCCCCACCCCAGGTTCCTCTGGCTGAGTAAGTCCCACAGCTTCAGAGAAAGCCGTGAGGCTGAACTGAAGGGCTTAAGGTGCCCGCAGGTGAGTGCAAGGGTCTCTACAGCAGAACCAGCATGAAATCAGAAGGCCACTTCTACCAGAGCCCTGGAGAAGGAATGGGATTCAGGCAAGAAGAGAGTGGGGCAGGGAAAGGATTTCAGGTAGAAGGAAGAGCAGGCCTGAAGACCCAGGGGAATAAACAGAGAACCAGAACACAGTGAGCGCGAGAGAGAATAGCATGAATGCATCCGGAGAGCACGTGAGGGGTGTTCAAAGGACGTTTTAAGGACTCTGAGTTGAATCTTATATACAGTGAAATTTTTTTTTTTTTTTTTTTTTTTTGCGGTACGCGGGCCTTTCACTGTTGTGGCCTCTCCCGTTGCGGAGCACAGGCTCCGGACGCGCAGGCTCAGCGGCCATGGCTCACGGGCACAGCCGCTCCGCGGCATGTGGGATCTTCCCGGGCCAGGGCGCGAACCCGTGTCCCCTGCATCGGCAGGCGGACTCTCAACCACTGCACCACCAGGGAAGCCCTATACAGTGAAATTTGACATAGGATTTTTAGCAAGGAAATAAGATGTTCTGCATAGACAATCATGTCATTTGTGGACAAAGACAATTGTATTTCTCCCTTCCCAATTTATATACCTTTTATTTCCTTTTCATGTCTTACTGCATTAGCTGGGACTTCCAGTACAATGTTGAAAAGTGGTGAGAGGGGCATCCTTGCCTTGTCCCTGACGGTGGCGGGGTGGCATCTAGTTTCTCACCATTAAGTGTGATGTTAGCTATAGGTTTTCTGCAGATGTTCTTTATCACGTTGAAGAAGTTCCCTTCTCTTCCTAGTTTGATGAGAGTTTTATCATGAATTTTGGATTTTATTGGATTTTGTCAAATGTTTTTTCTGCATCTATTGATATGATCATGCGATTTTTCTTCTTTAGCTTGTCAATATGGTGGATTACAGTCATTGATTTTTCAATGGCAACGAAATTTTTTAAAGGTCATTTTGGCTGCTCTGAGGAGAAGAGATAGAGTTGGGAATGGGAGTGAGGAAACAAGAACGGAATTGGGGAGATCAACTTAGAAATGCGTGGATAAACTGTAGTGAGAGATGATGAAGACATGAACGAGACAGTGGAAGTAAGAAATGATGCAGGTAGAATATACTTGCTGTGATTTCTTCGATGGGTCATGGGGGAAGAGAGGGAGGAGAGGATGCCAATGAATCCCAGGTCTCTGCAGCTGGGTAGATGGTGCTTCTGGGAGACCACTGAGTGGATACCGACAAGTGTGCACTGGATCCTGTGACATGAGGTCCTGTGACTTAAGCAGGAGCAGTTACAGCAGAGAAGGATGGAGACACATATGGGCAACAGAGTCAACCGAAGATGACAAAGTGGAGACTGACTTTGTCGTCAACTCTTTCAAGAAGTTTGAGTGTAAAAGAGATGAAAGGAACAGGGCTGGAGGGAAAGAGATGGTTTCTGGGAAGATCTCGTTGTAAGGTTAGAAAGTCCAGAGCTGCTCGAACACTGCTGGGAAGCTGAAGTAGAGAACGAGGTCAAGTGTGAACTAGTCAAGGATACCATTCCGTGTGCACTCCCTCTCTCCTGCACCATCTATTGTTAAATAGACTTGATTTTTTAGAGCGGTTTTAGGAAAATTGAGGAGATTTAGAGCGGTTCACAGGAAGATTGAGGAGAAGGTGCAGAGATTTCCTATATGCCCTCTGCCCCTACCCATGCACAGCCCCCGTCCGCCCCATTATCAACATCCAAACTAGATGGTCCGTGTATTACAACTAATGAACCTATGTTGACGTGTCACTATCACCCAGAGTCCATAGTTTACATTGGGTTCATTCTTGGGGTTGTATATTCTATGGGTTAGGATAAATGAATAATGACATGTTTCCACCATTATAACATCATACAGAGTAGTTTCACTGCCCTAAAATGCTTCATCCCTCCCATCCCAACCCCTGGCAACCACTGATCTTTTTACTGTCTCCATAGTTTTGCCTTTCCCAGAATGTCATAGAGTTGGAATTATATACAGTATGTAGACTTTTCAGATTGGCTTCTTTTGCTTAGTGATACGCATTTAAGTTTTCTCCATGTCTTTTCATGGCTTTTGGTAGCTCATTTCTTTCTAGCTTTATAATAGCCCATTGTCTGAAGGCACCACAGTTTTCTTATCCATTCACCTGCTGAAGGACATCTTGGGTGCTTCCAGGTTTTGGCAACTATAAAGCTGCTATAAATATCTGTGTGCAGGATATTGTGTGCACGTAAGTTTCCATCTCATATGGGCAAATACCGGGGAATGAGATTGATGGATCATAGGGTAAGGCACCACCAAACTGTCTTCCACAGTGGCTGTGCCCACCAGCAATGATGAGAGTTCTTGTTGCTCCACATCCTTGTCAGCACTTTATGTTGTCATATGCTTATTTTCCATCTGTCTATCTTTGGTGAGGTGTCTGTTAAGGTCTTTAACCCATTTTTTAATTGTGCCATTTGTGTTCCATTACTCATTTTCAGTCTCAACTTGATCAGATCCTTCAGCACATAAATTTGGTGTGTGTGGCATGTGTATTTTCTAAACAACCCTCTTTTGATTATATGTGTGTATGTGTGGTGTGTGTGTGTGTTCTGTCTTTAGGGACCCTACAGCTGCTACCCCATCTTGGGTCCAGTAGAGAGAGATCTGAACTCAATATCTTCCATTTCTCTCCTGCAATTCTCTCTACCGAATTCCCATCAAGCTTTTGCCTCTACCACTTCAACGAAATTACTGTAATCAAGGTCAGTGAGAACCTGTGCCTGATGAATACAATTGTCTGTGATGGGTCCTCAACATCATTTCAGACCAGCGATGACATGACTTGGCTTCAGGACAGCTCACTGTCCTCCCGGCCCCCCTGCCCTTTCCCTCCTCATCTCCCCACCTTCTAGAAGTTAGAGCCCCTCAGAGCTGTCCTTGGACCACTTCTCTATCTACACTCCCTCTTAGAGCTTTAAATGCACCTACATGCAGACAAACCCAGCTGTATATCTCCATCCTCATCCTTTCTCCTGAATCCTAAAATCCTATTCAGCTGCCTAATTGATGCCCACATTTACACGTCTAAGGAGCACCTCAAACCTAACATGCCTGGCACTGCACACCACCCAACAATGACCGCCCCCTCTCCACCCCCCAGGGAGTTTTCTCATCTCCTTGGGACCACTCCAGCCTCCCAGTTTCCAAACCAAAACCTGGAGCTGTGCCACACTTCTCTCCTGCCAAAGCCACTCTTGGTCAATCAGAAAACCTCTTTTGCTCTGTCTTCACATATATCCAAATCCAACCACCTCTTCCCACAGCCTCATCCACCACTACCCTGGTGTTAGCCACCAGGGTCCTTCTCACAGGGATGGACTCGAGCTGGCCTCCTGCTTCCCCCACCAAATCTGATCTCAGCTCAGCGGCTCAAGCCACTCCTTCAAGATGGGCTTCAGATAATTTCACTCCTCTGCTCAAAACCAGCCGTATCCTCCACCTGACTGCCTGGGAAACGTAAGGCTGATCCTCGCGTCTTCGCAAATTTGCCCAGCACCACCTGCTTTCCTGTCTGTCGGTGGCTGTCACTGTCCCTGCTCGCTGTGCTCCTGTCGCACGGGCCCTGTGCTGCTCCAGGCCTGGACGGTCCCTTCTGCTTTGAGTGCTCTTTGCCTGGACATCACCAAGCCTTGCTCCCTCTGCCTCAAGCCTGGTTCAATTACCTTCCAGGAGGCCTTCCTGACCCCCCACCTCCCCACTCTGAAACCCCTTCCCGGCGGGAGGACAGTGACGTGCTCTCTGTCTCACGAGGACTTGTCTGTTTGTCAGCCCGTCAGGAGGTACCCCGGCTTCCATAGCAGGGCCCGGCACAGACAGGCTCTCAGGAAATAAGTTCTCCAAGAAACGGATTCAAGGAAGAAGGGTAAACAATAAACCAAGGTCCCAGAGAAGGTGAAATGGTTGGAGGGGAGCATAGGGAAGAAATCCACCTGCCGCAGTCGCAACAGCGGGCAGAAGGGGTCAGTGCCACAGGGGTCAGGGGTCAGGGGTCAGGGGGCGGCGGTCTTCCTGGTCAGTCCCCGGGCTCCCCTCTTCCCAGTTTCCTCTCTGCTCTGAGTCCCAGCTTCTGCGGTACGATAGGACCCTGGCCCGATGGGCGCTCAGCAGACCCCTCCCACTGCTCGCATCCCTGTGCAGCGCTGGGACCCAGGGTGACACTGTGGGCGGTCACCCAGGAACACAATCCCGCCCCGCGCTGACCTCCTCCCAGCGACCGCCTAACCCCTGACTCCCCTCCTGCTGACCCACTAACCACCTCTCGCTGACCCACCCACCCGCTTCCAGTGACGGTCTTGTGATGACCCCCTAACCCCTGACCCCTCCCGCTGACCCCGCCCCATGACCCCTCCGCAGCCCAGGTCGGCTCACCCGGGTCACACCCTTTCCTCTGAGCATGCTCGGAGTACTAACGCCCACGGGCCATGCCCACAGCGCGCGTTAGAGCCAATCTGCAGCCGGTGTGCGGCTGATTGGCGTTCAGCGGCAGAGACCGCGGATCGTGATTGGGCAGGCCTGCTGTTGTGGACGGGCCTACAAGGACGGAGTCCGGAAGTGCAGTCGCGCTGCTCGGGCCTGGGCTGGGGTCGCAGGGGTCGCCGGGGCGGCGAGGCCGGCATGGCGGCGCTGCGGAGGCACGGTAGGCGGGGATCAGGGGTCTGTGGGGACCGGGAGCTTTGGGGGACGGAGACTCTAGGCCCTCGGGACTGTGGGGACCCGGGACTGTGAGGACTGTGGGAACCTGGGGCTGTGGGGACGGAGGCTGTGAGGACGGGGACTGTGAGGACCCGGGGCCGCGAGGACGGGGATTTTGAGGACCCAGGGCTGTGAGGACGGCGACTGTGAGGACCCGGGGCCGCGAGGACGGGGATTGTGAGGACCTGGGGCCGCGAGGACGGGGATTTTGAGGACCCGGGGCTGTGAGGACGGCGACTGTGAGGACCCGGGGCTGCGAGGACGGGGACTGTGAGGACCCGGGGCCGCGAGGACGGGGACTGTGAGGACCTGGGGCTGCGAGGAAGGGGGCTGTGAGGACCCGGGATTGTAAGGGGCTCCTCCCAAAGCTCAGATTCTGACTCTCAAACCATTTACTTGCAGGGATTCTGAGTTTCTGGGCACGTAACTAGTGTTTTAAGCTATGGTAGTATTTTTAGCCAACACCAAAGGCAGGATGGATACATTTAATTGGTTAACCTGGCACATGCCTTAGAATGAATGTCAGAGATACAGGGAACTCCAGACACCTCATGGAAAGCCCAGCAAACTTCTCATTACCCTATAATCATTAATATTAAAATGAAAAAAGGGAAGATTCTATTTTTCCCAGTTTTATTCAGATATGATTGATATATAGCACTGTGTGGGTTTAAGGTGTGTATAAAGCGCAGTGACTTGATGGGCTATGTACTGCAAAACCACCACCCAATAAGTTAACATCCATCACCTCATATAGTTACACAATTTCTTTTCCTTGTGATGAGAACTTTTAGGACCTACCGTCTCTCTCAGCAACTTTGAAATTCTCCATACAGCAGTGTTAACTATAGTGACCACGCTGTACAACTACATCCCACGACTTACTTATCTTATAACTGGAAGTCTGTACCTTTTGACCATCTTTACCCATTTCTCCCATCCCCCAATCACCTCTGGCAACCATCAGTCTGTTCTCTGTATCTGTGAGCTCCTTTTTTCGATTGTTTTTTTTTTAGATTCCACAAATAAGTGAGATCTTACCGTATTTGTCTTTCTTTGACTTATTTCACTTAGCATAAAGCCCTCAAGATCATCCATGTTATTGGAAATGAAAACATTTCCTTCTTTTTGGCTGAGTAGTATTCGCATCTGCTTTATTCATCCATCCATCAGTGGACACTTGGGTTGTTTCCTTGTCTTGGCTATTGTGAATAATGCTGCAGTGAACATTGGGGTGCATGTATCTTTTTGAGTTAGTGTTTTTCTTCTCTTTGGATAAATACCCAGAAGTGGAATTGCTGGATTGTACGGTAGTTCTGTTTTTAATTTTTTGAGGAAACGTCATACTGTTTTCCATAGTGGCTGCACCAATTTACATCCCACCAACAGTGCATAAGAGTTCCCTTTTCTCTGGGCTTCCCTGGTGGCGCAGTGGTTGGGAGTCCGCCTGCCGATGCAGGGGACACGGGTTCGTGCCCCGGTCCAGGAAGATTCCACATGCTGCGGAGCGGCTGGGCCCGTGAGCCATGGCCGCCGAGCCTGCGCGTCCGGAGCCTGTGCTCCACAGCGGGAGAGACCACAGCAGTGAGAGGCCCGCGTACTGAAAAAAAAAAAAAAAAAAAGAGTTCCCTTTTCTCCATATCCTCACCAACGCTTGCTATTTCTTGTCTTTTTGATGATGGCCATTCTGACAGGTGTGAGGTGATGTCTCACTGTGTTTTGATTTGCGATTCCCTGATGGTTAGTGATCTTGAGCGTCTTTTTGTATAGCTGTTGGCCACCTGTATGTCTTCTTTGCACAAAGGTCTGCTCAGCTCCTCTGCCCATGTTTTATTCAGATTGTTTGGGGTTTTGGCTGTTGAATTGTATGGGTTCTTGCTGTATTTCGGGTGTCAGCCCCTTACCAGATATACAGTGTACAAATATTCCTTCCCCTTTAGTAGGTTGCCTTTTCATTTTGTTGACAGTTTCATTTGCTTTGCAGAAGCTTTTTAGTTTCTTTTGTTTGTTTTTGCTGTTGTTGTCTTTGCTTTTGGTGTCAAATCCAAAAAAATCATTGCTGAGACCCATGTTGTCAAGGAGCTTTTCCCCTATGTTTTCTTCTAGGAGTTTTATGGTTTTGAAGGTTTTAGATATGTTTCTCTTTTTATTTGGATTAGTTCGGGCCATGGTTTTTTTTTCCTCCTCTGCGTTTAAAACAGATGGTTGTGTTTTTGCCCTTTGAAAGGAAAAGCCCAGTGGTAAGTCTGGTTAATAAGCATTTGCTTAAAATAGGAAGAAGAAATGAATTTCTCAGTAAGGCAGAATACAGAGAAGAGTAAATAGTGTTCCCAGTCTGTGGCTTCCTTTGTAGAAAAACACTTTGCCCGGCTTCCCCTGTTGCTCTGAGCCCCAGGCGTTAGGACTCACCTGGTCAGCCTTAAAGAACAGATCATCTCATAGTGACAAAATTCCTCAACAGTCAGATGTTAGCTCCAAAGCGGGCATTACAGTATTTTGATGGGTCCCCAAGCTACTTTTTATAACCCCCACCAGCGGTGGAGCCAGCAGGCTCTGCAGACCAACTGTGAGGTTTGCAGGGGTAGCCCTGACCGTGGCCTTCATGGGCCCCTGTGGCTGGTTGACCCCCTGCACCCTGACTGGGCCTCCTCTCCTGCCTGGGGCTCTGCCCTCATTCGCCAGCACCTGCTCTCCAGCCTTCCGGTAGTGCGGCCTGGCCAAGCCTGGCGGCAGCGCCCTACTCCCAACCCTCAGCTCGCTGCACCCAGAGGACTCGGCTTTTCACCATCCATCCTCAAACAGGCCTCCTTTCTGTTGGGTCTCTGACAAAGTTACCGAGTAAAGTTGGGCTGTTGCAGAACATCGTGGTGAAAGGCTGGATTAGTAAGTCTTGAAAGTGTCCAAGCAGCCATTGTAAGTGAGAAACGCAATATCCATTCTCCGCATCTTCTTAACTAGGTCGCAGGAGCAGTCGTGCTGGGGTAAGAAACACTGAGGACCACTCGGTGGGGTTTTAGCCGGAAAAGCTTCTAAGCGCTTGTACCGGGTTGCGGTGTGAACCAGGGCCGCCTCTTGTCTTCCTGGTCTGCGGGGCTCGTGACGTGGACCCGATGCAGGCCGAGTGACGGTGGAGCAGATGCCCCGCTGGCCGCGCTCGGGCCGCCGTGGGCCGGGGCGGCGGAGGCGGCTGCAGGGCTGCAGCGTATCTGGGCTTCAGAGGAAGAGGCCCGGCAGGAGGGGGACTGTGGGGCTGCTAAGCCCAGAGCTCTCCAGCCCGGGGTGCCTTGGGGGCCAGGGTGAGGGCAGCTGGGCGAAGTGCTTCTCTTCTCGGGAGCCCTACCGCGTGCCTTGGAAGAAAGCCCCTCAGCTAGAGCTCAGGGTGAGAACGCATGAGTCGGGTGGGCTGGCGTGCTGCCTGGGGGGCGGTTCTGAGGCTTCCCTGCAGGTCGGCGTCTGCTGGGCGATGGAGCCTCCTATGCGGTTTGTGGCAAAGCTTCTCGGGATGAAAGGAGGCTGTTGCCTTTGCAGCAAGGCTGCTGGAGGGAGAAGTAAATCTTTACTGTTCTCCCCTTGATGCCGGGGAAGCCTGTGGCCTGTACTGGAGGCCGTCCCTTGGGCATCCTTTGGGAGCTTCTGGGTTAACAGGCAGCGGTGGGTCCCGCACAGAGTGTGGTGGGGAGAGCGGGTGAGCGTCCAGCACAGGGTTACAGGTGAAGCCCGGTGGGGACTGTGGAATCAGGAGGGATCTCGGGACAGCCCGGCGGGGCGCTGCGGAGAGGGAGCTGCACTGAGGTTCTCTGGCCTGCTCACTGGAGGCTGACTGCTGAGGGGTGTCCTCAGTCCAGCGTCCCCCCACCTCCCAACAGGCACCTCGCCCCTTTTCAGAAAGTCCGCCGGCTCTGCTTCTGTCTGTTGCAGCTTCTCCGCTTGGAGCATGTGGAGCCTTGTCCCCCGATGCACAGACCCCAGCGGAGCCTGGGGCGCTCGCCCTTCCGGGCCCGCTCCACGCTGGCCGTGGACTCTCAGCTGGGCGAACGTGAGGGCCATCCAGGGCCGGGGTCGGGGCTAGGAGGAGGACACTGCTGTCATCCCCTCCCTGCTACTCGCGTGTCTCTGTGTGTAGCTGTATGTGTGTGTCTGTCTGCATGTATGTTCACGTGTGTGTGTGTGTGTCTCCCCCATTGCACCCTCAGACTTACACTGCCCGCAGCTTCCTTTGGAGTCTCAGACCCATGGGTACTGGCTGGGGTCCGTCTCAGTTGGGAAGACCCCGCTTTCCTTTGTGTTGAGCCATGTGCCTCGGGCGCCCCAGCAGGTGGACGAGCAGTCGCTCGCTGACCTGCAGGAAGAGCCCAACTCTCTTTATCCACAAAAGTGTCACTTCGGTGTTTTCTTCTGTGTTCAGTGTGATGCGGCAGATCCCTTCTCTTCTGGATCAAGAGCCCTTTTTCCTTTCAGCGATCTTCCAGGACTGAACGTGCGTGCCGCAGGGCCTGGAGAGGGTTAACACAGAGATGGGCCGGGGCCGGAGCGGGGGTGGACACGGTGCGGGGAGGAACTCCGAGCTGGAGGGGAGGGGCCCAGGCCACCGCATGGGAGGTGGGGAATAACTCAGGGACCAGGGAGGGGGCTCAGCCAGGCGGGGACATGCCCTGCAGGGTCCCGTACCTTGGATATGACTGGGGACTGGGGCTCAGCTACCTCCTGACCACTGCTAGTGGTGAGCCTCACACTGCCCTGGGACGCGGGTGGGGTCATTGTCATCTCTGGGGAGTGCAGAAAGCCTCAGCCTGTGGCCAGCAGCAGAACAAGTTGGGCTTCGGCACACCAGCTTCAGGTCTGGTTCCTCTGTCACCATCCCCTGTGTGTGACGAGCCCCATGGAGGTGGTGCCACCCGGGGCAGAGCCAGCGAGGTTGGACTAGCGCCCTCCCCGCCGGTCAGTGCCCGTGGCCGGGCACTGAATCTGTCCAGGAGGCCAGCGGCCGAAGGGAGGATGGAAGATGTGAGGGTCGAGGCTAGGCGGGGGCCGTTGGGGCAGGGGAGGCGGGAGGTGTGCTGGGAGCAGCGGTAGGTCTCTCTCCCGGGCTTGACAGGTGTCGCGCGGGCGTGTGTGCAGGTTGCGGCACACCGGTGAAGGCGCTCCCTGGCACCCTTGGGCCTCGTCTGTAAGGTGGGGGCTGTTCTGTGTCCTTTCACGAGCTGGTCAGTCAGGAGCGGCCGCCGGAGGAGGCTCAGGACAGGCCCAGGAAGGACGGTTTGTTGGGCTCTCGGGTCCTAGAGGCAGGGCCACGCCGGGCACGTGGCGGGATGGCCAGGGGATCAGGGGGCGGAGGACAGGACGGAGGGAAGACTGAGGCCACGGCCTTTACTGGGGTTTCCAGAGGAAAGGCAGGCGGGGCGGAGGGAACACGTACGATTGGCTGCTTTTAGTGATTTTGCCGGGCTTTGGGCTACAGGGCTGCCCCGAGCTGCCCGGCCCGGGTGTTTCAGGCAGAGGAGGGTCACCTCCCCGGGGGTGGGGCGGGCGGAGGAGGCCGGGCCTGGCCGGGCTGTCGGCATAGGTCACAGGCGGGCTCCTGGCTGGGCCCTTGGCTGGTGGGGGGTTGTCTCTGCCCAGCCAGGCGGGACTTAAGATGTCAGAGCATCACAGTAGACAGAAAATTTAAGATGTATGACTACTCGGTGAACAGCAGAGTCATGAGGATTAACGCGGGTCACGTTCGTGAGGCGTGAGGCCCGAGGCCCACGTGAGCAGCCTGCCGTCACTGTCACCCTGGGTGTGGGACGTGGAAGCGGCCGAGGGGGACCTTGTCGGGGAGACAGGGTGCACGACCCAGCGGCTGGAGAGACGACAGCACCCGGACAAGGCTTCAGGACTGTGGGAGCAGGACGGTTCCTCAAGCAGAGGGTGCCAGGCGCAGTGGGGGCACGATGGGGAGCCAGGGATCCTCCCTGCTCGGCTGGGGCGGCAGAAGCCAGTGGGAGGATGGGCACTTCCTCCCCAACATCCTCACCCAGAGAACAGGTGACCCGGCTATGGTCAGGCAAGCCTTGTGCCCTTTGGGTTGAATTCCAGATCTGTCTGCTGGAAAAGCCAATGTCGATTAAACTGGAAAAAAAATAAAAGTATTGGAGTAAAAGTAATAGGTTATCCTCTGTCTCCCCATCGTAATGAGGCAGCTTTCCGAGTTGCCTTTGAATGTCCCCTCAGCCCGCCCCGCCGGGTCTGTTGCATCTCATCTTGGTGAGAAAACAAGACAGGCTGGGAGCTGTGTCTGCTCTCCCTGCATCTCCTGGGTTAGGACACGGTCACCAAGCCTAACAAAAATGATCACAGCCTTATGTGCACTTAACATGTTTCTGAATAGCTGATGGCATAGTAATTGCTGCTTAAAAAACTGCGAGGAAAAATTTTGGACAAAGTTTAGAATTTTTTTTTTTAAGTGTTAAAGTTTTGGGAGAAAATGAAAGTTTAGTGGATATCTACCTCTTAAATGGGGAGATCACGTCAGACTGGTCATGGCGTAGGACTCCAATTGTGTCCCATTTGAGTACTATTTCTGGTCTTATTTTGAGAACTATCTTTTAATTAATATTTCAGAAAGCTTGCCAACTGTTGCTTAAATCTTAGCTAATTGTTTTTCCATTTATAATTCTATGATGAAAGTCATTAACAAACTATCATTCATTGAATTTGCATACTATATTGAGCGTCTCTTTCTTGTGAACTGATGCAGTGCTATTATCAATTTATTCCTTTATTCATAAGCATCCATTAAATACCTTCTCTCATTATAGGGATAAAATGGGAAAAAAAAACCATATTGAATATTGTGGGAGAAAAAGCTATGGAGAGGTTGGCAGATAAACATAGTCTTTACTGAAAAGAGAAAATTTAAAATGCTGTATCAGATTCCAAGAAATACCCTAAGAAAATTTAAAGTGTCTCTTAAGCTCTACAGATATCAGGTGGAAAAGGGAATCAGCTGAGTCAGTGTTTACTGAGGTTGGGGAACTTCTTCCTTTTCTTTATGATTTGTCAGTGCGTGTTTGTTTTGCAACATTTTCTCTACTATGCCAGACTAAGGTCGGGAGGCTGTCATCAAACAGGGAAAGTTTCAATGAATTTCCATTTCTGATCTTATTTTCAGTAGCAGTTTTTCATTTATATATGATTTCAAAAAGCCTGCCAACTCTGGTTTCAAATTCTAGATAATCACTCTAAAAACGTACATCATAAAACCATTTGTTCTGATGTTTTTCTCTCATAATGAAGTATCTCGAAGTCACTTTTTAGAAGTTATTTGTTAATATTTATGGTATCTTTTTTTATTTTTGTGTAATTCCTATAAGCATGTAGCCCCATCAGTTTTACTGTTTCCCATTAACATCCACCCTTGGAAATATAGTTTTTTAGCTAATTTTATTCCTCATGGCCCCAGATTAGCTCCACGTGTTTTTTTGTCCTCTGAGAGTTATGCTTTTCTGAGAGACAGTGGTTCATAGGGATGATTTGGCTAGAGAATTACAAATGACTCAATATCATTTCTAATCTCATCCATTACCAGAAAGATCTACAGTATATATTTAGTAAAAATAAATGTATAGTTTTACACCAATGGTAAATAAAGTATATTGTGTACATAGATGTTGAGGGAAATGTGTATCACTTTACCATCAAAGTGAACTTTTTTAAGGAAAAGAAAAATATTTCTGACATTGATGGGGTGACTTAGTGGTCTCAAAGATCAGAGGTGGGCTTCGCTGGTGGCGCAGTGGTTAGGGGTCCACCTGCCGATGCGGGGGACACAGGTTCGAGCCCCGGTCTGGGAGGGTCCCACGTGCCGCGGAGTGGCTGGGCCCGTGAGCCATGGCCACTGAGCCTGCGCGTCTGGAGCCTGTGCTCCGCAACGGGAGAGGCCACAACAGTGAGAGGCCCGCGTACCACAAAAAAAAAAAAAAAGATCAGAGGTGCTTTTTTTTCTACCACATAGTTTTCATTTTCCTTTGCTTTTTTCAGAATGGAATATTATGGAAGAAAAAGTTCCTATTTCTGTTTCTTTTTTTTTTTTTCATGAGAGCCTTTTCTAATAGAAAGTACATGCACCCAGTTTCCCCTGATGAGGAAGCTTTCCCAGCTGGGAGGTGTGCCGGGAGCACTGTCTGACTCGGGCAGGAGCCTGTTAGGCATTCTGCCCTAAGACCACAGCGAAGGAGACCTAATTCCTTGAAATGCTGCCATTAACACCTCTGTTAAAAATGGAGCAAACCCCTTCCTTTTTTATACGCAACTGTTAGATTTTAAAACACGTGATTGTGTGGAAGAATAGTTCAGAATTGAATAGTTTACCACCAGCAGTCAAACTATCTATTTCCTTTTGAGTTCTTCCCAGGTGTCTACTTTCCAAAGAACACTTTACTGAAATTTTATTATTTGGCTTGTGTCTTTAACCTGAAATAGCAAGTTTAGACGGCAGTCCTCTCTGAAAATTATATCAAAATGACTTAATTCCCCTGTGACACAGAGACTTGATCTCTCTGTTTGGTATTTCGTCGCATTAATTTCAGACAGGATGTTTTTCTCCACAGTGACCTTTTTCTGTGTCTCTCATGTCCCAGCTCCAGTCGCCTGTCGCGTGGTGATTGTACTTGTCTCCTGCAGGCATCAATGTCCATTCCCCTGCTTTTTTATGTTCCGCTGATTGCTTTTTGACAGACAGCAGAGTTTCAAGTTACAACCTGCTCTTGCTGGGAGAGGGGGACGGCACAGGCAGGAGGCCAGCGGTTCACTGAGCTCCTGTGGTGACACAGAGCTGCCTTCCTGGACCCAAGCACCTTGCTCTTTTTTGTTTGTTTTTGAGCACAGTGGAAATTAAGCAAAAAAGAGACTTTTAATCTCTAAATTGATTTTTAGGACTATGTTTGCAGTAGGTACAGGGGCGCGCGCGCGCGCACACACACACACACACGGAGGCACAAGGCGCCTTTCAACAAACCAAAGCTGACAGATGCTTCTTAAAAATGATGTTTTACTGTGTTCCTACCCTGAAAAAAATAACCTTTCATTTATGTTCTGCTTTTAACGTGAATCCCTAAGTAGGTTTGGCCAGTTAGAGAATCAAGTCCCTATTTGTAGGAAACCGGCAGGCAGTTCATGGGGTACCCAGCTCCTTCATAGCCCTGGAGGCTCAGAGAACTGAGAGTCCAGTGGCTACACATTTCTTTTGGTCTAAAACAGCTGGTAATTTGTATTTAAGTAAACTACGAGCTCCGTTTGTGATAGGAGCCCCATGTGACTGCACAGGAGCGGGTCCATCGTCCCTTTGAAAAGCAGAGGCACTGATCACTGGGGCTGGTGGGGGTCTGGGCAGGCAGGTCCACGCTGACAGCTTGTTTGCTTCAGAGGATGATGTTCAGACGTTCAGTGGTCTTACTCCCTGCGTTGTCTCAAATGCTGGGATAAAGTGAAATTCACCAAGGAACCCTCCAGCAGTATTGGTTGGTAGAAAGTATTGTTTTCATTCTGTTTGTTACACATTGCTCTTTTAAAGCTGATTTTGAAAAATTAAAATCACATTATTTTTAAAAAGACTATGCTTTAACTTGTGGCAACTGAAAGTATTAGACATGTATATTTATCAGCAAAATTATTTTAATCTGAGGTACCTGGATATCTGGAATCCGTTAAGACTTACTAGTTAAACTTCTCATTGAAGACACATCTCCCGCTTTTGCTGTTGGGATGCCCGTCCTGACAGCTCTTTGAGATCATCTGTTCTTGTGCCTGTTGACAAGACACTTGATAATTATCTCACGGATCATGGATAATAGGATGTAAAACCTGCATCTCCTCTCAGAGCAGTTTTGTTCCCGTGATAACGTTTATTACAAGTCGTAGGGGTGGGATTGATGGAGCACATGTGCTGCCGGGGGTGGGAGCCTGCAGAGACGCCTGGAGAAGGTGTGTTTTTGCTTGTGAGGTTTTTAACACACATGAGTGTGAGATGGAAATCATGCTGCCTCTTGGGTTTACGAGATGCTTAACCCCATTTAGCTTAGGAGGATAAAAGTTCTCTTTGTTTTAGTTTTTGAACTACTATGCTCAATTTTAAATTTAAAACTTAGGAAAATTATCTTTCCCATTTGATGAAGTGTGAACTGTGCAGGCCCTCTGGCCTTTATGAATTAGCACATCTGAATCCGTGTACTGTTCTGCCCACGGTCACCCTCCAAATATTAATCTTGGGATTTAAGCGTAGAGTATGACACTTTTATATTTAAGTTGTACTTTAGGAACATTTGTTTTGAATTTTGAGTGCACAGCCTGTGTTCCCTCGATCGTAGATGGTGCGTGCTGTGCGTGCTGGGCCCCCGCCCCGTGGTGCAGCCGCGGGCCCTCAGAAGCACATGGACATGTGGTGCGTCCTCCTTCCCTGTGGGCACGTCCGGTGCTCATGGGGCTGGTTCCCGCTCCGCTTCTCTGATGTGGGCCCCTGTGTCTGCAGTGGCCAAGACGGTCCTCCCTCGAGCAGCCATGGCTGTTCAGCCAAGGACGGATGTGACTGGATTTGTGTTCAGAGCGGGGACGCACCCTCCTCCTGGACACAGGCTCCTTGGAGACATGCCGACCCCAGGGCGCAGGCAGAGGGAGAGCAGATGAGCCTGGAGCAGCTCCTGGTGCCGGCAAGTAGCCACATGCTCTCAGAAGGCGGGGGGGGGGGGCATCAGGCGGGCAGCGCAGGGGCTGGCGGGCCGACAGTGCCCCAGGCCAGGCCATGGGCGCAGGGCGAGTGGGGAAAAACAGTTCAGTTTTGCTTTGTTGAAATACCGGGCGCTGCGGGCCATTGGGTGGGCTTGCCTGCTGTTGGCAGTGGGGTCTGGGTCTCAGGCGAGCTGGAGGACGTTTCAGCTTTCGTCCCGGCCTGAGACGGGAGTGGGAAGGGAGAGAGGCCGGGAGTGAGGAAGTGAGAGCCCTGTCGTCCACTCCTGTGTCGTCTCTGTAGCACACCTGTGTTGTCAGTCTTGCAGCCTCGCCCACAGAGGTGTTTTTGCCCATTTTACAGAGGGAAACAGTGAGACTCAGAAAGACCTAGGAGTGGCAGAACTGTGGCTTAACCCAGTTGAACCCAACTCCTGGAGGGATCCCTGTTGGGTATTGTGGGAGAGGGGAGGAGCTCTGCGTGGGGAGACCTGCAGGTTCGCCCTGTGCTCTGAGCCTCCTGCTGACCGAGAACCTCCTCTCCTCTCAGGGTCACGAAACTTTGCTCCCTGGTAATGAGGTTGAGGAGGCAAGTATTGAGCCCTTGAGTCTTGTGCTAGATTTAGTTTTTAAAATGTCAGTGGGGACACTACAGGGCCTGGCAGCCCTGAGCAGGGTCCCATAGTCAGGAGACATGGAGGGGGGCCCTGTCCCTGGCAGGGCTGCCTCTGGTGGGGCGTTGGCTGGGATGATGTTTGAACCCCAGCGATTGCCACCCTTCCCTATCGGGGAGGCCCAGAGCCCGAAGCAAGACCTGGCCAGGCCCCGTGGGGCGGGCGGCGGGGGAGCCTGGGTGGCAGATGAGGCCGCCCTTGGACCACAGCCCTCAGACCCAGGCCCCTTATAAGGAGCTCTCAGCTTCCAGAGCCAGGTGTGAGGCAAGCTTGTCGCCCCCAGACCCCACCCAAGTTGGCTTCTGGCCCCCGGGACCTCAGCACTGGAGCGCTCAGCCTGGGGCTAGGGCTGAATCTTGTCCCTGAGGAAGGACCACGTGTCCTAAACCTCCCAACAGGCTGAGGCCCCTGCAGCGGTCGTGCGGGGACACCGCAAAGCCAGCGAGTGGAGAACCAAAGGGCCTCGAGAGCCGGAGGCTTTGCAGACACGCCGCCAGGTAGCTAGCGCCTTGGTGAAAACCCCTATTAATTAGGCTGTAAATACAATTTACTTACGCAGTCCGTTGAATTCAGTGAAAGCGCCACAGGCTTCTGTTCTTTTCCTTGCCCTGCACACCACCAATGTCTCAGCTCAGGATCTGCGGCAGAAAGCCTAGGCGGTGAGTTCCTGGCCAGCCTGCCGTGTGCCGCGCCCTTGCCGCCTGTAGTCAGGGCACCTGTTCAAGCAAAATGGTCAGGTGCCCAATCCGCTTCAGTGTTCCCTGGAGAAGGGGGCCTTCTGGGGGCCTGGCTTGCACTGGCTTCTCCCCGGGATCGCTGTGTTTTTATGTCAGGTTCTTCAGGCTGTGTGGCTGCTCAGCAGTGGTGCAGGCACTGCTTGGTGATGACCTGTGTCGGGTTTTCCTGTAGTTTTGTTGTGTGTTCAGATACACACGTGTGTGCGGAAGCTTCGGCTCAGAGGTGACCTCAGCTGGACGCCCATGTCAGCCGCCGCCAGCCCAGGCGAGTCTCAGGCTCTGAGCTTCCCTGAGTTTGTTTTAGAGCAGGGTGCCCAGTTAGGATTTTACCTTAATATTTGTTCTAGTTCATAAAAATGTTGACTTGTTGATAGTTTGTAGGTAAAGTTTATTTTATCTGCCTTTGGTTTCCCCTGGAAATTGCCACCCAGTCTTCTGGAATAGAGTGTTTTCCCCTCTGCCATTTAAGGAAGTGCACAGGACAGTTCAATTTCTAACGGAAACTTGGAACCTACCCTCTGGACGTGTCTTTGAGCGCCGGTCTAACGGAACAGCCTGTCTCCCCATGACGCACGCACTGCCCGGGGCTGTCTGCAGAGGCCTTGAGAATATTCTGAGCGGGGCCCTGTGCTGTTCAACCAGGCAGAGGTGGGGGTTGGAGTCCAGCATTTCCGGGACCTGAGACTGTAAATGAGGGCATCGTCGCCAGAGACAGTTTCTTCCATCCAGGGCCTCCTGGCCAAGCGGGCAGCCAGCCATCAGGCCACCGGGCCAGCGGGCGGGTGGCATCAGGACCCCGTGCTCCTCCCAGGCGCCCGGCCAAGCACTGCCTGGGCTTGAATAGTTTTCTGAGAAGGCCTTTCGTGTTTTTAGACCCAAGTTGTGTTTTTTCCAACTAGTACCAGTCGGAGGGGGTTATTTCTGCTGCGAGGGCTGTCTGAGCACATGATGAAATGAGGAGTGGTCTGCGTCTTTAGGGTTGTGCCTCCCACGTGGGGACAGGACCCTGCCCTCTGTGACCCACAAGCCACTCGGTGGCCCCTTCAGACTTCCCCTCTCACGTCACCGCGTCCTCAGTGGCCCAAACATACATCCTCCACCTCATCATCTGAAGAACTCAAACCCTTCTCCGGGGTCCCGATTTCTGCCCCACGTTGCTTGGTTACTCCAGAGCAGCTCTCTCTCTCTTTGCTGGTTTGTTTCTGAATTTAATGAGGTTAAAACAGGTTCATTGGGTGAACCTTTTCCCCTCACCTTTTCTAGGATGCTGTTTTGAGATTGTACCTGTTCGTTGTTCACACTTAAATCAGGACAGAAATATTTATTCATTGTGGCAGCTCTTCCCCTCCAGTTAGATCAGAATGTAAACTAAAATAAACCAAATGAAGACTCTGCACACCCTTGTGAGAACCTAGCCGGCTGTGCTGGTCCCTGGCGGGTGCCCTGGAGGGAGGAGCCAGGGCTGCCTGGGGCCTGCCCAGCGTATCTGCTGTGAACTGACGTGGACCCAACCTGTCTGGGGCTGCGCTGGGGCCCAGGACCTCAAACCCTGATTCTCAAAACACCTCGCAGTCTGTGCTTTATACATACATTCAACCAGAGACAAGGTGAGGGAAGAATAGAACTGTGAGCCCAAGTGCAGCCCCCAGGTGTGAGCACAGGTGTGAGCGGCTCCTACCTGTGCCCACACCTGTGGGGGCATCCAGTGCTGGGGGGCGGCATCCTTTCAGGGGACAGTGATGAGGGGTCCCCTGATGGGGATGGTGCTGGGGGTCCCCTGAGGGGGACAGTGCTTGGGGGTCCCCTGAGGGGGACAGTGCTTGGGCGTCCCCTGAGGGGGGTGGTGCTGGGGGTCTTCTGAGGGGGACGGTGCTGGAGGGTCTTGGGGGGACAACCCCAGTGGTGTCCTATAGGGGGCAGTCCTGAGGTAGTGATGTCGTGATATGTTTTCATTTTCTATAAAATCCATTTGCAATTTAAATAAAACTGCCGTCAGTAATTCTTTTCCTTTCTTTTGCAAATTGATGCCTCTGTAGTGTTTGTTGGAAAAGTGCTGAAGAAACTGTATCCTGAGGTTCCACGTGGCCAAGAGAAGAGGGCCCCAGTGAGTCCAGCCTGCAGAAACCCACCTGAGAAAGTGGCTCCTGAGAGAGTGAAGGGCGGGGGCATCCCCCCCATGACAGGTGAGGGCGGGTCCCTGGACATTCCCCAGGAAGCACGTGCCTGGCCTCAGGCCACTGGGGTGTCACCTCAGGGGACGGGCAGGTGTCGTTCTGCTCACACTCTGGGAGGACAGTTACTTCACTTGTGGAGGGAAGAAGCCAGCATCGGTGCCCCCAGCTGGGGACGAGGTCAAGTTCGCCATTGGTGTTGAGTTCATCTATGTGCTGTTCCCGGTCGCAGAGACTGGACCCTGCTGCCTGGTCTCTCATCTGCCCTGTCACCCTGCCCCAGTCCCTGTCCACCCAGGACGTGCTCCTGACGTCTCTCCTGTTTTAGTCTCCTGTCCATTGCTCTTCACAGATGTCTGTCCAAGATCCTCACACAGTGAGGTGGTCGGCCGTGGAGGCTCCTCTCACTCTGGTTCCCCATCAATGCAGCGGTGTTGCCCGGCGAGGGGCCACTAAGTGGGACACACGGAAAGAGGCCAGGCGAGGTGGGGGCAGCCCTGGCTGCAGCCCCTAGTGCCCAGGTGGACGTGAGAGGGCAGAGTTCCCAGCACCCTTTCTCGGGTCAGTTCCGTTTCTCTTTGGCAGTGGCCCCTCACGGGGCTCTGTCCTGGAGTGATTCTGTTCCTGAGCACTGGTCTCTCCTGCTGGCCTGGCCCGGTAACCTTATGTCCACAAATCCTGACCCTCCCTGGACCAGATCTCAGCGGCAGGCCCGACAAGCCCAGGGCATGCCTGCTGCCCACAGGCTGGATCTCCAGAAATAATCGTGCCACGCCTGTTTCACCCATGAGATGGCCAATGCCTGCGGACGAGGGGAAAGCGTTCCCCCCCAGAATGGGGGGCTGCACAGGCTTGTCCTTCAGGATGAACCTGGGGCTGCCGAGTTCCCTTTCTGTGTCCTCATGTGCCTCGGTGTGGTTGGGATGCTCTGACCCCCGTGTAGCATCCCCCCAGGACCACCACTCTCTGGCGCACCTGCTGCTGTTCTGACAGAGAGCCTGCCAGGTGTAGGATGGACTCCCACCCCTGGAGTCACACTAAGGAATAGTGGCTACTATTTAATGCTGTTTTACCTTTCAAAGACCATACTGTCGTGGGCTGAATTGTATCCTCCGTAATTCATACGCTGAAGCCCTGACCTCAAGATGTTGACTGTGTTTGGAGACGGGGCCTTTAAAGAGGTGATTAAGTGAAACGAGGCCATTAGGGTGGGTCCTAGTCCAATGTGACTGGTGAGATCAGGAAGAGATCAGGACCCGGACACGCACAGCAGGATGACTGCATGAGGACACGGGGAGAAGACAGCCATCCACACGCCAAGGAGACAGGCCTCGGAAACCAGCCCCGTGACACCTCCATCTCGGACATCCAGCCTCCAGAACCAGGAGAGGAGGAACACCTGTGCTCAAGCCCCCACCTGTGATGCTGCCCAGAAAACTAACGTGACACCCGTTCCACCTGTGAAGGACGCACGTGGTTTTGAATAAGCACAGCACAGCTTAGCAAGGCGGGAACCGTAGGGAAGACGTGCCACCTACGTGAGGAGCAGGCGTCCCTGGGTGTTCCTGGTTTTCTGTCCAAGTTTGACTGAACCAATGTTCTTAGTCTTTTTAAAAATTTTGTTTTTAGGGTTTATTTGCATTTTCTTCCCTCTTCTAACTTGACGGTTTTAACAGTGATTATTCACTAATAGTAATAATCTGGGTGGTGTCTTTCCACGGAAGCTCCAGGTTCAGTCATGTCATTTTAGCAGGCGGCTGTGAGGTGCTGTTGTTGTTCAGTATGAGGATGTTGAACTAAAAATCAAGATGCTGATGTTAAGTTGGTTCAGAATGTATCTATTACGTGAAATGACCCGTACGGAAGGTTGAGAAGCTTGTTCCATGGAGCAGATGCCTGGTGTGAGTGGATGAGGGGGCCTGAGCATGGGGAGCCTCCATCACGTCCGCCAGGAGCTGGCGGTGGGCCCCAGCTGCAGCCTGAGCTGTGATGGGCAGTGGGGCACCCATGGTGCTGACTGGTGATCGCCCGTGGTGGCTGGTGCCAGCGGCTGTGGCACAGTTGGAGCATAGGACAGGATAGACGCCAGTGCCCGGATGGAGTTGGCCCAGCCAGCATGGTGATGGGGCCAGAGGAGAGGTCCCATGAGGACCGCAGGTCAGGTTTCGGCCCGTGTTCTCGGTGGACCTCTCCACCCATGTGATTTCTCAGACTGCAGACTCTGCGTGTGGTGCTTGCTGTCTAAGGCAGCGCAGTGTGCCTTATGCAGTGTAGACTGGCCACCTGCCATGGCCTAAACTAAGGGGGAGTGTTTAATGAGGATGTGGTGTGACCAGGGCAGTCTCACTGGGTCCTAGAGGGGCGTCCAGTTGCTGCATTTCTGCACACCCCACGCTTTCTCCCCTTCCAGAGCACCCTCTGGCCGCCAAGCATCCTGGAAGGGGGAGGGGTCTGGTGGGAAGGACCCCCACACTCTTTCTCATGGCTTCAGGCAACAAATAGAGGAGGCATTTCTGATAGTTTTAGCATTTCACAGATGCAAATGAGCCTAACTTATATGCCCTTTTCTGAAAACTCCATACAACATGCAGCAACTTTTTTTTTTTTTTTTTTTTTTTTGCAGTACACGGGCCTCTCACTGTTGTGGCCTCTCCCGTTGCGGAGCACAGGCTCTGGACGTGCAGGCTCAGCGGCCATGGCTCACAGGCCTAGCCTCTCTGCAGCATGTGGGATCTTCCCGGACCAGGGCACGAACCCGTGTCCCCTGCATCGGCAGGCAGACTCTCAACCACTGCGCCACCAGGGAAGCCCTATTTTTTAAAGATAAAATTCATTTAATCTAAAGTTTACCATAACCATTTCAAAATGTACAGTTCAGTGATTCTTAGTATACTCACAATGTTATGTAACCATCACCACTAATTCCAGAACATTCTTTTCACCCCAAAAGAAACCCATATCCATTACTGTCATCCCCATTCATGCCTCCCTGCTTTCTGTCTCTACAGATTTGTGTATTCTGGACATTTTGCCTGAGTGGAATTGCATAATAGGTGACCTTTTGTGTCTGCTTCTGTCACTTAGCATGTTTTCCAGGTTCATCTGAATTGTAACAAGTATCAGTGCTTCATTTCTTTTTGTTGCTGAATAATATTCCATTCCGTGGATATACCACATTTTGTTTATCTGTTCATCGATAGATAGATATTTGGGTTATTTCTACTTTTAGGCTTTTATCAATAACGCCACTTTGAACATCCCTGCACAAGTGTTTGTGTGGACATGTGTTTTCAGTTCTCTTGATATAAACCTAGAAGTGGAATTGCTGGGTCATGTGGTACTCCTATGTTTAACATTTTGAGGAACAGCCAAACTGTTTTCCACAGCAGCTGCACCATTCTTCATCACACCAGCCATGCGGGGGGAGGGGGGGTCCAGTTTCTCCACACCTTGCCAACACTTGCTATTTTCTGTTTTCTTACCCTACTAGGATAACCATCCTAGTAGCTGTGAGATTGTACCTCACTGTGGTTCTGATTCCCATTTCCCTGATGACTGGTGATGTTGAGTGTCTTCTCATGTGTGTGTTGGACATTTGTGTATCTTTTTTAGAGAAATGTGTATATAAGTCCTTGGCCCATATTGTAATTGGATTGCTTGTCTTTTTGCTGCTGAGTTGTAAGAGGTGGTCATAATCTGGACACAAGAGCTTTACCAGATACATGATTTGCAAATATTTTCTCCCATTCCATGGGTTAGCCTTTCACTTCCTTGATGGTGTCTTGAAGTATAAAACATTTTAATTTTGATTAAGTCCATTATATCTATTTCTTCTTCTGTTGCCTGTGTTTTTGGTGTCATATTTAAAAAACTGTTGCCAAATCCAAGGCCACAAATTTTACATCTAAGGTTTCTTCTGAGTTTTATAGTTTTAGCTCTTACATTTAAGTAATTTATCCATTTTGAGTTAATCTTTGAATATGGTGTGAGGTAGGGGTCCAGATTCATTCCTTTGTCTGGATATCCAGTCATCCCAGCACCACTTGTTGCAGAGACCGTCCTTTCTCCACTTGGCACCCTTGTCAAAAATCAATTGGCCAGGGCTTCCCTGGTGGCGCAGTGGTTGGGAGTCCGCCTACTGATGCAGGAGACACGGGTTCGTGCCCCGGTCCGGGAAGATCCCACATGCCGCAGAGCGGCTGGGCCCGTGAGCCATGGCCGCTGAGCCTGCGCGTCCAGAGCCTGTGCTCCGCAACGGGAGAGGTCACAACAGTGAGAGGCCCACGTACTGAAAAGAAAACAAAAACAAAAAAAATCAATTGGCCATAGATGTTTGGGTTTATTTCTGGGCTCTCAATTCTGTTCCATTGGTCTCTATGTCTGTCATTATGCCAGTACCACACTGTTTTAATTACTGTAGCTTTGTAATAAGTTTTGAAATCAGAGTTAAGAGTCTTCTAACTTCATTGTTTTTCAAGATTGTTTTAGCTATTCGGGGTCCCTCACAATTCCATATGAATTTTAGGATCAGCTTGTCCATTTCTGGAAGAAAAAAAAAAGGGAAGTTGGAATTTTGATACAAATTGCACTGAATTTGCAGAACACTCTGGGGATTAGTGCCATCTTAACAATATTAAGTTGTTCAATCCGTGAATTTCATCTAGCTTTCCATTTAAGTCATTTTTAATTTCTTTTAACAATGCTTTGTAGTTTTCATGATAAATTTTATACTTAAAAAAAGTTTATTCCAAAGTATTTTATTCTTTTTGATACTATTGTAAATGGAATTGTTTTCTTTTTGGATTATTAATTGCTGGTATATGGAAATACTAATAAATGCTTTGACCTTGCATTAGGCAGTGGTTTCTTAAATATGGAAATATAGATTCTTGTATGTTGATCTTGTATCCTACAACTTTGCCAAACTTAATAGCTCTAACAGTTTTTTTTGTGTATGTGGATTTTTCAGGATTTTCTATATACAAGATCTTATCTGTGAGAAGAGATGTTTTACTTCTTCCTGTTCAATCTGGATGCCTTTTACTTCCTTTCTTTCTTGACTAATTGCCTTGTCTAGTACTTTCAGTATAATGTTGAAATGAAGTGGCAAGAATGTGAATTGTAATCATTCCTAATCTTAGAGGGAAGCAGCCAGGCTTTCTCAATGGAGTATAATGTCAGCCGTGTGTTTTTCATGCTTTCTCTATTGAGTGTAGTGCCAGCTGTGGGTTTTTCATGCATGCTTTGTCATTTGAAGTTCCCTCTAGCCCTAGTTTCTTGAGTGTTTTTTAATCCTGAAAGAGCAACATATTTTTTGAAGCAATATGCCTTGGGAATTTTGAAGAAAAAACAATTCATTTGCAGCTAGAAAAAGAGAAATCTTGGCTAAAGACAAAACAATGAAATCACAATCAAATAGACAAATACAAGTTGTGTGCAGGTCATATGAAACATTCTGTAAAGGTGTAAAAACATTCTGAGAATTTGCTTGAAGCCTTGATGCTTGTGGAGGACACAGTTTGGCGATAAGCAGAGCTGCAGGTGTGTCCAAGTCTTTTCAGTGTTGGAGGAAGCAGCCAAATGAGGAAAGGGGCCTTTGTCAGTCAGTCCTTGGATGAGGTTGAGAAAATGTTCTTTGTACAGTTAGGACACAGCATGGTGATTCTGATAACTATTTGTTCACTTGACAGAAGTGCGTCTGTTTGTTTGTTTGTTTGTTAGTTTCAAAAGGGCATTGGTGATTCCATTTGTTCTTAAAGATGAGGGCATGATCTGTAAACGGCCACAACAATCGGTGTGTATGCATTTTGATGAATTTCCGTCACCCAAGAGCCCAGGTTGGACCCTTATTTTTTGTTATTGCTTTATAGCTGTATATATTTTAAAGAGCCAGGTAATCCCAGAAGAATTATAAAAAACAGCCTTGTGCCCCGAGCTCCGTGACACAAATACACCGATCGTGAAGGCTGCGGCCGTCCCAAGGGTGGCTTGGTGGCGGTGCCCTGGTGGAGGGCGCGTGTGTGTGCTTGTGGGCAGGGGGCCATGTGGACAGGCACAATGCAGGGGGAGTCAGAGGTTAGGCATGAAATCAAGCTCAAGTGGGTGTCCTGCAAATCAGACCCAGAGCCAGAAAGGGTGAGAATTATGAACCTCGGATCTCAGCCAGCTGATCAACGAGAGGAGAGCTGATTAAGTCGCCTCTTCTGAAGCCTCGCGGCCAGCCCGGTGTTCCTAGGGAGACGGTGGCCTCTGTCAGTAGTGAAGGGGGTCCTGACATGCCTCGTCCAGATCTCCAAGCCTCACCCTGCGGGCCCGATGTGTGGGCGAGGGGATGCTGTGGCCCTGCTGAGCCCCGAGCCCTGAGCAGTGAAACACAACATCTGACTGCCGTGCAGCGATGAGCCATCTTCTACCAGAAGAGACAAGGGAAACCCGGGCTGGGAAGCTGCGCTCTGCGCCTGGCCACCCTGACACAGACAGCAGATCGCCTTCCTCAGCCCACAGGCTTGGCCTCAGATGAGTGTGCGCTCGGCATGGGAGCATCGGGAAGAGCTCTGCCCTCAGGTGCATCCTTGCTCTTCATAACAGGAGTCATATCCTGCCTCGGGTCCACGGCGCCGCCTGTATTCATCCTGATACTTAAGTGAGCAGTAGTGTTTCCAAGTTCTGTTAGCTGATTAAAAGCTCCCAAAAGTATTCTGTGAAAAATGATCAAATGTTGATGTCACCCGACAGGGGATGGTCTGCCTGGAAGCACATCCCTGCTCTGCCCTTGATCCTGGCGGTAACGACACAGTCGTTAATCAACCGGATGGATCAGATTAACATAAGAACTACATTCTTGCCCCTTAGCTTCACAAAAGTGAAGTATATTGATGGCAGAAGAATTTGAAAATGTCCCAAAGCTTTTACAATTTAAATGTCTCTCAACCACACGTTCTGTTATATGTGCATTAGTGATTTTGCTCAGTCCTTTTCGTTGTTTTTAAAGTAAAATATTCATTTTTCTGAGAAAGACTAATGGGGATATCCACTTGTGTTGGATAAAGGTTACTTTGCCATATCTTGAATGAGAACATGAAGATTAGAGCGTCCTGCCCAGTGTTGAGAGCATGGCAGCAGCACCGGAAGCTGCCTCTCCGGACGGTGCAGCTCAGCAGGTCCACTTCCAGGAATTTGGAGGAACCCTGTGGTCAGTGGTGCAAAGTTATGTACAGCCAGGATGGTCATAGCAGGTGCTTGTAATAGTGCAAATTTAGAATCAACCTCCATATGCAAAATTTAGGACAGTGGTTAAATTATAGTTAAATTTGCCAATGACATGGACTATCATGTAGCCTTTGAGAGTATGTAAGTTTAAATGGATCTTAATATTTTATCATATTCACTTTTGAATGATATTATACATATAATATATACGTGTATAATGATGCGTGATCCCATTAAGGCGTGTGTGTGTCTGTGTGTGGCGTGATCCCATTAAGACGTGTGTGTGTCTGTGTGTGGGTGTGAACAGACACACACACTGCATACATGTTGTTAGCATATAGAGAGAAAAAGGTCCAGAAGGTTATGCACCAAAATGTTGAGATTCATGTTGTGGTCATGAGGGGTGTGTTACATGGAGTCTTTTTATTTTCTGCTTCTTATTCATGAATTAGTTATGTTTTTATACCATATTATAAAACCCCAGAAGTTTACATAATAAGTAACTTAATGTGAATTTAAATAATCATAGCTCACCCCTTGTCCCTGTCTGGGTGTAGAGCTTAGTGGCTCTGCTGGCAAAATGCTTGGCTGACTGACATCAGTATTTACGGCTCTGGCTACCCATCTTCAGTGAAAGTGGCTGGAGAAGCTGCTCGGCAAGTAGACATCTGATGGCATCTGTCCCTGCTTCTTCCTGCAGGTGGTGACACTCGGGTCCAGCCTGCGCAACGGCTCTACACCGTGGGCCTGCCTCCTGAGGGGTGGGTCCCCCATCCGCCGGAGGCCCCCAGCTGCTCGAGTCCTGAGAGCTCCTCCAGCGGCGAAGACATAGGAGGTAAGACCGCTGACAGCCTTCGGGGTCTTCCAGGGTCGTGACTCCATCTGAACTTTAACGGGGCTGAGCGTCTCACTGCTGTGTGGTCTGCAGTCGTCAGAGATGCCTGTAAGATCCACAGCAGGAAAAGCTCAGGCTGGGAGGAGACTTAAGGCTGGAATGTGATCACAGCCCCATTTGTTAGCAAGTTAGGGGAAGTCTGGCGTTAATACATCCAAATGTGAAAGTGCTTCTCTTGTTAAGTAGGACTTTTTTTCTTGATTTTCCAATTTTTTCAAAATTTCTGAGATTGTATATCAACTTTGTAATGATAAAATAACTTATGTTGCATCTCTTGTGGAAAATTGAATGATGATATTTGCTTTTGCCGTTGGATGTTTTGTGAGTGAAGGAAGATCAAGGGTCAGGTGCTCTGGTGGCGGTGCAGAGGCTGCACGTTACATTCTTACTGTAAAAAGTCAAATGGTAGTTTTTTCCCCTTTTAATTCATCATTTCGGAACTTCCTTAAGAGGAATTTGGAATTTTCCCCAGTTGATTTTTAACAAGTAAAAACTAAGAAACTCTGTACCATAAACCTTAACTTGAATATCAAGAAAATATGATTTTCTAGTAGATTGATCTTTCTGACTTCCTAATTAAAGCGTCAGAAACCATAAAACCAAAAATGGGATAGCTAAGCAGTAATACAGTCATCTATTCAAGCCCTGTTGAAAATCTTTGGAATATAATTATTGGATAAATAGATTATTTCATTCAAAAATTAAGCTATGTTCTTATAAAGATAAATTACTTTGGTGACATACTCCGTTGTGTACTTAGTATATTCAATGAAAAAATGCGGACTCATTCCGGGGCTGTTGCCCACAGTGAGCTCTGCTGCCCATGCCTCTCGGGCGGGTCTTTGGGCAGCATCCCAGCCGAGACCCTTCTGGGTGCCCTTGACTGAATGCATTGCCGAGCTAGAGGGACGTCCTTCCAGGAGATGGGAAAGCGTCTCAGCAGCTGGACACACGTCCCTGTGGTAGTCACTCTTCCTGGCCCTCAAGTCCCAGTGCCACCGCCTCCAGGAAGGCATGGGGGTGGCCTGGTGCCGCTCTGCTCTAGCAGGTGAGCAGTGGTCAGGGCGAAGCAGAGAGATGGGGAGTCGGTGCCTAGGACACATCCCTCTAATTACCATGGTAACCTGCACATCCCCGGCGACTTTCATTGTACCTTTGGCTCCAGCAGGTCCCAGGTTACATTTCTGCAGTTGCTTCTTGGCAGGCCATCCTGTTCATGTCCCTCTTTCTGTCCTCTGGTTCCCAGGAGCACACAGGTTCCAAGGACCTTCTCCCAGAGGCTGTGGTCAAGGAAGGTGTGGTGCGCCACCATCTCCCTCAAAGGAGAGACTGGACTAGGAAGGAAGGTTGGGATCTCCTTGCAGGACATTAGCTCCATCCCTGAGGTCACAGGGTGACATGTCCACGTTGCTCTGACGTTCTGACTCCAGCTTCTGCCCTGACCCCACACCTGAACCCCACTGCTGCCCCAGCTCCATGTGTGTCTGTCCCACAGCAGGCGGGCCTGGGCTCCTCGATGACCTCCTGGTGGCCACATGGCTCTCCCCCGCTGGGGACAGGTCTCAGCTTTAAGAAGTGGTCCTTTCTCTCAAGAGGCCCTGTGAGCTCAGTTCCATAAGTCAACATCACTGAAAACGTTGACCCAGGTTTTCAGAAGAGCTTTGAATAACTCCTTCATGCACTTCTGGCTGGGAAGTTGATATCTTTCTATCTTGAACACTTGTAAGTCATCTCCAATGTTTCAGTTCACTTTTCTTACTGTTTCTCTAATATTTTTCCCCTTTGTGAACCCATTTGACAAGGTGGGCCGCTTCAGGGGTCTGAAGTGAGAAAGTGGAAGGAAGTGTTGATACTGTTTAAAATGAGGGATCTGGGCTTCTCTGGTGACGCAGTGGTTAAGAATCCACCTGCCAATGCAGGGGACACGGGTTCGAGCCCTGGCCTGGGAAGATCCCACATGCCGCGGGGCATCTAAGCCCGGGCACCACAACTACTGAGCCTGCGCTCTAGAGCCCACGAGCCACAACTACCGAGCCTGCGTGCATAGAGCCCGTGCTCCGCAACAAGAGAAGCCACTGCAATGAGAAGCCACGCACCACAACTAGAGAAAGCCCGTGCACAGCAACAAAGACCCAACGCAGAAATCAATCTTAATCAATCAATCTGCCAAAAAGTTTTTAAAAAATAAAATGAGAGACCCTTCAGAGAGGCGTGAGAGGCCACCGTGCTCAGCCGGGAGGCATGTGTCGGGGGTCGTTAGGGCTCGATAGGGGGCTGGGACAGGAAGAGGGACGCCTGAGCCGGGACTGGCAGGGCGTGAGGCGTGCAGACCCACAAGGCTGAGAGCGGGAGGGCTCCGCAGTCTTATTGGTGGCACTGAAAGCAAAGAGAGCGTGAGGACAGGAGTCGGAAAAGAAGGAAAAGTCCAGAGGTGACTTTGTCCACTGTTGATGGCCATTTGAATGCCCAGCACCAATAAGCCAGTTCAGTAGTGACTCCTCAAGAAGTTGGGAAGGAAGAGGCTTCCTGGTCGGCTGCCCCGTCTGCGGCCGCCGAGTCCCACGTCCCCTCCCTCGGCCCGTGCGGGGCGGCAGGTCTGGTGGCACCCAAGGCTGACCCCTCCTCACCTCAGGGCCTGGTCCGGTCGCCCCACCCGGTACTGCTCTCAGTGGGTGTCGTGCCTGGGCAGGGAAACTGGGCCTGATGGTGCACGGCACCCTTCCAGGTGGTCTCAGTTCTCACCCGCTGCAGGTAACGGTGACAAGAGCTGGGTCCCAGCTGAAGGAGGGTGCCGGCTGCCCACCTCCCCTCTGCCCTGGCTCCCCTGACATTGAGTCAGAGCAGGAGTGACTTTTTTTTTTTTGGATAAATTTGAATTCATAATTTTTTTTTAATTTATTTTTGGCCGCGTTGGGTCTTCGTTGCTGCACACAGGCTTTCTCTAGCTGCGGTGAGCGGGAGCTGCTCTTCCTTGCGGTGCGCGAGCTCTATGCACGCAGGCTCAGTAGTTGTGGCACATGGGCTTAGTTGCTCCGCGGCATGTGGGATCTTCCCGGACCAGGGCTCGAACCCGTGTCCCCTGCATTGGCAGGCGGATTCTTAACCACTGCGCCACCAGGGAAGCCCAGGAGTAACATTTTTAAAGGCTGTGCAAATCCTTTGTGAACTCTGCCGCTGTGCAAATCTAAACTGTTGTTGCAAGCATTGTCTCACGTGCTCCAGTTACAAAGAAATTCGCATTTCATGAGGCGTCTCTTCTGATTTTGATGTTGGCAGCTTCCACCTGGGTCTGCAGGGGCTCCTTCCCAGGCACACCGGGGTCTTCACACCTGCCGCCTGCCCATGGCGCTGCTCGGTCTGTCCGGGACCCTGTGCAGGGCTGACAGTCCTGTGGACGCTCCTCTGTGTGAGCTCCTGGTGACAGCACTGTGTGGGGACTGGTGCCGTCGACTCACAGGTTGACAAACTTGTCTTCTTCATACTTACACTGGACTGAGAACCCACATTGAGAACTGGGTGCAATTCTGCATTTCCCTGTTAAGACTGGTTTTCTTTTGATGTGAAACTGTTTTATTCTGATAACTGATGTGTTTTAACTGTAACTGAAAATACTCTTTCCATTTCTCTTGTGAATGTCTGGTCTTCTCCAGCAAGTCCCCCCTTTAACCTCTGTGGACCTTCAGTGCTTTCCTGTCCCTTCCAGTAGGAATGGTCTGTACTTAGCCAGCCTCCTGGTCTATCGATTTTGTAACAAAATTTGTCCTTCACATTTGCATCTCTATGGCTCATTTACCATTTTCACGGGCTTCCTTCTGCCCCTTCACCTTTATTAGCTGAACCAAGAATTCAGCCTTTCAACAGAGAGCAGTAAGCCACCCACGTCCCTTTAGAAACAGAATTGTGACTATGGTCTCAGCATTTCAGCGTTGGCTCTGGCAGTGAGCCTTCAGCAGCGCTGCCCCATGTCTTGCATGCGCATTGTTGAGAACGTAGGTGATCTTGGCGAGTGACAGGTCAGGTGCACTTACCTGGTTTGAAACCTGCTTTTCACAGCCACCACTTTCTCCACCATCATCTTCTCCTCTTTTCCTTAATTAAGTATTCTTGCTAGCTGTCCTTCTCTGCCTCCCCTTTCCAGCTTTCAGTGTCTCATCTCTTATCAGCAGGCGCTTGTCCTTGGAGCCGGACCCCGTGCAGCCAAAGGTGCGTCCCTCCTCTGCAGGCACGTGCATGCTGCCGTCATAGCAGCTTTGCAGAGGTCCTTTTTTCATAATGAAAAGGCAGGAGTTCCTGCCTGCCACTGCCAGCAAGTGAAGTTCTGGAACCTCTACACAGAAACTTTACATTTACACATTTTACACAGAAATAAGAACCTCAGTTTGTTTTATAAACTAAAAAACAGGCCAGCCTCTAGGAAAGAGGGCCTTTTCTTCTGTTACTCCAACCTTTTTTTTTTTAAAAAAAGAAGAATATTTTGTTTTTCTTGACCACAGAAACACTTATTATAGAAAAGTCAAACATTACAGAAAACGCACAGGAAGTAAAACATCACCTAAGGCCACCAGGCTGAGACCCTCAGAAAACATCTTTTGAAACCTCTCCCCTGTGCATGTTGTATATGCATGCGCAGATTTTATAAAAGTTGTACCATATCATATAATGCATTATAAACCACTTTCCACACTTAATGTATTATGGAGGTTTTTTCACATTTCAGTGCATATAGATATATCACTTTTTAAAAGTAGCTGAAATCTATTTTATGAAAGCAACTTGTTTATAACTAGGCTCCCCTCCCCTGCACTGAAAGACATCTAGAACTTTGCCTGGTGCTCGATAAGCACTTTGCACATGAACATCATTGTACATACATGGTACATACATGCAGTAGTCTGATTCCTTCCTGAATATAAGCTCTTAGAAGTGGAAATATTGAGCGTAAGAGTCCATGTGTTTCTAAATTTGAAGACATAATAACAAACTGTCTTTCAGAAGGCTGTTCCAATTCTCATCCCTGAAGGCAGCCTAAGGAGATCCCCTCTCTTCCATCGCCTGGACATTTTCAGTCTTTTAAATTTTAGCTAATTGTTTGGACAACATATATCTTACATTTTCATGTGAGAAAACTGTGTTAGGGAAATTCTTTCTAAGCCTAAGAGCCTAAATGACAGGTTTGACTGTGAAGAAATTTAAACTTTCTTTATGGCAAAGGGCACTATAAATAAGGTTCAGAGCAAAGGACAGAATAGGAGATGATCTTTGCACATTCCACAATAGATGAAAGTTAGCTTCCTTACCATATAACAAGATATTACAAATCAATAAGAAAAGAAAAGATCACCCCAGTAGAATGAGCAGAACAGATGGCGACACCCAGAGGGACAAATAATACTCACAAGCACCCTTGTATGGCTCCTGTTTTTATATATATATATATATATGTATATATATATATATTTTTTTTTTTTTTTTTTTTTTTTTTTGCGGTACGCGGGCCTCTCACTGTTGCGGCCTCTCCCGTTGCGGAGCACAGGCTCCGGACGCGCAGGCTCAGCGGCCATGGCTCACGGGCCCCAGCCGCTCCGCGGCACGTGGGATCTTCCCGGACCGGGACACGAACCCCTGTCCCCTGCATCGGCAGGCGGACTCTCCCCTGTCCCCTGCATCGGCAGGCGGACTCTCAACCACTGCACCACCAGGGAAGCCCCTTTATATTTTTATATGAAATGTTTGACCCATCTGAGATATATTTTGTTAGAACAAGGTGTAGATCCATTTTTTAAAAAATAGATTTTCCTTTTTAAATCCTGCACTTTTTCTTCAGTTACCTGTTACTTTTCCTTGATGGTTTCGAAGCCATGTATGTGATGGACCACGTTCCACATCCACGGCTCTCTTCCCGGCTTCTGCTCACCGGTCTTCCCCGACCTGCATTCCTCAGCGGCTGCCCCGCTGGCTCGTGGGCTGGATGGGCCTTCACCATGGGGGCTTCCTCGTGCCTCTTTGCAGGCCGTTGGGTAGATGCAGCGTCCATCCCTGTCAGCAGGACGGCTGGGGATCCCTGCCCTCATCTGCACCTTCCCTGGGGCCACATGGGCATTGCAGAGCTGCACAGAGCTGAAGGGCCTTTCCAGGAGTCACGGGGCGCCCACAGAGGGGGCACTGCACCTGGGTCGGAGAAACCCGACCCATCTGGTTTCTTTCTTCTTTTTCCAGAAGAGCTTCTTAGTCGTGAATGAGTGATTCCCACGTTTACCGATCTGTACATCGATCCGTTATTCGTGCCTTATATAGCTATTTACATTTCTTTGTGACCTTTTCCAGTATTGATCTCTGGACTTCATGACGGCGCCACTGTTTGGTTTTTTTGGCTGTCATAACATACTTTATGAACTTTTTGCAGACAGCCAAGTTTGATGAGGGCTGAGACTCTCTAATTAGGTCATCTCCGCATTTCAGGAGCCACCTCCACAGAGTTCCCCGACCTGCATGTGCTGGGCTCCCCTGGTAAACGTCACCACCAGGAGGGCTCCCACGCCCTAGAAAGTGAACACCTGGGCAGAGTCTGGAATGCACGGCTTTCTTCTCCTTCCGCTGCCACAGCCCCACGCCACCTGTGAGGGTGCCCGGCCTCCTCCACACTCTGCCCTTTGCTCCTTCAGCTGCCGCTCCGAGAGGGTACAGTTAGGCCAGAATTCACTCCTTGAAGTCACTTCCTCCCGTCCCCGTCCCCGTCCCCGTCCCCGTCCCAGGGCCTCCAGGGCTGTGGGCTCGAGACTCAGCACCGTCTCGGGGTGCTCTGACCCAGGCGCCACCCTGGACCTGAGAATACTGGCCGGCTCCACAGTCCAGGGATGCACTGCGGGCTGGTCCCGCTGCACTGTCAGAGCTGTGTGTCAGCTCTTCCCAATGTCCTTGTTCTCCTTGTGAGAACACGGGGGAAGCCTGGTCAGATGCCTGGTCACTTCCCTCTCTGCCGGCTGGTCGTCTGCTTTCCTTTTCCCTGGGCTGCGTCCCTGCAACAAAGTACACTCAACACCTGAAGCATTTAATAATTTCACACACCCGGAACTACTTCCTCTCTTTGTGCCTTTTCCAGAATTTATGTCTGTATTGAAGATACCTGCCTTTTTATAACTGAGTATAGCGTATCTATGATGTTATACATTACTTTAGTTGTTGTAACAGTTATGTTCATTGCTTGCTGGATGCCAGCAATCTGGCATCTGTTTTTGGATCTGTGGTTTCAGTGACTGAGAGGTGCCCCTGTCCCTCCGGGTGTCTTTCTTTTTTTTTTTTTTTGCGATACGCAGGCCTCTCATTGCTGTGGCCTCTCCCGTTGCAGAGCACAGGCTCCGGACGCGCAGGCTCAGCGGCCATGGCTCACGGGCCCAGCCGCTCCGCGGCATGTGGGATCTTCCCGGACCAGGGCACGAACCCGCGTCCCCTGCATCGGCAGGCGGACTCTCAACCACTGTGCTTGCTGTCTGGGCTGTTTCCCTGTTTTTCCTTGCTGGGATCTTGTTTTGGATCTTCCTCTGCAGATGTCTTCCTTTTCCAGATTTCCTATGAAATCTGACCTGCCTTTGGTTTTAATTCCTTCGCTAAGGTCTGTGGCGCAATTCCTCGGCGCGTCACTGTCACCATGGTGTCTCACTCTCAGGGTCCTCGTGGCCCCGCCTCTTCGATGACTTTCTCGCTTACAACTGCCCGCTCCAATGCTGTTTATAACGGGAAGCGAGACCCCCCCATCTGTCTGGCTCTCATCAGAGGGTGCAGTGGGGCACTGGCGGGGCGGCGAGTCAGTTTGGGACACTGAGCCCCTCTGCCTGGTGCCTCTGCCTCTGTCAGGGCTCATTCAGGCTCGTCGCGTCGCTCTGGATCTCCTCCTGTGACCTCTGCCCCTGCCTGCTAAAGTAGCCCAGGGGTTCCCGTCTGCTCCTTCCATTCATGTTCTTGCGAGTCGGTTCTGCTGGGGCCCAGCTCTGTGCTGGTCGGTGCGTGGGCTGCCGTTCGCTGACCTCACACACGTCGCCTGTGTCCGTCTAAGACCTGCCACACTTGCTGTCACCCCCTTTGTTGATCTGCTCCCCCCTCCAGCCAGCCAGGCGGGATTGGGTCGGGTAAGGCTCCGGCTTCCTTCTAGCCTTTGCCCCCTGCTCGGTCCCTCCAGTGTGGGGACCTCTCCTCCATCCACATCCTTCCCTCCGCACGTCCTCTCTTGGCCTCCCTTACCCCGCCCCCCACCACGACACAGAAGTGCCCCCTCCCTTTGCCTTCCATCCAGTATCTGGTTATTTCTGTAACTTTCTTGCTCTTGCATCCTCACCTCCAGCCCCTGGGGGACGGAGCTCCGACTTGGCAGGTGGCAGAGTGAGAGTGAAGGGCCCTGGGTTTGCAGCCCCACTGTTGACTGTGGGTGCCATCTTCCTTACTTCCCTGAGCCTCAGTTTCCTTGGCCACCTGATGGGGTAATAATCCTGCACTAGCACACCACATGCTTGCTGTGCCAATTAGATTGGGTTTGTGCAAAGCTTGTTCAAGCGTGAGCACTGCCAGCTCTTAATTCCCTGAGGCACCAGCGCCTGCTGGTGTTAAGTCTTCAGTCAATATTTGATGAACCAAGTTGCGTAATTATTTATAAAAACAGCCTGCAAATAAGGAGCAGTCCTCTCTCCTCGTATAATCACTCGTATAATCACAAGTGGTTGACTGTATTGACATGGTTTTTGTGTTCAGATCAAGCTGCAAAGTCATTAAAATCAAGTCATTTTGATGGAAAGCTATTATGATTAGTATTCTAATAGCAAGCTCTGGTTGAAATAGTTATTAACTTCATGTTAACTTTCGGAAGCATGAGCTAAATGCACAGTTCTAATGTGGCTTCGTTGTGAGTCAACCATCCTTTCAATGAGTTTTGACAGCTTTAGGCCGCAGTTCTAAGGCAGATCCATCTTCAGATCTCACTGGCTCTGTTTGGGCTGAAGAAACCCTGATGCGTGATTTCTCTGAGCTTCCCAGGTGCAGAGCACAGCAGGCACTCTAGCTTGTTTGACTAATAAGGTGCAGTTTTCACCAGAGGCCACCGGAGTCAAGGTAGAGCCCTAGGCAGGCTCTCAGCAGAGATTCTCTGACTGGCGCCACGTTCCATACACATACTCTCTCAAGGGCGCAGCAAAGCCAGACTCAGAGTTAGCAGGCTTTCATTCTTGTCCCGGTGATTTATTGAAATGAGACTTAAGACATGTAATTGTGTGAAAGCCTTTCCTTTCTCACAGGTTACTTGGGGGCATCTGAGGGACAGTAGAGGTGGTGTCATTCTGAACCACTCTTTTCTCTCAGTGAGTCGAGAACCCTCACTTAGACCAGCTGCCTCTGCCATGCACTGTCAACAATGTGACATAAAAGGCTAGACACGGAAGAGAGTTCATGCGTTCTTAGAGCACCTAAAAAGGCCTAGATTGTTTCTAGAAGACTAGAACTATTTTGTACGCTCATGTTTTTGTTTCTTTGGCATCTTATTGGCACACACACCTGATACCCTGGATTCCTCTCAGTCACAGTGGAGTGAGCTTGCATAGCTTTAGATGTATGATTGACCAAGGACTATGTGGGTCAGAATATTAATTTTGAAATAATTTACCAGTGGAGTCTGCACAGCTCTTTAACCTGTCTTTATAAAAAAAGAAAACCCACATTTGTTCAGATTGCCATTTATTTTCTTAAAGTATATATTTAATTTCCAAACCATTGTTGGCACATATTCATAAGAAACTTGGATTAGAGAAATATTTAGATCTTGGTAAACCCGTACACCACCTTAGCTTATTGTTAAGCAAAAGAATTACAATAATGGAACAGATTATGAATACTTCTTTGGATATTGATTAATATTTCTTCAACTAATAAAATTTATTGATTAATATTTCTTCAACTAATAGACATTCCATAAAGAGATACTGAGAAAAGAAGGTGGGAAATTATTTAAGATGAAGATATCCACTCTTGGCACTTTATTCAGCATAGTATTGGAAGTCCTAGCCGGAGCAATTAGACAAGAAAAAGAAATAAAAGGCCTCTAAATTAGGAAGGAAGAAGTAAAACTGAGTCTATTTGCAGATGACATGGTTTTATATATTAAAAACCCTAAAGACTCCACCAAAAAAAAAAAAACTGTTAGAATGAACAAATGAATTCAGTCAAGTTGCAGGGTACAAAATCAGTTTACAAAGATCAGTTTCATTTCTTTACACTAACAATGAACTATCAGAAATTAGAAAAACAGCCCAATTTACAATTGCATCAAAAAGAATAAAATTCCTAGGTAGGAATAAATTTAATGGAGGTGAAAGATCTATACATGAAAACTATAAGACATTGATGAAGGAAATTGACAATGACAAATGTAAATAAATGGAAAGATATTTCATGCTCGCAGATTGGAAGAATTACTATTGTTAAAATGTCCATACTACCCAAAGCAATCTACAGATTCAGTGCAATCCCTATCAAAATTCCAAGGGAATTTCTCACAGAAATGGAACAAATAATCTTAAAATTTGTATGGAACCACAAAAGACCCTGAATAGCCAAAGCAATCTTGAGAAAGAAGAACAAAGCTAGAGGTAACATGCTTTCTGACCTCAAACTATATTACAAAGCTGCAGTAATCTGAACAGTGTGATATTGGCATAAAAACATACACATAGACCAATGGAACAGAATAGAGAGCCCAGAAATAAACCCACACATATATGGTCAATTAATTTACAACAAAGGAGCCAAGACTGTACAATGGGGAAAGGACAGTTTCTTCAATAAATGGTGTTGGGAAAACTGGACAGCCACATGCAAAAGAATGAAACTAGAACCCTGTCTCGCACCATACACAAAAACTAACTCAAAATAAATTTAAGACCTGAATGTAAGAACTGAAACCATAAAACTCCTAGAAGAAAACATAAGTGGTAAGCTCCTTGACATCAGTCTTGGCAGTGACTTTTAGGATTTGACACCATCTGTATCCTAAAATAATGAGGTAGCATAAGAATCTTGCGAATTCTGAATGTAAATTCCATTGCATTTTCACAGGCAGTCAGATTCTTAATCTCAAGGTAATCAGAGCCAAACAGGAGACTACTTGCAACAAAAGCATCCGGTGTGAAGTAGCAGTTGGTCATGGTAGAGCCAGAGTGATGGATCTCCTCCGTGCCCAGAGGCTGACCTTGTGAAGGTGACCTTACACCCTGCTCCCTGCTTTGTCCTGGGCCATAGAAGCCATTGGCTGCGTGTGAGACTTGGCTTAACTCATTGACAGCCCAAGGAACTCCCTGTTAGTAAAAAGTCAAGAGTCCCAGACTTCCTACCTAAGTTCACCCTAATCTATCTGACTGGGAGAGAGAAAGCCTGACTATGAGAGTCCTTTCTGGTTGTATGAATACCGAGGAGTGACTCTGATGATCAGCAGATTTAAACGCACCACGTGTAGCCATACTTCAGTCTCCAAAGGACAGTTGATTCATATTTGTGGAAATGATAAATAAGCAGCTTTTGCTCTTGACTTCCAGAGCACATGGGTTCTGTCCCCTGATTGCACCGTCTCTTTCTGCACCGTGGCTGGATCTGATATAATGAGCTCTTTGTTTGAACCTTGTGTGTCAGACATTGGAGGAACAACCATGATGATAACACAACCCTTACTGCTGTAGAGCTTAGAGGTTAGGGAGTGGAACAAAGTCAGTAACAGACTTTGTCATTCAGTACTACGTGTTATTAGCGATAGAGACCAAGCGCCATAGGAGCACAGCGGATGGAGAAGCTAACCTTGGGAAGTCTTATAAAGCACTTGAGATTGGAACTGGTAAGAAAAGCTTGGCTCATAAACAAGAGGAACGATTTAATTTTCGACAGAGAATGAAGAATCATGAAAAGGTCTGGTATGTTTGGGGTAGAAAATGTTATAAAGGGTCAAATTTATCATTTTTCCATATCTTTATAAATTATGTTACATTACTCGGAGTTCTGCATGTAACCCAGCCAAACAGCTACGTTCTTTTTAAAAGCAACTGACAAGGGATTAATTTCCAAAATATACAAGTAGCTCATGCAGCTCAATATCAGAAAAACAAACAGCCCAATCCAAAAATGGGCAGAAGACCTAAATAGGCATTTCTCCAAAGAAGACATGCAGATTGCTGACAAACACATGAAAAGCTGCTCAACATCACTAGTTATTAGAGAAATGCACATCAAAACTACAATGAGGTATCACCTCATACCAGTTAGAATGGGCATCATCAGAAAATCTACAAACAACAAATGCTGGAGGGGGTGTGGAGAAAAGGGAACGCTTTTGCACTGTTGGTGGGAATGTAAATTGATACAGCCACTATGGAGAACAGTATGGAGGTTCCTTAAAAAACTAAAAACAGAACTACACATATGACCCAGCAATCCCACTCCTGGGCACATACCCTGAGAAAACCATCATTCAAAAAGAGTCATGTACCGCAGTGTTCACTGCAGCTCTATTTACAATAGCCAGGACATGGAAGCAACCTAAGTGTCCATCAACAGAAGAATGGATAAAGAAGATGTGGCACATATATACAATGGAATATTACTCAGCCATAAAAAGAAATGAAATTGAGTTATTTGTAGTGAGGATGGACATAGAGTCTGTCATACGGAGTGAAGCAAGTCAGAAAGAGAAAAACAAATACCGTATGCTAACACATCTATGTGGAATCTAAAAAAAAAATGGTTCTGATGAACCTAGGGGCAGGACAGGAATAAAGGCGCAGACGTAGAGAATGGACTTGAGGACATGGGGAGGGGGAAGGGGAAGCTGGGACGAAGTGAGAGAGTGGCATGGACATATATACACTCCCAAACATAAACTCGATAGCTAGTGGGAAGCAGCCGCATAGCACAGGGAGATCAGCTCGGTGCTTTGTGTCCACCTAGAAGGGTGGGATAGGGAGGGTGGGAGGGAGACGCAAGAGGGAAGAGATATGGGAATGTATGTATACGTATAGCTGATTCACTTTGTTATACAACAGAAACTAACACAACATTGTAAAGCAATTATACTCCCATAAAGATGTTAAAAAAAATTATGTTCAATTATGTGTAGCCATTGCCCAGTGATCTATAGGTTATGCTGGAAATGTTAAAAGAAGAAAATTAACAGATCTTTGTATCGATTTTAATGCCTACATATCATATCTAGGTATTAACATGCATTACTGTTTTTCAAAAGAAATATTGAACCGTGTCTGTGTGAGTTAACTGGATATTCTCCACGCTAAGTCGCATCAAGATGTACTTAGGAAACAGACACAAAGATGTCTCCTTTGGGGAAAAGGCCTCTAAGCACCGGCTGCCGAGGTAGATGTGAACCCATGTCGGGTAGCACACAATTAGGGTGGTGAAGTCCTCCTGCAGTAACCGCTGTCCCTCATCTGTGAGAAAACGAGAGACTCAGGCAACAAATATGTAGCGTCGAAAGGGCATTGAGTGATGAGTATTTCTTCAGATCAAGTAATTAGTCCTGTCAGTTACCATGAACAAGACGCGGAAAGAGCAGGGTGGCCGTGTGACTTCTGGCCCCGGGAGCCGGATGTCCCCAGCCATTGCCTCCTGCACGAGCCCGTGGTGAGCGTCCCGGACGGTGCCATGCTGTCCAGAAGCAGAAGGACTCCCCCACCTCCGGGACTGTGCGCCCTGGGAGTGATGCAGGGGCATGAGCTGAGGTGGAGACTCGGGTGCCACGTCTGCTGACCCCAGGGCAGCATGGGCGCCCCTGCTTCGGCCTCTGCGGAGCCCTCATTACGGGGAGGCCCAGGGACAGCGAGGCTCCCTGCTGCTCTGGGGCTGCAGTTCCAGTGTCCGGTGGGGTCCTTGGGGTTGGTGCTCTCTGCCAAGCTTGGCGCTCGCCAGCGTTACCTTGCGACCCTGGTTGCCGTGCGGGTGAGCGTCCTCCTTGCCGCACTCGCGTCCTGCTTCTGTGTCTGCAGGCTCCCATGCAGCCTGTCTGTAGGGCCTGGGGGCCTTTTGGACTTAACAGTGGTGCCGTCTGTAGCTGGCGTCCCCGTGAGGTCTGACACTTTCCCTCCTCTTGTTGCATCGCCAGGGCCTCCGGCAGGGAAGCAGCAGGGTGAGGGCGCCACGTGCAGTGTCCCTGCGGGATTTTCTCACCTTCTATCGCATTTCGCATTTCCCTTACATTTCTAGTTTGCTACACGTTTTCATGATTTGTTGGTGTTAATATTGATTGAATACTTTATATCACTACAATAAAACGGTTAATATTTTGTTTAGAAGTTTTGTATTGCTGTTTAGGAGAGGGGTTGGCCTGCAACCTTCCCGTCTTTCAGTGTCCTCATCAGGTTTTGAAAGAACTGTGTTGTCCTCACAAAGCGTGTGGTCACTGTCACTGTGTCTGTTCTCCAGAAATGTTTTGTATGTTGGGCGTTTGTTTCTTCCTTAAATGTTCCTTAGAAGTCAGGTGAATCCACCTAGGCCTGAAGTTCTTTTGTGGGATTATTTTTAACTAAAGATTCAATTTTGTAATAGATATAGGACTATTAAGATTTTCCATTTCTTCATGTGTCCAGTTTGGTATGTTGTACTTTTCTCAGAATCCTCCATTTCATACAAACTATGTAATTTATTTGCATAGAGTTGTTCATAGAGCCATCTTATTGGTCCTTTCGCGCCTACAGGATGTATGTTAACACACGCCTTCACCCCACGCTGGCCTTTATGTGTCCTCTGCTCGTCCCGTCCAGTCTTGCACTGTTCGTCTGTTTTCTTTCTTCACAGTGTCAGTGCCGGTTGCTGTCTCTCTGTTGGGTTTTCTTTTCTCTTCCTTTATTTTGTGCTCCTCTGATGGTTATTTCTTTCCTTCTGCTTTCCTCAGGTATAAGTTGCTGTTGTTTTTCCAGCTTCTTTCTTACTTATGATTGATTTTTAGCCTTTTTTCTTTCCTGACATATTTAAGATTATAAATTCACCTTTAAGTAGAATTTAGTGACATCCCATGTTTTGAGTTGTCATAATTTCATCAAGTTTAAAATAATAATTTTTCCTTATTATGAAAGCAGTATCTGCTCAATGTCCTACAGTTGGAAATCAGAAAAATACAATGAAAAAAAAAACCTACAGTCACAGCACCCAGAAACCACAGTTAACCCCACAGGTCTGGCATCTGGACCTTCAGTATCTCAGTGTGTATTAAATTTTCCTCTTAAGAAGTGTGCACACACACTTATATGAAAAAGTATGATACTCTTGTGTTTTACACCCTTTTTTGCTACCTCCTCCTTCTCAAATTCCTGTTTTATATAGTCTTTTAGAGTAGCAGGCTGATAGCACAATCATCCTCACAGGGCAGCATGCGTGCTGTGCTCTCACCACTTGCAAAGAGAGATGAACCGGAGGGTGACGTCAGTAATTGGCTCGGCTGGAAGGGCCTGGAGAATGGAGATATCAGGGAATAAATGAGAGCAGCTCTCCGGATGCCATTCTTGGTGGACAGTGAGGATGCCCCCAGATGACTGCACGCTGGTCCCCAGATGGCTTTACTGTGACTTGATAAAGCATCCTATGGATGACTTCTTTTCCAAATCAATAAAGGCAAGAATAGACCCCAATGAGGAGAAATGTAATTTTTTCTTTTTTTAAACTGCATCTGGAAAATTTTTTAAACTCCATAAGCAGTGGTCATTTTTCAGACATTAATATTTTACAAGAGCAGCTCAAGGGCCAGCTATTCAGAGATACTCATGAATCAGGTGTCTGTCAGCAACACTAAGCAGGTCTCTAAAATCAGTTAATATCAACTTTCAAATGAAATAGGAAAATGCTGTGTTCAATCATCCACTGGTGATTGAGAAGAGAGAGAAAATGTACCAAGTATGGGACTGTATGACAGTGTCACGTCGTGATTTTATGAGGAGTAATTTGGGCTTCATGCCAAGTTGCAGGCAGCACCAGGTCTCCTGGTTGTCACGTGTATCAAGAGAAAACCGAGGACTCTCATTCCAGAGTCAGGGGAGGACGCTCCCCGTATCCAGAGGCAGTGTCTGGTTTGATGATGACGCGAAGCTGCAGGGGAGGGGGCCTTCCGTGTCACACAGGCCGGGGGGGGCGGGTGGACGCTTGTTTAAATGCGCAGGTCGGAGTTTGGCTGCATAAATAGACTCAGAGCCCAGAACAAGAGAAGAAGCCCCCTCCACAGATCAGAGGGTGTGACCAGCGTGTTCCGAGTCTCAGGCCCCTCATCACAGGAAACACAGCGCAAGGACCACGCGGCATCTTCTGTCTGACGTCAGCGGCAGATCAAAGCCTTAGAGTGCAAATTACAGGGAGAGGGATCTTCATTCCACGTAGTGACGCACAGTGTCTCAGAAGTCTCACGCATGGTGTTTGATTTCTCACCATAACCTGTGGTGGGCCTAAGGAGAACCTGTGAGAAGTGAGGGTTGTTGAGAAGAAGCGTCTGAGCGTTGATGGCAGCACCGCCGTCCTTGGTTGGCTGGGACGGAGCAGGTGGGCGAGTGTGGGCAGCAGCGGGTGTGCTGGGCGTGCACCGGGCATGTGCTGAGCATGTGACGGGCATGCACTGCCACGAGGGTGCGGGGATGGGGTGGACGGGGCAGGATTGGCATGCGGGTCGTCCCTCTCAGGCCCCACGTCCACCGCAGGCCTTACCACCCCACGTCCACTCCAGACCTTGTCTGTTGCGTGGCAGTGACTGCCACATCTTGACCATGTCACTTACCTGCCGAGAGCCCAGACGTCATCTTCATTCATATGGGACCCATTGCTGATTCGGATGGGCAGGTCGTCACTGCTTGCTTCTTATCCTCACACACAAGTAACTCTTTAGAAGGTGCTAAAGGACACTTTAAAAAACATGAGAATTCATGTTTCTCTCCCCAAGACCACAGGCATGAAATTTTACTCTCGATCAAACTGCAACAACTCTTACATCCTTAAAATCATACCATATGTCATGATTGTAACAATGTTGAGTAAATACATATACACACACATACGCGTACACGTACATACACCTTTTTTGGAAGAACAAGTAGGTTATTTACTTCATGGTAAATCCTAGTATCCTCAACAGTGTACTTTGTTGGTATAAAGTTAAGAATCACTGAAGTAAATATTTTAAATTCCTTTTCTACTAAAATTACAAGATCCTAATGGAAAATTTATCTAGCCTAGTAAGTTTGTTATGGTTCCATTTTACAGAAAATTGTTATATTTGAATTTTTGTTTTTATAGATCAGGATCTTCAGGCTCAACCAAAGAGAAGAAGAATTAGAAAGCATAATTCAAAGAAAAAATTTAAAAATCCCAGTAACATTCCTCTAGAACAAGCAGAATTAGAGAAACAGCAGAGTATTTTGCAAGAAAAATTGCAGCCACACAGCCACAGCCACACAGATGGCCCTACAATAAGCAAAAATAAAAAAAGGAAACTGAAAAAGAAACAGCAAATTAAAAGGAAGAAAGCAGCTGGCTTACTAACAGGAGTCTCTGGCGTCAACTTCATGTACCAGCCTGAGGAGACCAGCAGTGAGCAGGGCGACGTGAGAGTGAGTGATGGAGAGGACGGCGCAGACGGGGAGGGAGGGGGCCCGGATGCCGAGGAGGAAGGAGCCACAGACGCCGGGAAGGAAGACGTTAAAAGTACCAATGAAAAGGCAGATGGTATCCTGAACTTTTTGAAGTCAACACAAGAAATTTATTTTTATGATGGTATGTTTTTTCCTGTTGTTCTTTTGAATAATGGCATCTACTTCTTTGGAAAATTAAGCAAATGTAAAATATTTAAATGTTTAAAATACAAAACATTAAAAATATTCAGTATTCAAAATAAGTCATTAGTTTTGAGGCAAAAATCCAAATATTTAAATTCATCCCACCAAAGATCTGGGCTGGCCCCCTGCTCTAGGCTCACCAGGGGAAACAGCCAGCCCATTAGAGGTGTGGGTCCAAACGAGGGTGGTCTCATCATCCTCATTTCTCTAAGATCCAACTTCAGAATATGGTGCTATTCTCAGCTCTATGTTTAAAGAAAAGATAAATCCAAGTTGGAGACTTTGATGAATTCTTGCTCATTTTCATCGGCTAGTAGAGAGGTGAAGGAAGCACAGCTCTCTCTCTCTCGGACACACGTTGATTTGCTTCCCCAATGTGTGGCTTAGTGATTTGAGATTTTTCAGTAAGCATATTGGACCACTATTTGTACTGATATAGGAGCTGAGGTTTATCCTGGGATTTATTCTGATGGGTGATAATCCCTCACCTTTGTGTGGAGCCTAACAGACAGCAGCCCTGAGGGTCAGGAAGGAGCAGGTGCTGGCTCGGTGCCAAGAACAGAAGTGCTGGGATAACTGCCACCATTCTGATCTGTCCCTGCGAGATTCAGGGGATGTGGTGGGCTTAGTGCATCGAACCTCCAGCATGACCAAGATGGAGAAATACTGCCTATGTGATAACTGGAGGGGTAAGGGATGGACTTAAACAGTGATGCGAAAACACCATGATTAACGGGTCCATTTTAACCAAGATTGACCCTTTTCCTCTTTTGCTTGTTTATCCACATTTTGTGTTAAGTTGAAAACATCCTTAACGAATATCCACATGAGACTAATAGGAGGACGTGGCGGAGACACTGCAGAGCAGAAGTAGGCTTCAGAGAGATCTCAGTAGATTATCCATTCTCTGCGTGAGGGAGTAGCTTGTGGCAGACAGCCCTCCTGCCAAGAAGGACTGAAGTTTAAAGTGTACTTGGAGTTTTAAGAGCTGCTGAGGAAAAGCCCTTGTGACAAATCCCAGAGGAGGTGAACCACAGGCCGGGTGAGCCAGAATGCTGCTGCCCTCCTTCCCTCAAGGTGTCTGCCAGTTTGGACAGGGGCTTGGGCAAGGGTCCAGGGGAAGGGGCAGTGCAGCCTGGAGAGCAGGCAAACCAGCAGAGCCCCAGTGGTCTCACAGGTCTGGGGGGGAAAGTGGAGGGCCCAGGGTCGGCCAGCTCTGTAAGAAAGGAGGGTCAGAGACCAGAGCAAAGCTCTGCTTGTCCCCCCTCAAAACCTTGGCCAAGACCTGAACTGTGGGATGGGAGGAGGGCAACCAGGCAGACCTCTTCCACATGGCAGGGCGGCCTTTGTGGCGTCCTGAGGGACCAAGCAGGCAGGGCTAACCTGACCCTCCAGTGCAGCACGCAGGCCACGCGCTCAGGTGCAGGTGGACAACTGCCGGCCAGACGTGCAGCCACCCTGTGGTCAGTTCAGTCGCCTGCCCCTTCTCTGTCTGCCGAGCAGAGGCAAGGGGGGACCCTCTCTGGAGGAAAATGTCGTTCGCCAAGACCCTGCAATTTTCATGGTCATTCAAAGGAGTGTGTCAGACACAGCAAGAGACCGGACCATACGACCGAAACCATGAGGAAAAGAGCAGCAGAAAGAGGCCACGGGGTGGAGACGCTGATGTTACCAGACAAGGGACTTAAAATAGCTATGATCTAGATGTCCAAGAAGTAGGGAGAAGATGGAGAAAAAACGTGAAAAGCGGAGACTTTCACCAGATAATTTGAATCTATTAGGATAATCAAACGGAAATTCTAGACCTGAGAAATATAATAACAAATTAAGGACTCAAAGACGAGTTCAGACAGCAGATTAGATTCAGCATAGAAGAGAATTAGTAACTGCAAGGCAGGCTGAAGGAAGTATCCAGAGTGAAGGAGGGAGAGGAAAGGATGGAAAACACAGAAGGAGCATAACAGCCACATGGGCCCGAAGGAGCCTCACCCATGGGACTGGGGCACAAGGGACGTGTAAGAGGTGGCAGCTGGGAGTTTTTCAAAGTTGACAAAGACCATGAAGTCACAGATTCTAGGCATCCTGTGAACACCAACTAGGATAGTGCAGAAATGGCCTCAGCATGATGTAGGCCTGCCGCCGGCCAGCAGTGGGGACAGTGCTGTGCTCATGGGGCAGCCTCCTTGGCTTCCTTGAAGCATCCCAACTGCCCAGCAGCTTAATGCTGTTTGTAGATGCCTGACACCATCGGAGGGCTTGGTTTCATGTGTTTCCCCTGCCGCGTGCGTGGATTCCGGTACATGGAACACTCAGAGCTGCTTTACGAGATCGGTGCCCGTAACACACCACCTTTCCACTGTGGTTCAACAGTTGTATTTTGTGGTTTGCTTCTCAAAGTTCTGTTCTGATTGTCTCTCAAACACATCGTTCTAAATAGAAATATACGTTTGAGGCTTTCTTTAGGAGGTGAGAGCTTATCTTCAGTTTGTAAGAGTAAAAATGCATTTCTAAGTGACCCTGTCTTCGTTTAGGTGTCTCCAAGGATTCAGACTCGGCTGTCTTCATGGAGACCAGTGGAGAGCTATTTAAATATCTTGAAACTCACAGCATGCCCTCCTCAGATGTGTTCATTCTGGATCACATGAAAACGCTGTTACTTTTGCAAGATACTGAAAGATTGAAGAGTGCCCTGGAAGTGTTCCCAGAACATTGCAGGATGCCACCCGGTATGTACTGTGCACTTTATTCATTGTGCTGCTTTAGACACTTGTCTAGGATTTGCCTCTGAAAAACTTACTCTCTAGCAAAGCAGTCCTGAATCAGAAAATATAAGGATGCACATATGGCTTGAGGAATAGATTCCCACAGAGGAATATGCTTCTTGCATCTCTCTTGCTATAAAAATATCTCTCATGATATATGCAGATATGCGTGTACAATCTAATTCTCCAGACTTGTGAGCTCCACTCTTAGGACCAAATCCTTATTAGTTTAAATGGAAGTGAAAGAGTTCATTTCTTTTTCCCTTTTCCTTTTCCTCTGCTAGATTTGGAGAAGGTACATTTTTTCTGTCCTCCAAATGCCTTGGTCTGCCTTCCTGGACCCTACAGTAAAAAGGGAGTTGAACTATAAGATGATTTCTCTTTTGTTACTTCCTCAACCTTTGTTGGGTGCCCATTTCATGCAGACTGTAGAGTGCTGGGCCGACTGTGCTTGTGTCTTCACAATGCCATGGGTGGGGCTTCACACTGGCAGCTTGAAGTCCCACCGGGCCACGGTGGGAATACTCCGGCCGCAGAAATCTGTAAACACTGAGTATCAGACGATCAGGACTTTTTGGAGAGCACCTGCACAGCATGGAGCAGAACTCCGTGCCAGACCCAAGACAGGCACTGGACAAACTTTTAGTTGAGTGAATGGAAGTGATTCTGCAGATTACCTTGGGGCAGTAATCTCAAAATGAGTACAGTGCATGGTTTTTCTCCTTGGAAACCTCATAGTATAGCTAAAGAGTCAAGACTGACATGTTTAAAAAGCCACATATCACATTTCGTCACATGAAATAACAGTAAAGCCAGCCGTAAAGCAATACGGCACCAGTATAATTAGCAAGTGGCTGGCGGGAGTTGACGAGACCCCTGCGCGTTGGGGTCGCCAGGAGGACCTGCCTCCCCCGTACGTTCAGTAGTGATCTGTTAGGGGGCCTCATCTGCCCTGCCTGTGCGGCCCTGGTCCCGCCGCGGGTCTTCAGGGGAGAGCGCCCTGCCCTTCGGGGCTTACGTTCTAGTGGGGGATGGAGGAAGCCAGACCGAGAAGTCAGTGAGGTGTGCTTCGTACAGCTGAGCCCACGGAGAAGACATGGGGGGGGGCGGGGTCTTGTGGGGAGGGGAGCGAGGGGTCAGAAGTGGGTGGGAGAGGAGCCGGGGACCGGGTCACGTCGGGCCCTGGAGGTTGTGCTGAGTTTGTTGGCCTTTATCCTGGGCGACGTGGGGCCGCTGGAAGGCCAGCCTGTTGGGTCTGACTGCACTTAGCAAGATCTCTCCAGCCATCACGTTCGGACTAGAGAAGGGGTCGGGGACAGCGGGGGCTTCGGTCATACTCCCGGGCGCGGTCAGATTTGTGTCGGCTGTGAAGGTGGACTCAGTAGGGTTTGCCGACTGACTGGACGTGGGCGTCTGTGACCCAGAGCCCTGCACGAAGCCTGCAGCGCATCATGAGGCAGGAGAGGCAGCCACAGGAGCAGGTGGGGTGTTGAGCTGGGCCGACTGGAGGTTCCTGTCGGACGTCCAGGTGTGGGGACTTAGGCCTGGGAGAGCCACTGCCAGTCACCCCCACAGAGCAGCCTGGGGTCCGGGGGGACAGAGGCTTTGTCAGAGCGGGACCAGAGATGGGGTGAAGGTGGCGCCTTCGGGGGGGTTGCCGCGAGGAGTAGGACCAGAGGTGGTATGGGAGGAGTGAGAGCCGGTGGGCTGCCAGTGGGAGCAGCTCTGGGAAGGGAGACCCTCAGGCAGGGGAGCAAGTGCTGGCAGAGCCCTGCTCCTGCCGGGGGCGCCGCAGGGCCACTCGGGACCCCCAGCCCCGTGATCCAGTGTTTGCTCCTTTCCTTACTGCTGGTTGTTGGGCCTGCTGTATTCAGTATTTAAAAATGTACATTTCCGGGCTTCCCTGGTGGCGCAGTGGTTGAGAGTCCGCCTGCCGATGCAGGGGACACGGGTTCGTGCCCCAGTCCGGGAAGATCCCACATGCCGCGGAGCAGCTGGGCCTGTGAGCCATGGCTGCTGAGCCTGCGCGTCCCGAGCCTGTGCTACACAATGGGAGAGGCCACAACAGTGAGAGGCCCGCGTACCGCAAAAAAATAATAATAATTTACATTTCTGTAAGAAATGTAAAAAGATCTACATTTCCATAATTTACATTTTCAGATTGCAAAAAGCCAATTTTATTAAGTTAAACTAATATGAAGTTTTTATGAGAGATGAAAATATATCATTTACAATTCAGTGGAGTTCCTCACACTGAAGACGTTCTTCACGCGTGGCTCTGAGATGCATCAGGAGAGCTTGGAACAGGGATTGGGGATTGAGTGGAAACGCTTCTCTTGCTTCTTACGTTGAAACCATTGGACAGGTTTTGCCTACAAGCACCTTAAGTAGTTGGTGGAACTAAAATTTATGCATGAAGCACTTTTCTGTGAAAATGGATTCCTTTTTAGTGCATGTAGGATGTGCAGTCAAAGTTTTTCTATGTTGAGCTACTTGGTAAAATGAAATCTTACAAATGGTGAAGCTTTATTTTCAAATATTGGTTCTGTCTAATTCAGATTTAGCATTCTGAAATTGTTTTCTTTTTCATAAAACTAGCTTATGAAGTTTAATTAGTAGCTGTATCTCTCCTGTCTATAGAGTAAGCCTGGAAATAGTAGCATTTAACAGCAGACACAGGGGGCTTTCTCTCTCTGCTGCCTCAACGATTGTTTTTCCTAGTTCACGGGTGTTTCATTGACTGGGGTGCAGCAGCCGTGTCCCGAGGCCGGTGCACGTGTTTTTACAGTTGGTCTCACATATTGCGTTCCGTCATCTGCATGTACATGCGCGTCACCATCTGTGGGGTTTTTATCATGCTCCGCGCACCATGAAGATGCTGCAGGCATCCTCGCCCTGGACCCTCTTGAGTCCTCTGTGCACACATTAGCCACCACCATCCTCGGGAGCCCGAGGCTGGGGGGCAGGGTAGCTGGCCCGGGCAGGACGGGGGACGAGTTTGGAGGCACCTCAGCCACACTTCTGCATGGAGCGTGAGATGGGACCCCTCCCCGCAGTCCCAGCCTCTGCTCGAAAGTGCGTCTCGGGGCCTCAGCAGCAGTCGGCTGCCCCTCAGGCACCAGGATCTGAGCCAGACAGGGTGTGTGTGCTCTCAGGGTTGGAGCCTCCGGACCTGCGTCCCCCTCAGTGAGCATCTTTACGAGGAGTGAGGCCCAAAATGAGGGGCTGTGACCTCAGCTCAGGCCCTTTGCTGGGCTGTTCCTGGGACAGTTTCCTGAAACCTGAGTGCTGTCCCTTCCAGCTCATCTCACTTAGAATCCTGCTTCTAACGTCCTGCTGCTTTGTCCACCTTTGAAGTAAACTTCTATTTCTGTTTCATTTCAGTTTGTATGTGGTTTTCTTTGAGCTCAGATGTTAAGCATGTAATATTGCGTGTGGTGTTATGGAGTTCAGCTCTAACTAACAGAACTTTTGTATCCAAGTGAAATACAAATATTCCAAACTCACCCATACTTTTATGGGATTTGCAAGCGTGCTGACAATCAACATCATTTCAACACCCGAGTTGTGTCTTATTAGATTATTTCAGGGTTTACTTTGGGCCTAAGGACTACTATCTACAAAATAATAATTTATAATTTTTCTTTTTGTTTGAATTTTTTGTTTTATTTTTTGTTCTGTTTTCTTTTTGCTTTCCAGACTATGCCCGAGTAATCTCAGCTTTCTTTAATTACTGGATCACACATATCCTTCCTGAGAAAAACAATGAATAAAATCAGTACATCTATTTAAGAAGAGCTAATATTTGACAAGAAAATAGGAAAGACAGATATGAAATGGGCTGAGACTTAATTTCTATACACAGAGAAGATGAAATTCTCTAAGTTTTCTTTGTAACCCAAACCCTGGGAACTTTGAGGACATTTCAATTCATCTGTTTGTACATAATAGGTAGATGTAATCTGAGACTTTAAGTGAGAAATTGGGATAAAATTGAAAATTTCTTTGAAATTGTGTGTGTCTTAAATTAAAAAATGGACATTCTGTTAAATTGAATAAACTGTATAGTTTGAAGCTGTATATATATTTTTATAAAGTTTTAAATCACTTTGTGTCTGAAAGTTTGTTTTAAGAATGTCGTATGGATATTAAAACGTTCATGGTTAAGTAGTTTGATTCTAGTTGAATTTATTGATTGTTTTCTTCTTTTTTTCCTCTTTACTTTGAGAAGAATATCAAGAACATGTTTTTCCTGTTTGATCTTCCTTTTGTCACAGAAGCCGTCACCAGTTTTCAGTGAGACTTGAGTTTTAAAAACACCAGTCAATCAATCGATGCAGCGTCTTAGGATTGGCACTGTCTCTATACATGAAAATATACTTTTTTATTGTGGCAAAATATACATAACAAAGTATGCCATTTTAGCCATTTTGAAGTGTACAGTTAAGTGGCATTAAGTACATTCACAGTGTTGTGAGGTCATCACCACTGTCCTTCCTTTTTTAGGCTGAACAATGTTCCACCTTCTGTCCGTGGACACTGGGGTTGTTTCCCCCATTTCCTGTTATGAATAATGCTACTGTGAACATCATGTACAAAATTCTGCATGCACATTTGTTTTCATTTATCTTGGGAGTGGAATAGCTGGATCAGATGGCGACTCTACATTAACCTTTTGAGGAGCTGCCAGGATGTGGTCCACAGCAGCTGCACCATCTTCATCCCCACCAGCCAAACATGAGTGCCAAGTTCTCCACGTCCTCACCAACACTTGTTATTTTCCATTTTCCTGGTAGTAGCCGTCCTCATGGTTGTGCAGAGGCATCGTGTGGTGGTTTCAGTTTACATTCTATGTACTCATTGGCTCTTCTCCTCCTTGGAGAAATTCCTGTGGAAGTTATTGCCCATTTGTGAATTAGATTATTAGCTTTTTGTCATTGAATTATGAGTTCTTCATGCTGGGTATTAACCCCTTATCAGATCTATGATTTGAAAATATTTTCTCTCATTCTGTAGCTTGTCTTTTTACTCTCTTGTTAGTATATAGATAGATAGATTCTTTTTCATATTCATTATGATTTATTACAGGATATTGAATATAGCTGCCTGTGATATACAGTAGGACCTTGTTTCTCCATCCTATATGTGCTAGTTTGCATCTGCTGATCCCAAACTCCCAGTCCATCCCCCTCCCCATTAGCAACCACAAATCTGTTCTCTGTCTGTGAGTCTGTTTTTGTTTTGTAAATAAGTACGTTTGTGTGATATTTTAGATTCCACATATATGATATCATATGGTATTTGTCTTTCTCTTTTTGACTTGTTTCACGTAGTATGATAATCTCTAGGTCCATCCATGTTGCTGCAAATGGCATTATTTCATTCTTTTTCATGGCTGAGTAGTATTCCATTATATATATATATATATATATATATATATATATACACACACACACACACACACACCCCATATTTTCTTTATCCATTCATCTTTCAATGGACATTTAGGTTGCTTCCATGTCTTGGCTATTGTAAATAGTGCTGCTGTGAACATTAGGGTGCATGTATCTTTTTGAATCAGAGTTTTGTCTGGATATATGCCCAGGAATCAGATTGCTGGATCATATGGCAATTTGATATGGCAACTCTATTTTTAGTTTTTTGAGGAACCTCCATACTGTTTTCCATAGTGGCTGCACCAGCTCACGTTCCCACCAACAGTGTAGGAGGGTTCCCTTTTTTCCACACCCTCTCCAGCATTTATTATTTGTAGACTTCTTAATCAGATTAGGGCCATTCTGAGTGGTGTGAGGTGTTACCTCATTGTAGTCTTTTTTTTTTTTTTAATTTATTTTTGGCTGTGTTGGGTCTTCATTGCTGTGTGCGGGCTTTCTCTAGTTGCGGTGAGCGGGAGCTACTCTTCATTGCGGTGCACGTGCTTCTCATTGCGGTGGCTTCTCTTGTTGCAGAGCACAGGCTCTAGGCACCCGGGCTTCAGGAGTTGTAGCACGTGGGCTCAGTAGTTGAGGCTGGCGGGCTCTAGAGTGCAGGCTCAAGTTGTGGTGCACAGGCTTAGTTGCTCCATGGCACGTGGGATCTTCCTGGACTGGGGCTCGAACCCATGTCCCCTGCATTGGCAGGCGGATTCTTAACTGCTGCGCCACCAGGGAAGCCCCTCGTTGTAGTTTTGATTTGCATTGCTCTAATAATTAGCAATGTTGAGCATCTTTTCATGTGCCTGTTGGCCATTTGTATGTCTTCTTTGTTGAAATGTCAGTTTAGGTCTTCTGCCCATTTATTGATTGGGTTGGTTTTTTTGATATTGATTTGTATAAGCTGTTTGTATATGTTGGAAATTAAGCCATTGTCGTTCACATCATTTTCAAATATCTTCTCCCAGTCCATAGGCTGTCTTTTCATTTTGTTGATGGTTTCCTTTGCAGTGCAAAAGCTTATAAGTTTGATTAGGTCCCATTTGTTTATTTTTGCTTTTATTTCTATTGCCTTGGGAGACTGATTGATATGACTTCTGTCAAAGAATGTTTTGCCTATGGAGTTTTATGTTGTCATGTCTTATATTTAAGTCTTAAAGCCATTTTGAGTGGACCTGTCCTGATCCCCATCCTGGTTGGTGGCCCATCCTAGCTGGTGGCCCATCCTGGTGTCCAGGCCTGGCTGGCAGCTCCACGTACCAACCTTTATTAAGCTCAGGGAGCTGTATGGTGTATGGTATATGGGTGTGTTCTAACTTGATTGATATATATAAGGCTGTCCAGCTTTCCCAACACCACTTGCTGAAGAGACTGTCTGTTCTCCATTGTATATTCTTGCCTCCTTTGCTGAAGATTAATTGACTGGAGGTGTGTGGGTTTATTTCTGGGCTCTCTATTCTGTTCCATTGATCCATATGTCTGTTTTTGTGCCAGTACCTTGCTGTTTTGATTACTGCAGCTTTGTAGTATTGTCTGAAGTCTGGGAGGGTTATGCCTCCTTCTTTGTTCTTTTTCCTCAGGATTGCTTTGGCAATTCTGAGTCTTTTATGGTTCCATATAAATTTTAGGATTATCTGTTCTAGTTCTGTGAAAAACATCATGGGTAATTTGATAAGGATTGCATTAAATCTGTAGATTGCTTTGGCTAGTATGGCCATTTTAGCCATATTAATTCTTTCAATCTAAGAACATGGGATATCTTTCCATTTCTTTGAATCATCTTCAGTTTCCTTTATTAATGTTTTATAGTTCTCAGCATATAAGTCTTTCACCTCCTTAGTCAGGTTTATTCTTAAGTATTTTTTTTTGGATGCAATTTTAAAAGGGATTTTTTTAAAATTTCTATTTCATTGCCTTTCTATTTAATTGTTATTATAAAGAAATGCAACCAATTTCTGTATGTTAATCTTGCATCCTGCTATTTTGCTTAATTTGTTTCTCAGTTCTAGTAGTTTCTGTGTGGAGTCTTTAGGGTTTTCTATATGTAGTGTCCTGTCATCGGCATATAATGACAATTTTACCTCTTCCCTTCCAATTTGTATACTTTTTCTTTTTCTTATCTGATTGCTGTGGTGAGGACTTCCAATACTATGTTGAATAGAAGTGGTGAGAGTGGGCATCCTTATCTTGTTCCAGATTTTAGTGGGAGGGCTTTCAGCTTTTCTCCATTGAGTGTTATGTTGGCTGTGGGATTGTCATAAATAGCTTTTATTACATTGAGATATGTACCCATAAATGGAATTGTTTTTATTTCCTTTTCAGATTGTTCATTGCTAGTGTATAGAAATGCGGCTGATTTTTTGTATTTATTTTGTATCCTGCTAGTTTTCTGAATTCATATATTAGCTCAAACAGTTGTGTGTACATGTGTGTGTATAATCTTTAGAGTTTTCTACATATAAGATATCATCTGTGAAGGAGATCATTTTATTTCTTTCCTTCCACTGTGGATGCCCCATTCTCCGGACCTCCTCTTCCCCATCACCGTCTGTGTCCTTAAGAGGTGTCTGCTCCACTAAGTAGAACCTTCTGGAAGCAGATGAAACAGCAAGGATGCCCTACTGGTTCTGGAGATCTGTCAACTTGAGACTAGTTGCTGTGAAGTTCCCTGAGCTTAATAAAGGTTGGTAAGTGGAGCTGCCAGCCAGGCCTGGACACCAGGATGGGCCACCAGCTAGGATGGGCATCAGGACAGGTCCACTAACCAGGGCAGGTCCACTGACCAGAACAGGGGCCACCAACTAGGATGGGTCATCAACCACAATGAGCCCACAACTGGGACAAGCCACCAACCAGGATGGGTCACCAACCAGGATGGGCCACCAACTGGAATGGGCCACCAACTGGGATGGGTCATCAGCCACAGTAGGCCCACAACTGGAACACGCCACCAACCAGGATGGGTCACCAACCAGGATGGGCCACCAACCAGGATGGGTCACCAACTGGGATGGGCCCACCGTACCCCAGGGGCTGCCTCCTTGGGAATGGATGATGGTCCACTGTCTCCATGGAGCTGGCAACAAGACACGGCCACAGCCTGAAGTAGGACTGTGGGCAGCTTCCAGTCCATGCCTAAGATGGCCTTCGTCTCATTTCCCCCTCAGTGGAGATATGATCTGCTGCCACAACTGCTATTCCCTCCTCCCCTGAGACGTAACATCAGTGAGGTCAGAGGCCCAGGAATTGTGTCACTTTCACCGCAGGGCTGAGGGGTCACTCTAGGCAGGTAACATCAACCTGCTGCTTCCTTTCCAGAACCTCTGACTGCCTCGGGCGGGACACCTGCCTTTCTGATTCGCCAGGTTGTAATCCTTCCATTAAGGTGCGTCTTAATTAATGACACGTGTTTGCCGGTATGAAAATAAATATTGACAGATTCATAATTTCCCATTAATTCTCAATATCCAATTTGTGTCTTTCAGTTATGCACAATTTACATCTTTTCCATGCCCAGCAAATGAATACACTATTGTTGGATTCTGGGGAAAACTTGTGATTTGCAGACAAGACTTAACCCTTTACTTGATTCTTTCTGGTCTCAGCACAGAATCCCTGTGAACTCTCCTCCTGTCAGCTCATTGGGTTTTACTTTGTCCGTTTCTCTGACCACACCCTAAAAGTACTGAGGAACAAGAGTGTAATTGAGCAGGTGGGATGGTCAGGGTTAATCAGTTTTGCGTATCATTCTAATTTCAAAGAGAAAAATGCCTCTTCTAGAAAAAAAATAAATCTTGTCTCTGTGTCAGTATAAATACGATAATCTGTTTCTCCCAGTGTGACTGAAGTTAGATGATAATTAGATCAACTTATCTTTTACAATAGTGCAAAATATCATTCAGTCTGAGTCATTTGTTTTCTGTAAACCATACCAATTAAGGCAGAAAGGAAGCTCTCGAGAATGTGAGGAATGCTCATCACAGTGAGATGGGGGGCGGGGGAAGCCCAGCGCTTTTCTGCATCCTGAGATCTCAGCAATTAGGAGAGGTGGTAGCAGTGTCTCCCTGCTGTTCCCCAGGCCCTGATGCTCAGTGTTTTCAGAAAAAACTGTCGTAGGTTCGCTCACACTCACTTGGCCGGTTCTGGATTTTCCTCTCCATGCAGCACTCGCTGTGCCCAGTTTCTCTAGGGAGCATGTGTTCTCATTCAGAGAATCTGGTGAAACATTGGGTCCCCTCCAAAATAAGAAGCACGCACAGAGCTGCCCCACCACACACACAGACACTGCAACTAAAGGGGTTGCAGACTCCCTGAAACCCACGCAGCGGTGGATTGATGGTCTACTTCTGCATGACAGATTACCACGAATTTAGTGGCTAAAACAATGTCCTTTATTGCCCCCCAGTGACCATGAGTCAGGCCCAGGCTTGGCCTGCTGTGTCCTGGGTTTGGGGCCTCATGGGCTGTGGGCAGAATTCTATTCCTGTGGTTGTGGGACTGAGGTCCTAGTTTTCTTGCCGGCTGCCAGCTGGGGCTACTTTCACCTCCCTGAGGCCCCCCAAGTCCCAATTCCCCCCACCCTCTTCCCACCTGGCAGTGACTCCTCTGAGGCCAGCAGGAGACCTGGGAAGGACCAGGTTCTGAAGGGCTTCCCCTGGTGGAGTCAGGCCGCCAGGTTGGCCTCCCTTTTGCTTCATTTAAAACCAACTGATTACAGGCCTTCAAGTCCTTTGTCCTTGCATGTGGCACTTGGCACTGACCCTTCTGGTACCTCCCTGGCCCATAGCACCTGGCACAGATCTTGCACTGGTCACTCAACAGACATTTCTTGAGGCAACCACTCAAGTTTTCCTTCCAGAGGACCTGCCGTCGGAATGTGGTTAGCTGCTGCCAGCCCTTCAGACCCACATCCTGCATAGACCAGATGTCTTCATTTACCGGGGTAGACTAGATGTCCTCATTCACCAGGGTAGACCAGATGGCCTCGGTTACCAGATGACCTTTATTACCAGGGTAGATCAGATGACCTTGCTTACCAGGGTAGACCAGATGGCCTTGGTTACCATCACTGTATAGGCCCCATAGATGTTCAAATGGGGTCATGCAACCCCTTTCATTTTGCAAAAGAGAAGCTAATGACCAGAGAATTTAGGAGGCTTGCTCAATGTCACATAGCACTCATAAAGGTAGAAAGTAGAAAGTAAGATGAGTAAGGTGAAGGTGAGAATGTATAGGTGATATGTTTTCAGAATTCAGGTGGAGAGAAATTACCTTCATGGAGGAATCAAGGGAGAAAGATGGCTTCATAAAAGGTAATACCTGAGCTCCTCCCTAAAAGACAGATAGGATGAGGATGTGTGGAAATACAGGAGGAAGGCAGAGGGGCTGGGAGGTGACAGAACAGGTGGAAGAAGGGGGTGCTTCCCCTGTCTTGTGACTGTTTTCTATCTGTACCAACACAGAGAGATTTCAATCAGCAGCTATGCTGTTGACTCATAAAAGTGTCACACTTGTGCTGGAAATTATCCCCAAGAATGTCTCCTCTTCAGATTTAATCACCACCACCCATGCTGGAAATGTGCCTGTCCTAAAATAATAAATGTTTTCTTAAGGGCTTAGAACATTCCAACATGAACGTAGACAGCAACTGATGGCAACTGCCAGCAATCAGCCATGCAAGGCAGTTACCCCAGAACAAACATCAAGTAAATACGTCTGCAGAAGTCACAAGGGCAGCCTCATCTCTTCATCCTCACAAACTCCACAGTATAATCCATTTTCTTACCTCAGTGATGTTCTCATTGCAAGTTTAGGTGCTCATCCAGTTTTTAATTATATTCATAATGGAGAATGAAGAAGAAAAAGAGAACTGACACTTCTTGAGCACCTACTGTGTGCCAGGCGTGATGAATTCCTTACATACGGTATCTTTCTATTCTCGAAATCCATTAAAGTTTTAACAGTTATTAGCATCCCCACTCTGTGGATGAAGAAATGTTTGCTTGACCTTAAGGTCACTATTGACCACGAGTAATGAAACATTAGAATTTCCATCGCTAAAGCTAACTTGTGATCACCCTTTCTCATAAACGTACATATCAAACTCGGCCTCACTACTTAGCCAATTGTTTCCTTTTCCCTGCATCTGAGAATAGCCAGTGTCCATGACGGACATAGAGGCCCATAGTGTCTCCTGCCTGGCAATGATGTTATGAGGCCCAGAGCAGAGTAGGCACACAGCACGTGTGATCTGATCGTGCCTGCGTGCATATGATATCCTGGTCTTAGACAGTTGTCACTTTCTTTAGTGGCTTGGGAGTGTCCTGAAATGGCCTTTTGGACCCTGGCACCGTCCTTGTACCTGACTATCCCCCTAAATATGGCCCCATTAGTTGATGCACTTATCATCTGTGATTCAGAAACATCCCAGGGCTGTGTTGGGTGCTGGGCTACACGGATGAACAGGAGCCAGTGTCCCATTTGTGCCCTGGGGCCAGCCAGCTGCTGTGCATTGTTGCCGCATGGGTGAGTCATGACCAAAACCCCAGCAGATCAACAGGAGTGAGCGGGGTCTTCCACAGGTCTGAGTGGACGCTGACAGTACAGCGCCTGAGGGAGCGTCAGAGATAGTCCCTGGCAAGGCTGGCTTTGCTGCACTTGGCGCCAGGCTCGGACCTGAAAGGTTAATCCCACCCCAGTGCTCCAGAGGAAAACCGGTGGAGGCCGTGCAGTGGATTGATTTTAAGGACTTTGTTTCAAGAACACTCCCAGCAGGAAAGGGCAAAGCCAGGTGAAGCGATGTAGCCAGAACCGAAGACGAGCCGCCAGAGAGCCAAGGTGACCACGACTCCAGCCAGCAGGACGGGGACAAGTGTCCCGGAGCAGCCAAGGGTCAAGGCTGACGGCACCAGGGGAGTCCTGGGTCCGAGCAGGCTCAGGCGGCCCAGCCCCTACGGCACCTGCGCACAAGGCAGCCCCCCAGGCTGGCACCTTGGAGGCTCAAAGAACTCCCTGTTTATTGCTTTTAAGAAATGCTATTTTTATACTGTTAAAAATTAAAGCAATGCAAAAAAGTACAACTAAGGAAGTAAAATATTACTCCCTAAGTCCCACCACACAAAAACAAAGATGGTTAATTTTGCTGAACATGACAGGCCTGGAAGGATGATAGCCATGCCAATGGTTGGGAAGAATTTTATAATAAAAGACTCAAACGAAGATGAGTCTGTTAAAACTGATAGACATTTCAGCTCATTTTACTTGAATTTATTAAGTAAAAGGTTATGTGTTCGAGGGAAAGAAACTGAAACCGTATTAAAGGAGGTGCTGAACTTTGTAAAAATATTTCTCCTCCCAAAGAATATTAGTTCCTAATGGATCCTTGCAGTAGCTCTTCCTGGGGGACTGAACCCCGCAAGGGAAGCCTTGTAACCTGGGGGGACTCTCTGGACATCAGAGAAATCAGGTGGCCAGTCGGCGTTTAGGAGAGGGGGAGGAGACCAACCACCATGCAGGACGGCCCTCGTGCAGTTTCCTCAGATGCCACCTGACCTGCAGGTGTTCCAGCGACAGGTATGCAGGTGAGAAAGCTGTTTACAGCGATCTGAGCTCAGCACCACCTCCGTTTTCATGTATAAACACAAGGCGGTTTTCACACAACTGCACTATTTCCTGCATATTTCAGGAGTGCCATGGTCTGTCGTACACATGGGGGAGGTAGCACCTCATTTTGTGCCAAGAACTGTTCACCTTTTCTGAAAATCAATCCCCATGGCAACGTCAGTCGTGTTGCTGAGTCACCATCAGGTGGTGAGGGGGAAATACCGGGAGACCACGACCAAAGATGGGAAAAGGATTGTGCGCCAACGCTGCAGACAGACAGACTGCCCACCGCACGGTAGTGGCCGAGCCCTGTGTGGGGTGAACTGCCCCTTGCCCGCCTGCGGGATCTCTCACCCCGGCACATCCATCGGGGCTGCTTCGGGGATCCCTCATCTTACGGGTGCTGAAGAGGGGTGTCTGTGCTGCCTTTTAGGGGAAAGTCTGTTTTTCGGCAGAAAATGTGCTGGTGCAGGTGGGCAGTGTGTGGATCGTCAGTGCCACGTGGGCTGACAAGGGTTATACGGAGCCTGAAGACCTGGGCCAAGTCCAGAGCTGAAGACGGAGCCCAGGTCACCTTGTCACACCTGCGTTTCCAGCACTGAGGCCACGGATGAAATGCTGTGCGAAGCCCTCTTAAAACTCCTGGAAAAGAAAAGTCTGCATGTATGATTCCCCTTCCTGGTCATCTGTCCCCTGAAGACTCTGAGTGTGAACCCGAGGACTCCACGGAATAGATACCCCATTGCAGCTGTTGTTACGTGAAGGGTGATTTAATAGTATTGATTTGGCTGAAGTGGGCCTTGGCAAACTGACAATAGGAAAAGGACAGTTTCCTGCCCGCTCTGCTCATGAGTAGAACTTGGCCCACATTTAATCATTCGGAGCGAGCGGGGTGATGGCGGGTGAGGAAGAGGAAAAAGTGCAGCCTGGCTGCAGGGCCCAGGGATGGCAGGCCAGCCATCAGGATGCCTCACGAAGAAGCCGGCGTCTCCTGCGGGCCACCAGGTGCCAGACAGACGTTGATCCCCTCCATTCCGGAGGCTGAAGTCCTAGGCCACAAGCCTGGCCGGTCCCGTGGGGCCTCTTACTGGCCTGGAGACAAACCTTCTGTGTCTTCACATGGCCTTTCCTCTGTGGGGAGAGGGGACCCCAGCACCCCCATCAGAGCAGGATCCACCCTGTGACCTCATCTGACCTTAATCTCCCCCCAAAGTCACCCAAGGGTTAGGGCTCTCGCAGGTGCGTCCATATGGGCGGTGGGAGAACAGAGAAGAAAGAGGCAAACAGAGCACTGAGGCCCAGGAGGTGAGGAGGGGGGCTGGGGAAGAGAGGTCTGGTCCATGGTGCCCGGTGCTCAGAGAGGCTGGAAGGGGCTCTGGCTGCCCCACAGCAGAGGGGATGATGGAGCCTCTCCTCAGGGCTGGCCCACCACGCTTTCCGGGCCCATGAGTGACACCATGGAACCCCGAGAAGTCAGGGCAAGCCAGTCTCATTCTTTCCTGCCAGGCGAGGCCTGCACCCCTGGGGCTGAGAAAGCACAGCCCCTGGAGATGTGGTGAGGGCCCTCCCTCCATCTGCGATGCATGGCGATGCAGGTTGAGCCGTTGTGTTGTTTAAGCCAAGGGCAAATGCTGGTCCACCTTAAGCACAGGGTCTTGGGTCCACAATTATGGGGTCAGGGCCGGGGTGGGGGCGAGTCTCCGCCACCGAATCCAGATGTGGAGCTCCCTACAGAGTCGGGGGAACTGTGGGCAGAGACTGAAAGAAGACACCCTCTCAAATAAGGGATAATTGTGCTCTTGGGAAGAAAGAGGAAGGACCAGCAGGCAGAATTCCCTCCATTTCATCCAGTCCTGAGCAGCTGTGATGTCACAGCAGTAGCAGGAAGAGACAGAGCCAGGGATGTGGACAGCGCCGTGTTGCAGGGGAACCTACAGCAGGGTGCATGGGGCTCACGGGGCGCACCTGACATTCGGTCCTGGTTCAGACATTCTGGTGTCAGGACGGATGGAGACCCCCAGGCGGGGAGGAGCTGGGCGCTCGCAGGCCACCCAGCTGGGGGAGGGCGCAGATGCTCTGAAAAGGCTTGTTGTCCTTGTTCTCGAATGTTTGATTCTTTTTAGCCCAGCTGAGCAGCTTTTTGGTGGAGGGGCACACTAGCGTCATCAATGCAGATGAGAAGGAAAACAATGAAAAACACAATCGTGACAAGTTTTCGGTTGGCTGGCCCGGGGAGGGGAAATACGCAGAACCAAAAGTTTGCTTGGGGACTTCCCTGGCGGTCCAGTGGTTGAGAATCCGCCTTCCAATGCAGGGGACGCGGGTTCAATCCCTGGTCTGGGAACCAAGATCCCACATGCCACGGGACAACTAAGCCCACGCGTGGCAACTACTGAGCCCGTGCACTCTAGAGCCCGCACGCCACAACTAGAGAGAAGCCCGCGTGCTGCAACAAGATCCCATGTGCTGCAACTAAGACCCAACACAGCTGAATAAATAAATAAATGTTGTTTTTTAATTATTAAAAAAAAAGTTTGCTTGAACTGTTCTCACAAATCAGACTGCAAAGAAATTCAAACACTTAGCCACAAACAAAAACTGCTGATGAGGCTGTGAGGAATAAGAGGGTCACCGCGTGGCTGGTGGGAGACACAGGGCACTGCAGAAGGTGGTCTAGAAGTAACCCAGCAAGGGCTCGTGCCTAGGAACCCATCCTGAGTTTACATCTGCAATGGTTAAAGACAAATTATATATATACACATACATGCATTATATGTTAAATACAGTATTGTGTATTACACGCAGCGTATATACAACGTTATATATCGTGTGAGAGATAACAATGTTATATATTGTGTGATAGATAATGCGTACTGATAGTGCTTGTTGCCAGTGATAAAATTCAGATCTTCACTGGAAACCTTGAATTTTGGAAACCTCATATCCATCACAATTATTGACATGATTTCATATTCCAGCTGCCACCAACCTTTAAGAAACATCGGGGCTTCCCTGATGGCACAGTGGTTAAGAATCCATCTGCCAATGCATGGGACATGGGTTCAAGCCCTGGTCCAGGAAGATCCCACATGCTGCAGAGCAACTAAGCCCATGCACCACAACTACTGAGCCTGTGCTCTAGAGCCCGCGAGCCACAACTACTGAGCCCGCGTGCCACAACTACGGAAGCGCGCGCATCAAGAGCCTGTGCTCCGCAACAAGAGAAGCCACCACAATGAGAAGCCCACGCACCGCAACGGAGAGTAGCCCCCACTCACCGCAACTAGAGAAAGCCTGCGTGCAGCAACGAAGACCCAACGCAGCCAAAAATAAATTAATTAAATAAATTTAAATTAAAAAAAAAGAAACCTCAACTTGTTGAGGTTGGCTGTTGTATAAAAAGCATCCATAATTATCAGGAAGGAATATTAACATACTCCCTCTCTTTTCCCATTCTATAGTAAATTTGCTAAAGAGTTTGTTTTGAAAAGTATAGTTATTTTTCACTGAGATGCATTATTTGTGTTAACATATGGGGGGTTTATTATTGTTCTTTTAAAATGAATGAATACATGTTTTTAAATTTCTGTTTAATTTCTAGTGTGGTAAATGTTTATAGTCATATACACACAAGCACAGCTCACAGTGTCCTCAATACCTTTCCAGCATGTCAGGGGCTCCTGAGAGGCAGAGTTTAACAATGACTGCTGCCCACCTTCCGCCCGGAATTAACGAGGCTCCTTGGAGAAATGGCCGGTTCCAGGCGTGGAGCAGGAAAAGTACAAGGTGAGTCCAGAGTATCTTGTTCCAGGAAGCAAGTAATTGCTCAAAAATGTAAAAGGACTTATCAAAATGACAGAAAAGCCAGCTTCGAGAGTCTCCCAGTGGCCAGATTTGGAAAAATGTAAGCATTAAAGAGAGCAATGACGCAACCCTAAGGAAAGCATGGGGAGGGAGGTGGGGAGGAGGAGATCTTTTCGCTCCCCCTCTGCTCTCCGCAGGGAGGTCGGGGTGGGGCTGAAAGTTCCAACCCTGTAATCACAGGAGGGTTCCTCTGGCCACCAGCCCCCATCCTGAAGCCCTGGGGCCTCACCAGCAGTCACCTCGTTACTTATAAAAAGTCGCTCATCACTCTGGAGAATCCGAGGCTCTTGTGTCAGGAACTTGGGACGGAAACCAAATGTTACCTCTCACCCGCTGCAGTCCCAGCAATCCACCCTGTCCTTGGGCTCATCAGGAAGAGGGTCTCACAGGGGCGGGACAGACCGATGTGGCTAAAGGTCGGAATTATTTTCCCCCCTGCCCGCAATTTGGGGAGAACAGAGATGGGCTCTTCCTCGGAGCCAGGCCTGCCTGGAGGGGGCGTCGTGCACAAAGGTCCTGAGCCTGCCCGTTTCTTGGGGCACCTGTCCTCACAGGAGGAGTGGCCAAGGGGCCTGGTCGGACGCCAGGTGTGAACGCAGACAGCCATAGACCAGACGTCCCCCACCCTCCCTCCTAGGTCACACGGGGCCCCAGCCCACCATGCTCGATGGGAACAGGCTAAGGGTTCAGTTGTGCTCGGGACAGACGTGAGTGTCTTGTGCAGAAGCTGGACCGGTCAGCTGTCCCCGATGCAAATGCAAGGC